>NW_025963835.1:5005000-5605000 GCF_023055435.1 Haliotis rufescens | reverse complement strand
GAATGATCACATCCAAAAGGGTGAGAGATATGACAATCATTATTGGAAGAAGGGCTGCTCCCTTTATGGTTTATTCTCCCTGCAGTGTTTTATTGTACGATAAACAACTCCTACTCATCATTTATTTCTTAAATAATGCCATCTTTTCTGATTCAGTTGATTTCAGATCACCAACACTATTTCACAGGGAATGTGTTTTTTTTCCAGAATCCCTCGAATCTACTTCGGAACCCGCACACACAAACAGGTAGCTCAGATTGTCCGGGAACTGAAGAAAACAGCCTACCTTGACGTCAGGTAATGAGTTGTCAGTGTCCAGAGTTAATCATGAAGGTCTAGGGGTCCTTGCACTTTCTGTAAGCGACACCAAAGAGCAGTAAGACACTGTTATCAAGATTGTCCAAACTTACATTAGCACTGTTACATATTTACAGACAGTCCACGTCACATTCAAGCATCATGCCGGTACTGACATCTGCCATTGTACAACTCTTTGGCTCCTGTTTGTTTGTTTGTTGTTTACCCCCGCACTCCGCTATATGACGGCGGTCTGTAAATAATCTTGTCTGGACCAGACAATACACTGATTGATATCATGAGCGTCGATCCACGCAATTGGGCTCGATGACATGCATCAACCAAGTCAGCGAGCCTGACCACCTGATCCCGTTAGTCGCCTCTTATGACAAGCATAGTCGCCTTTTACAGCAAGTATGGGTTGCTGAAGACCTATTCTACCCCGGATCTTTACAGGCCCTTCGGCCACTGAACACACGAGTAATGATTGTGATGAAAGTATACTATGTATACTTCAGGTATTTTACACAAGTGATTCAGACCAAGTGAAGATCCAAAGCTTGTCGTAGGAGGCGACAAACAAGATCATGTCGTCAAGCTTGCTGACTTGGTTGATTCATGTCATTGTATCAAAATTGCATAGATTGATGCTCTTGATGTCAGTCACTGGATTGTCAGGTCCAGACTGCAATTCCACAAAATAATGGTTTTGTGCACGCTTACAAATTGCAGGTGATATCTGTACCCTGTATATACCTGTTCTTGGTATTAGATTGATTTGTCTTTAAAAACTTTATTGTTGACATGTGTTTTGGTAAAATTTTGTCAACTGAAAATGCAGGATATCTTGACCATCAATTATCACTTTAACAATCAAAAGACTTTCAAATTAAGTGAACAAGGATATGATTTTCCATCCTCAAGTATCCAGTCAGGGATTCATGTAGACATGCTCCTGGGCTCATAGTCACCCACAAATGTCAGTAAAACTTCCAAAGTTGGAATTGAAAAAATCCAAAATTCATTTTGGTAGAGTAATGGCAAGAATACCGAGGGAAAGGCGTTTACTGACTTTTAAAGTCCAGTTTCCACCCCGGTGCAGAATGTGGTCGACTGCAGGAATTGCAAAGCATGTGTACCACCAACTTGGCGTCAGCAGATATTTTGCAAATCGTTTCTTGTTTTTAACCAAGGTACTCAAGACTTGATACACTTTGCGGGATAAGACCAGTTTTATTACAATATATTTATTATCGATCAGATCATCTTGACTGGGCGCTGCCATTTTGTTTGGAGCAAACACATGTGATATGAGAGGTGGAATTTGATTGGTCAGTAGGAAGGACACAGAACCTGTAATAGCCACTGGTGGTGAGACGATCGAAAATGAAAATTCCAGCCTTGTTCGGCAAGGGTGGAAACTTGACTTTTATAGTTAATTTATTGCCCTTGCCTTGGGAAGATGACAACAATAGAGGCTTTTGTTTATTATTGCATTGAATGTAATGTTAAAATACAATGTTTAAAGTGACCTCTGAATTTAAGAAAATACAAAGTTTGGAAAAAACCCATATTTTGAGAATGGTGAATGGAAAATATTTTTAACTAAATCCCTTGCAGTGTGTGCATTATTATGCCTCAGTTGTATGATGATAAATATCCTACACATAGTAGTGTTTCAGACCACAAAATAGGTATTGAATTACTCATCGAATTCCTCATCCAAATTGAATATATGGTCTGTAATGGCCGGTGTGGTGTGATCCTGGTGTTTCTGTAATGGCCAGTGTGGTGTGATCCTGGTGTTTCTGTAATGGCCGGTGTGGTGTGATGTGATCCTGGTGTTTCTGTAATGGCCGGTGTGGTGTGATCCTGGTGTCTCTGTAATGGCCGGTGTGGTGTGATCCTCGTGTTTCTGTAATGGCCAGTGTGGTGTAATCCTGGTGTTTCTGTAATGGCCAGTGTGGTGTGATGTGATCCTGGTGTTTCTGTAATGGCCGGTGTGGTGTGATGTGATCCTGGTGTTTCTGTAATGGCCGGTGTGGTGTGATCCTGGTGTCTCTGTAATGGCTGGTGTGGTGTAATCCTGGTGTTTCTGTAATGGCCGGTGAGGTGTGATCCTGGTGTTTCTGTAATGGCCAGTGTGGTGTGATCCTGGTGTTTCTGTAATGGCCGGTGTGGTGTGATCCTGGTGTTTCTGTAATGGCCAGTGTGGTGTGATCCTGGTGTTTCTGTAATGGCCGGTGTGGTGTAATCCTGGTGTTTCTGTAATGGCCAGTGTGGTGTAATCCTGGTGTTTCTGTAATGGCCAGTGTGGTGTTATGTGATCCTGGTGTTTCTGTAATGGCCAGTGTGGTGTGATGTGATCCTGGTGTTTCTGTAATGGCCAGTGTGATGTGATCCTGGTGTTTCTGTAATGGCCAGTGTGGTGTAATCCTGGTGTTTCTGTAATGGCCAGTGTGGTGTGATCCTGGTGTTTCTGTAATGGCCAGTGTGGTGTGATCCTGGTGTTTCTGTAATGGCCGGTGTGGTGTAATCCTGGTGTTTCTGTAATGGCCAGTGTGGTGTAATCCTGGTGTTTCTGTAATGGCCAGTGTGGTGTTATGTGATCCTGGTGTTTCTGTAATGGCCAGTGTGGTGTGATGTGATCCTGGTGTTTCTGTAATGGCCGGTGTGGTGTAATCCTGGTGTTTCTGTAATGGCCAGTGTGGTGTGATCCTGGTGTTTCTGTAATGGCAGGCGTGGTGTGATCCTGGTGTCTCTTTAATGGCCGGTGTGGTGTGATCCTGGTGTCTCTGTAATGGCCGGCGTGGTGTGATCCTGGTGTCTCTGTAATGGCCGGTGTGGTGTGATCCTGGTGTTTCTGTAATGGCCAGTGTGGTGTAATCCTGGTGTCTCTGTAAAGGCCGGTGTGGTGTGATCCTGGTGTCTCTGTAATGGCCGGTGTGGTGTGATCCTAGAGTCTCTGTAATGGCCGGTGTGGTGTGATCCTGGTGTCTCTGTAATGGCCGGTGTGGTTTAATCCTTGTGTTTCTGTCATGGCCGGTGTGGTGTGATCCTAGAGTCTCTGTAATGGCCGGTGTGGTGTGATCCTGGTGTCTCTGTAATGGCCGGTGTGGTGTGATCCTGGTGTCTCTGTAATGGCTGGTGTGGTGTGATCCTGGTGTTTCTGTAATGGCCGGTGTGGTGTGATCCTAGAGTCTCTGTAATGGCCGGTGTGGTGTGATCCTGGTGTTTCTATAATGGCTGGTGTGGTGTAATCCTGGTGTTTCTGTAATGGCCGGTGAGGTGTGATCCTGGTGTTTCTGTAATGGCCAGTGTGGTGTGATCCTGGTGTTTCTGTAATGGCCGGTGTGGTGTGATCCTGGTGTTTCTGTAATGGCCAGTGTGGTGTGATCCTGGTGTTTCTGTAATGGCCGGTGTGGTGTAATCCTGGTGTTTCTGTAATGGCCAGTGTGGTGTAATCCTGGTGTTTCTGTAATGGCCAGTGTGGTGTTATGTGATCCTGGTGTTTCTGTAATGGCCAGTGTGGTGTGATGTGATCCTGGTGTTTCTGTAATGGCCAGTGTGATGTGATCCTGGTGTTTCTGTAATGGCCAGTGTGGTGTAATCCTGGTGTTTCTGTAATGGCCAGTGTGGTGTGATCCTGGTGTTTCTGTAATGGCCAGTGTGGTGTGATCCTGGTGTTTCTGTAATGGCCGGTGTGGTGTAATCCTGGTGTTTCTGTAATGGCCAGTGTGGTGTAATCCTGGTGTTTCTGTAATGGCCAGTGTGGTGTTATGTGATCCTGGTGTTTCTGTAATGGCCAGTGTGGTGTGATGTGATCCTGGTGTTTCTGTAATGGCCGGTGTGGTGTAATCCTGGTGTTTCTGTAATGGCCAGTGTGGTGTGATCCTGGTGTTTCTGTAATGGCAGGCGTGGTGTGATCCTGGTGTCTCTTTAATGGCCGGTGTGGTGTGATCCTGGTGTCTCTGTAATGGCCGGCGTGGTGTGATCCTGGTGTCTCTGTAATGGCCGGTGTGGTGTGATCCTGGTGTTTCTGTAATGGCCAGTGTGGTGTAATCCTGGTGTCTCTGTAAAGGCCGGTGTGGTGTGATCCTGGTGTCTCTGTAATGGCCGGTGTGGTGTGATCCTAGAGTCTCTGTAATGGCCGGTGTGGTGTGATCCTGGTGTCTCTGTAATGGCCGGTGTGGTTTAATCCTTGTGTTTCTGTCATGGCCGGTGTGGTGTGATCCTAGAGTCTCTGTAATGGCCGGTGTGGTGTGATCCTGGTGTCTCTGTAATGGCCGGTGTGGTGTGATCCTGGTGTCTCTGTAATGGCTGGTGTGGTGTGATCCTGGTGTTTCTGTAATGGCCGGTGTGGTGTGATCCTAGAGTCTCTGTAATGGCCGGTGTGGTGTGATCCTGTTGTTTCTGTAATGGCCGGTGTGGTGTGATCCTGGTGTTTCTATAATGGCCGGTGTGGTGTAATCCTGGTGTTTCTGTAATGGCCGGTGTGGTGTGGTGTGATCCTGGTGTTTCTGTAATGGCCGGTGTGGTGTAATCCTGGTGTTTCTGTAATGGCCAGTGTGGTGTGATCCTGGTGTTTCTGTAATGGCCGGTGTGGTGTAATCCTTGTGTTTCTGTAATGGCCGGTGTGGTGTAATCCTGGTGTTTCTGTGGACAGCATGACGATACTGGGGAGTAGGGAGCACACCTGTATCCACCCCGTGGTGTCCAAGATGGCCAGCAAGAACGAGGGCTGTCAGGAACTGTTGAAGGTACAGCCTTATATCATTTATTATCCCCCGCCGCGCGAAACCGTCCGTGTGTCCGTCCGTACGTCCGTCTGTCCGTCCGTACGTCCCACCTGTTTGTTGCCGCGATATCTCAAGAACTAAACACTGGATTGTCTTCATATTTGGAACTATGGTGTATATACAGACTCCGCAGACACCAGTCGGTTTTGGTGACCTTGAACCCATTTTCAAGGTCACAGCAGACAAATCTGCTTTTAGAGTTGGAAAACGGTGTTGCCGCGATATCTCAAGAACTAAACACTGGATTGTCTTCATATTTGGAACTATGGTGTATATACAGACTCCTCAGACACCAGTCGGTTTTGGTGACCTTGATCCCATTTTCAAGGTCACAGCAGACAAATCTGCTTTTAGAGTTGGAAAACGGTGTTGCCGCGATATCTCAAGAACTAAACACTGGATTGTCTTCATATTTGGAACTATGGTGTATATACAGACACCGCAGACACCAGTCGGTTTTGGTGACCTTGACCCCATTTTCAAGGTCACAGCAGGCAAATCTGCTTTTGGAGTTGGAAAACGGTGTTGCCGCGATATCTCAAGAACTAAACACTGGATTGTCTTCATATTTGGAACTATAGTGTATATACAGACTCCGCAGACACCAGTCGGTTTTGGTGACCTTGATCCCATTTTCAAGGTCACAGCAGGCAAATCTGCTTTTAGAAATGGAAAACGGTGTTGCCGCGATATCTCAAGAACTAAACCTCTCGATTGTCTTCATATTTGGAACTATGGTGTATATACAGACACCGCAGACACCAGTCGGTTTTGGTGACCTTGACCCCATTTTCAAGGTCACAGCAGGCAAATCTGCTTTTGGAGTTAGAAAACGGTGTTGCCGCGATATCTCAAGAACTAATCGCTGGATTGTCTTCATATTTGGAACTATAGTGTATATACAGACACCGCATACACCTGTCAGATTTGGTGACCTTGACCCCATTTTCAAGGTCACAGCAGGCAAATCTGCTTTTGGAGTTGGAAAACGGTGTTGCCACAATATCTCAAGAACTAATCGCTGGATTGTCTTCATATTTGGTACTATGGTGTATATGGCGGGGGATATTTCGTCACTCTGTGACAAATACTTGTGGTAACAAGTTTTCCAACTGATCTTTTAAAAGTAATTTCAATTTGGTATCAATAAAGAAAAAATGAAAGTTCCTTTCTTTTCACAATTTACTGACAGTTTTTAACATGTACAGTAAACTATGGTTATAACAAACACAAAGGGACCACCAATTTCAGTTTGTTATAACTGTAGTTCATAATAAGTATAAATACAGCATAACTACTACAAATAGTAGGGATAAAAAATAAGTTTGTTATAAGATTGTCGTTATAAACGTAGTTTAACGTAGTAACTAATTGTCATAATGTAATTTTCCACTCATATCAGACAGGTGGTTTATGTATACTTGAAACTGGGGAGAAAACAACCATTCCCTCTAGATTGTCACCTCTCGCGGCAAAAGGCCAAATGGCAGTCCCTCAGGTTTCACCTTGACCTACAACACTAGAGGTCAAGGGTCCACCAATAATCGTTATTAAGAGTCCCTACATGAAGTCTGAGTGTTACCTCGTTCCAATTAGGGTCCTGGCTGTCGGATGAAGGACCGGGCCAAGTCCATCTCAAGCCAGGAGGGCATCCGTCGGATGGGGCTGATGACGGCCTGGGACCTCGAGGACATGGTGAACATGTGCAAGAAGCAAAAGGTAGGACTCAGGGCAGTGTATGGTGGAGCGATCCTAGCGCTACGACTGATCCAGCTCCAGTCCTTTAACGTTGACTGATGATCAGACTGGTGAGATCGCTCTGCAGCACTTGGGATCCTGGATTAACCATGTGTACAGTGTTCATGATCTGATTCCTCTCCCTAGGACTCTGTGGAATACTGGGTGAGGTTAGGTCCCCAGTACCCCATGCTTGTTGGTTGGTTGGTTGGTTTGTTGTTTAACGCCGCGCTCAGCAATATTCCAGCTATATGATGGCGGTCTGTAAATAATCGAGTCTGGACCAGACAATCCAGTGATTGACATCATGGGCATCGATCCATGCAATTGGGATCGATGACATGCATCAACCAAGTCAGCGAGCCTGACCACCAGATCACGTTAGTCGCATCTTACGACAAGGATAGTCGCCCTTTATGGTAAGCATGGCTTATAATACTAGTCCAGAGTTCCAATTTGTAGCAAAATCGAGACCTGGTTCAGAATTATAGCCCTAGTGCTACTGGTCAGTGTGGACAACCATCATTGGATTTTTATTAGTTTTCTCAGGCTAGGGGACAAGCATGAAGTGGGAAGACTCATGTGTGATCTGTGTGATTGTGTTTCATCATACCCTGACGACATGGCTCATCGCTTGTGCTGTCAATAAGAGTGGTTGGCCTGCCCCAGACATACAGGCAAGCGTGAAGCTGAAAAAATATTGCTGGCATCGCTCAATCAAAAGACTCATTGCCCTCCAATTCAAACAACCCACCAACTCACCAACCAAACCACTCTATTCCTCTATCATGCACTCTCCATCTTCCCAAGGCAAGGGAGTTAACTGACTGTAAATGTCCAGATTTTTACCCTTACCAAACTACACTGGAATTTCGTGGCTCGATCATAGCGCAACCAGTGGCTATTACGAGTTATGCCCTTCTATGTCCCTCCTATTGACCAATCAGATTCCACTTTTCATATAACTTGCTTTGGCTTCAAACAAAATGGGGGCCCCCAGTCAAACCGAGAGTATCGATAATCAAGGTCTATATTGTAATAAAATGGGTCTGAACTCTCAAAGGGGATCAATTTACTGGAAAAGACATGAAAAGATTTGGAAAAAATCTGTGGACGCTGTTGATGGAACACATGGTTTGCAAATCCTGCAATCGAGTGAAATCTCCACGGCAGTTTATGAACCAGATGTTGATTTTGATTGAACTATGCATAGATTCCAGCCAAAAGATAACTCCGGAATTTCAGCCTTGTTCAGCAAGGATGGAAACTAGACTTTAATAGTCAGTTAACTCCCTTGCCTCGGGAAGATGCTCACTCTCTAGCTAGTAACCAGACACACAAACCTGGACTACATGTGGTCAGTCAGCCTGGCCCAGCCCTGTTTTTTTATTTCTACGGATATAGTGATCAACATGTCTGACGCAGAGCTCCAAAATCGTTTACGGTAATATTTCTGGAATAATCTTGCTATACAGATTTATCTAGTGGTCAACTGGAGCCCTTTGATGATATGGGATTTTTGTCTCTTTTATTTTTTTATGTTTTTATCACAACAAGTTGGACTGATACTGAAAATGAGGGAAATGCTCATTTCCGGAGAAGAACTCTAAAACCGTCAAATATTTCTTGATGAAACTTGCTATGCAGATCAGTCAAGTGGTGAACTGGTGTCATTTGATGATTTTGGATTTTTAAAAGTACTGAAAAGCTACTTATAACCAGTAGCTTAACTCCTTTTCCAAATTGCACCAAACAGGGGGATATGTCATCTCCTTGTTTACTGCTGGAATATGTGTGACTGGGTGTAAGGTAACATTCTCTGGATCCTCCTTCAGGCCTGTCCCTACTTCCTGACACGAGCTCTGAAGGAACAATCTGAGATCATCATCTGCCCCTACAACTACCTGGTGGACCCTATCATCAGAGAGAGCGTAAGTACAGCATCATCAGAGAGAGCGTAAGTACAACATCATCAGAGAGAGCGTAAGTACAGCATCATCAGAGAGAGCGTAAGTACAGCATCATCAGAGAGAGCGTAAGTACAGCATCATCAGAGAGAGCGTATGTACAGCATCATCAGAGACAGCGTAAGTACAGCATCATCAGAGAGAGCGTATGTACAGCATCATCAGAGAGAGCATACGTACAGCATCATCAGAGACAGCGTTAGTACAGCATCATCAGAGAGAGCGTATGTACAGCATCATCAGAGAGAGCGTAAGGTAATCATGAGAGACAGTGTAAGGTTATCATGCGAAACAGTGTAAGGTAATTATGAGAGACAGCGTAAGGTAATCATCAGAGACAGTGTAAGGTAATCATCAGAGACAGTGTAAGGTAATCATCAGAGACAGCGTAAGGTAATCATCAGAGACAGTGTAAGGTAATCATCAGAGACAGTGTAAGGTAATCATCAAAGACAGCGTAAGGTAATCATCAGAGACAGTGTAAGGTAATCATCAGAGACAGCGTAAGGTAATCATCAGAGACAGCGTAAGGTAATCATCAGAGACAGTGTAAGGTAATCATCAGAGACAGTGTAAGGTAATCATCAAAGACAGCGTAAGGTAATCATGAGAGACAGCGCAAGGTAATAATCAGAGACAGCGTAAGGTAATCATCAGAGACAGTGTAAAGTAATCATGAGAGACAGTGCAAGGTTATCATGAGAGACAGTGCAAGGTAATCATCAGAGACAGTGCAAGGTAATCATCAGAGACAGCGTAAGGTAATCATCAGAGACAGTGTAAGGTAATCATCAGAGACAGTGTAAGGTAATTATGAGAGACAGCGTAAGGTAATCATGAGAGACAGTGTAAAGTAATCATGAGAGACAGTGCAAGGTTATCATGAGAGACAGTGCAAGGTAATCATCAGAAACAGCGTAAGGTAATCATCAGAGACAGTGTAAGGTAATCATCAGAGACAGCGTAAGGTAATCATGAGAGACAGCGCAAGGTAATCATCAGAGACAGCGTAAGGTAATCATGAGAGACAGTGAAAGGTAATCATGAGAGACAGTGCAAGGTTATCATGAGAGACAGTGCAAGGTTATCATCAGAGACAGTGCAAGGTAATCATCAGAGACAGCGTAAGGTAATCATCAGAGACAGTGTAAGGTAATCATCAGAGACAGCGCAAGGTAATCATCAGAGACAGCGTAAGGTAATCATCAGAGACAGTGTAAAGTAATCATCAGAGACAGTGCAAGGTAATCATGAGAGACAGTGCAAGGTAATCATCAGAGACAGCGTGAGGTAATCATCAGAGACAGTGTAAGGTAATCATCAAAGACAGCGTAAGGTAATTATGAGAGACAGCGCAAGGTAATCATGAGAGACAGCGCAAGGTAATCATGAGAGACAGCGTAAGGTAATCATGAGAGACAGTGTAAAGTAATCATGAGAGACAGTGCAAGGTTATCATGAGACACAGTGCAAGGTAATCATGAGAGACAGCGCAAGGTAATCATCAGAGACAGTGTAAGGTAATCATCAGAGACAGCGTAAGGTAATCATGAGAGACAGTGCAAGGTAATCATGAGAAACAGCGTAAGGTAATCATGAGAGACAGTGCAAGGTAATCATGAGAAACAGCGTAAGGTAATCATCAGAGTCCCATCATCATCAGGGAGAGAGAGGTCCATCATAGGAGAGTTTTGAACTGTAAAAGTGTCTGTTGAAAATGAAACAAACAGAAGCCAATTCTTAATGCAAGAGGTCATGAACAATTTACTCTGATGATTTAACAGTGAACTTGATCCTCAATGATCTATGTTTCATCATTGTTCATGTGCCAGCTGCTGGGATCATGCTACAGCCACTCTTGGAGCATGATTGTTTGAATCTAGCATGTATTTACAAGTCAGATTACCAAGAGTTTGCAGTTGTCTTTCCATCTGTTAAACAAGTAACTAATTTGATTGAGCCTGAGGCTAGAAAATCAAGACAATTGACTAGCAGCACCCTCAAACAGAACTGATGCTTTTCTAAGAATTCTCACAACATTGAATTTCTACTGTTATTTCCATTATATTTACAGATGGAGATAAACTTGAAGGACCAGATAATCATCCTAGATGAGGCTCACAACATTGAGGACTCGTCACGGGAAGCGGGCAGTCAGAGCTTGAGACAGGAGCTCATACAGAAGGCCATCACAGAGCTGCGAGCCATGGGTAGGTTGGGCCGGGGCAACAGGAATACCACTGACATCGGGAGAATTATTATTGATAGTTCAGGACACTGGACAGGGGAGATAGTACTATGGATAAACAACTTCTTTATTAGTTATATAGTACTGTGTTCCCTGGCTATCGGGCCCTTCATTATAGCACTAACTTGATTGTAGCGTGTCATAATGCTTGGCTCCCAAAATTTACTTGCATTTTTAATCAACTCAAGTTTTACACAAACAAGTTTTTTCCTCATCTCAAAAAACATAAGCTGATCACCACGAGCACACAATTTGATCCCATTATTATATTATCTGGTTATAAAAATGATTCATTGTATATCTGGACTTATGTTTGTAATATAGTTAATTAATTTTATTTAAAATTTCATTCAATATTGTTTACATTAATTTCGGCGCATCAAACACCGGGAACCGGTTTTAACCCCAGTGAGGGGGATCCCCTCAGTGGGGGAATTTTGAGGGGGACAATTTTGCCTGTTGTTCTTTATTGTCTGTTTTACACTATTTCCTTTTTCAATTTTAATTTTGTTCAAGCATTCATTATTAAGTATGCCCTAAAGTATTATAATCTGCAAAGTTGCTATGTTGACTTTACTTACTCTTTAAAGATATTAGGTAAGACACTGTTGAAATTATGAAATTTGTAGTACTATTGCAGAAAGGGGTGTGATGATTTATCACACTATCGATGCATCACAATTGATCTAGGTTGAAAAAAAAATAACACGTGACCATGAGCATGATAAGTCCCAGACTATACCTGCTTTGGGTACTACCCACTTAAGACTGTGTTCTTTCCTTCAGTGAACGCTGGAGTAGATGCATCAGACTCAATGTTGCTGGAGAAGGTGGTAAGTCAGATGAGAAATAAACTGAATCATCATTAATTGAAATGATGCCATTTGATTTCACTCAGTGCACTAACAGTAGCGCTAGACCCATGTGTTGATTCCAGAATTGGTTTGTTTGTTTGTTTGTTGTTTAACGCCGCACTCAGCAATATTCCAGCTATATGACGGTGGTCTGTAAATAATGGAGTCTGGACCAGACAATCCAATGATTGACATCATGAGCATTGATCCGCGCCATTGGTATACAATGACATGCATCAACTAAGTCAGCGAGTCTGACTACCCGAACCCGTCAGTCGCCTCTTATGACATGCATAGTTGCCTTTTATGGCAAGCATGGGTTTCTGAAGACCTATTCTACCCCGGATCTTCATGGGTTTCAGAACTGGTACTCGGCAACCTATGCTTGTAATACACGATGACTTTATGGAACAGGTAGTCCACCTTCCCTAGGCAATGGATTTAACTGACGATAAAAGTCCAGTTTCCACCCTTGCCGAAGTAGGCTGGAATTATGGAATTTATAATTAATGAGTCTATGCATAGTCCAATCAAAATTGCGTAAAGAAACCGGCATACGGTTCGTCAACTCCTTGCAGATTTCCGTCAGTTGCCGGATTTATAAAGCATGTGTACAGCCAACAGATATTTTCCAAACCCTTTCATGTTTCTAAGAAAAGGTGCTCACGTGAGACCCATCTTATTACAATATAGATTTTGATTACCAATCTGATTGTCTTGACTGGGTGCCGCTATTTTGTTTGGAATCTGATATGTCAGTAGAAGGGACATAGAGGGGACAGAACCCATTATAGCCACTGGTGGCGCTACGATCGAGCTGAGAATTTCCAGCCTAGTTCGACAAGGGTGGAAACTGGACTTTTACAGTCAGTTATCTCCCTTGCCTCTGGAAGAAGCAGGTGGTCAGGGTCTGTGACTCTTGGTTTTGAGAAAGCACCTCATCTATTGATGATCACTCATGAATGACATTAGAAAATTATATTTTAAGAGCATTCTTTCTCAACACCCTTATGTAAATAACAACACAGAAAATAACAAAAATCATACATGGTATTTTAGTGTAGGCTTCTCTACAACAAAAACACACCTAAAACATTGACAGCCAAATGCCAATGACTTGTCTGCAGAAATCAGTAAAATGAACTTATGTAGTTTTAAAAATAAATGATCACAGGTTGTATGATTGATTAATTTGTTGAAATCTGAAACTTATCCATCGTCATTGAAATCCATTGATTGCAACAATACTGTATTTAAACACAGTATCATTAATGGTAATATAATTTCCATCATCAGATGACTGGACTGGACCAGTTTGTACACCTACATTCAGACAAACTGGAACAGAAGGACTTTGATCAGTCGTACAAGATCTGGTCGGGGTTCGACATCGTGGCACAGATGGATTGTATCGGACTGGGCCCAGTGAAGTATCCCGAAGCTAAGGTGTGTCTTGGAAGTCAGACACTTGAGGAATTGTTCAAACCATTCACACAGGCTTGAAAATAGATAATAGGCATTGAAAAGTACCCATCTCAAGTAATTACATAAACATCTTGTCATAGTTGGTCACTGTTGAAATCTCAAAACATTGAAGAAAATGATTTGTATACGATCTATTTCTGGTTGTTACCATGGCAGTATCTCCCTCCCAATGATCGTCTCCTACATAATATGCCTAACAAACAAATTGAAATGAAAAGCTATGTATTGTCAAACTTTATAGTTGAGCCTTGAAAGACCTTAGAAATCTGAAACTGAAAGTCAGAATGAACGGTCAGCCTGCATATTTTGTGGTACAGAAATCGTTTGGCGTGTTGGTTGAGGATAAAGACGAGGTGGTCCGGAACGCCCTGGGTGAGGAAGTCAAACTGAGTCCTCCAGTGAAGACCCTGATAGAACAGCTCCTGGTGGCGCTGGACTACCTGTACCGGGATGACATGAAGTTCGTGGAGGATTACAGGTGAGGGAGGCACACTGAACCACTTCTCACGTACCACTCCTCGTTCGTGACCTGTAATGGGATGTCCTCAGATCTTTGTTTAGCGGCAGCAAGAACTTAGGTCTGATTTTATTGAGATTGAGATATTCCAAACTCCCCAGTTTGGTGTTGGAATCTCTGAAGGAGCTTGCCATGGAGATTTCAGGTAGAAAAGCTCCCCCATGCCCTGTGTGTGGATAAGGACGATGTGTTGTTGCAGCATGTGATTGTATGTCATGGTACTCAGACAGCATGTGATTGTATGTCATTGTTCTCAGACAGCATGTGATTGTATGTCATTGTACTCAGACAGCATGTGATTGTATGTCACGGTACTCAGACAGCATGAGATTGTATGTCATTGTACTCAGACAGCATGTGCTTGTATGTCATGGTACTCAGACAGCATGTGATTGTATGTCATGGTACTCGGACACCATGTGATTGTATGTCATGGTACTCAGACAGCATGTGATTGTATGTCATGGTACTCAGACAGCATGTGATTGTATGTCACAGTACTCAGACAGCATGTGATTGTATGTCATGGTACTCAGACACCATGTGATTGTATGTCACGGTACTCAGACAGCATGTGATTGTATGTCACGGTACTCAGACACCATGTGATTGTATGTCACGGTACTCAGACAGCATGTGATTGTATGTCATGGTACTCAGACAGCATGTGATTGTATGTCACGGTACTCAGACACCATGTGATTGTATGTCATGGTACTCAGACAGCATGTGATTGTATGTCACGGTACTCAGACAACATGAGATTGTATGTCACGGTACTCAGACAGCATGTGATTGTATGTCACGGTACTCAGACAGCATGTGATTGTATGTCACGGTACTCAGACAGCATGAGATTGTATGTCACGGTACTCAGACAGCATGTGATTGTATGTCACGGTACTCAGACACCATGTGATTGTATGTCATGGTACTCAGACAGCATGAGATTGTATGTCACGGTACTCAGACAGCATGTGATTGTATGTCACGGTACTCAGACACCATGTGATTGTATGTCATGGTACTCAGCATGTGATTGTATGTCATGGTACTCAGACAGCATGTGATTGTATGTCATGGTACTCAGACACCATGTGATTGTATGTCACGGTACTCAGACAGCATGTGATTGTATGTCATGGTACTCAGACACCATGTGATTGTATGTCACGGTACTCAGACAGCATGTGATTGTATGTCATGGTACTCAGACAGCATGTGATTGTATGTCACGGTACTCAGACAGCATGAGATTGTATGTCACGGTACTCAGACAGCATGTGATTGTATGTCACGGTACTCAGACAGCATGTGATTGTATGTCACGGTACTCAGACAGCATGAGATTGTATGTCACGGTACTCAGACAGCATGTGATTGTATGTCACGGTACTCAGACACCATGTGATTGTATGTCACGGTACTCAGACAGCATGAGATTGTATGTCATTGTACTCAGACAGCATGTGATTGTATGTCACGGTACTCAGACACCATGTGATTGTATGTCATGGTACTCAGACAGCATGTGATTGTATGTCATGGTACTCAGACACCATGTGATTGTATGTCATGGTACTCAGACAGCATGTGATTGTATGTCATGGTACTCAGACGGCATGGATTTTTGTCATGGTACTCAGACAGCATGTGATTGTATGTCACGGTACTCAGACACCATGAGATTGTATGTCAAGGTACTCAGACAGCATGTGATTGTATGTCACGGTACTCAGACAGCATGTGATTGTATGTCACGGTACTCAGACAGCATGTGATTGTATGTCACGGTACTCAGACACCATGTGATTGTATGTCATGGTACTCAGACAGCATGAGATTGTATGTCATGGTACTCAGACAGCATGTGATTGTATGTCATGGTACTCAGACAGCTTGGATCGTTGTCATGGTACTCAGACAGCATGTAATTGTATGTCATGGTACTCAGACAGCATGTGATTGTATGTCATGGTACTCAGACAGCATGATATTGTATGTCATGGTACTCAGACAGCATGTGATTGTATGTCACGGTACTCAGACAGCATGTGATTGTATGTCATGGTACTCAGACAGCATGTGATTGTATGTCATGGTACTCAGACACCATGTGATTGTATGTCATGGTACTCAGACACCATGTAATTGTATGTCATGGTACTCAGACAGCATGTGATTGTATGTCACGGTACTCAGACACCATGAGATTGTATGTCATGGTACTCAGACAGCATGTGATTGTATGTCACGGTACTCAGACAGCTTGGATCGTTGTCATGGTACTCAGACAGCATGAGATTGTATGTCATGGTACTCAGACAGCATGTGATTGTATGTCATGGTACTCAGACAGCATGTGATTGTATGTCATGGTACTCAGACAGCATGTGATTGTATGTCACAGTACTCAGACAGCATGTGATTGTATGTCATGGTACTCAGACACCATGTGATTGTATGTCACGGTACTCAGACACCATGTGATTGTATGTCATGGTACTCAGACAGCATGTGATTGTATGTCACGGTACTCAGACAGCATGTGATTGTATGTCATGGTACTCAGACACCATGTGATTGTATGTCACGGTACTCAGACAGCATGTGATTGTATGTCATGGTACTCAGACAGCATGTGATTGTATGTCACGGTACTCAGACAACATGAGATTGTATGTCACGGTACTCAGACAGCATGTGATTGTATGTCATGGTACTCAGACAGCATGTGATTGTATGTCACGGTACTCAGACAGCATGAGATTGTATGTCACGGTACTCAGACAGCATGTGATTGTATGTCACGGTACTCAAACACCATGTGATTGCATGTCATGGTACTCAGACAGCATGAGATTGTATGTCACGGTACTCAGACAGCATGTGATTGTATGTCACGGTACTCAGACACCATGTGATTGTATGTCATGGTACTCAGCATGTGATTGTATGTCATGGTACTCAGACAGCATGTGATTGTATGTCATGGTACTCAGACACCATGTGATTGTATGTCACGGTACTCAGACAGCATGTGATTGTATGTCATGGTACTCAGACAGCATGTGATTGTATGTCATGGTACTCAGACAGCATGTGATTGTATGTCACGGTACTCAGACAGCATGAGATTGTATGTCACGGTACTCAGACAGCATGAGATTGTATGTCACGGTACTCAGACAGCATGTGATTGTTTGTCACGGTACTCAGACAGCATGAGATTGTATGTCACGGTACTCAGACAGCATGTGATTGTATGTCACGGTACTCAGACAGCATGTGATTGTATGTCAAGGTACTCAGACAGCATGAGATTGTATGTCATTGTACTCAGACAGCATGTGATTGTATGTCACGGTACTCAGACAGCATGAGATTGTATGTCACGGTACTCAGACAGCATGTGATTGTATGTCATGGTACTCAGACAGCATGTGATTGTATGTCATGGTACTCAGACAGCATGTGATTGTATGTCATGGTACTCAGACAGCATGGATTTTTGTCATGGTACTCAGACAGCATGTGATTGTATGTCACGGTACTCAGACACCATGAGATTGTATGTCAAGGTACTCAGACAGCATGTGATTGTATTTCACGGTACTCAGACAGCATGTGATTGTATGTCACGGTACTCAGACAGCATGTGATTGTATGTCATGGTACTCAGACAGCATGAGATTGTATGTCATGGTACTCAGACAGCATGAGATTGTATGTCACGGTACTCAGACAGCATGTGATTGTATGTCATGGTACTCAGACAGCTTGGATCGTTGTCATGGTACTCAGACAGCATGTAATTGTATGTCATGGTACTCAGACACCATGTGATTGTATGTCATGGTACTCAGACAGCATGAGATTGTATGTCATGGTACTCAGACAGCATGTGATTGTATGTCACGGTACTCAGACAGCATGTGATTGTATGTCATGGTACTCAGACAGCATGTGATTGTATGTCATGGTACTCAGACACCATGTGATTGTATGTCATGGTACTCAGACACCATGTAATTGTATGTCATGGTACTCAGACAGCATGTGATTGTATGTCACGGTACTCAGACACCATGAGATTGTATGTCATGGTACTCAGACAGCATGTGATTGTATGTCATGGTACTCAGACAGCTTGGATCGTTGTCATGGTACTCAGACAGCATGAGATTGTATGTCATGGTACTCAGACACCATGTGATTGTATGTCATGGTACTCAGACAGCATGAGATTGTATGTCATGGCACTCAGACAGCATGTGATTGTATGTCATGGTACTCAGACACCATGTGATTGTATGTCATGGTACTCAGACAGCATGTGATTGTATGTCAAGGTACTCAGACAGCATGTGATTGTATGTCATGGTACTCAGACACCATGTGATTGTATGTCATGGTACTCAGACAGCATGTGATTTTATGTCACGGTACTCAGACAGCATGTGATTGTATGTCATGGTACTCAGACACCATGAGATTGTATGTCATGGTACTCAGACACCATGTGATTGTATGTCATGGTACTCAGACAGCTTGGATCGTTGTCATGGTACTCAGACAGCATGAGATTGTATGTCATGGTACTCAGACACCATGTGATTGTATGTCATGGTACTCAGACAGCATGAGATTGTATGTCATGGCACTCAGACAGCATGTGATTGTATGTCATGGTACTCAGACACCATGTGATTGTATGTCATGGTACTCAGACAGCATGTGATTGTATGTCAAGGTACTCAGACAGCATGTGATTGTATGTCATGGTACTCAGACACCATGTGATTGTATGTCATGGTACTCAGACAGCATGTGATTTTATGTCACGGTACTCAGACAGCATGTGATTGTATGTCATGGTACTCAGACAGCATGAGATTGTATGTCATGGTACTCAGACACCATGTGATTGTATGTCATGGTACTCAGACAGCTTGGATCGTTGTCATGCTGTCAACCAGTGTTGGAGGTGATGGTAAAACCAAATGAGTTGACATTTCAGTCGTCATACTGTCCATAAGTCGGACCGTGTTGATTTTTAATGAGTGAACAGGCGAATAGTATTTCTTATATATCTGGACTATTGTTGATGGTTGTATAACATTTGCCAATAAATAATTTTGTCTGGATCAGGCAAACCACAGGTTCAGATTCAAATTCTTTTGGTATTGCTGACCACATCTCCATTTACTCAATCCTAGTTGACCACAGTGTAACATGTTTTTTGTTTGTTTGTGTTTATTTGTTTGTTTGTTTGTTGTTTAACGCCGCACTTGGCAATATTACAGCTATATGACGGCGGTCTGTAAATAATCGACTCTGGACCAGACAATCCAGTGATTGACATCATGAGCATTGATCAACGCAATTGGGACAGATGACATGCATCAAACAAGTCAGTGAGCCTGACCACCCGTTCCTGTTAGTTGCCTCTCACGACAAGCATAGTCGCCTTCTACGGCAAGCATGGGTTGCTGAAGACCTATTCTACCTCAGGTCTTCAAGGGTGGAGTGTAACATGGAACAGGTGTCAACTCATCTTTTTCAGACCTGTGAAGTTTTCTGTTCATTAGACCTATTCAATATTATATCAATGTTCAAGAGGCAATTCATTTTCTTGCAGGGTCTCCATCGTCAAGACAACAACATTTGTATCAAATCAACCAACGGTTCGTATTACTGATATCACATACTTGGTACATAAATACTTGGGACAAGGGATACCATAATGTCATTTCTTCTCAAATAACTGAAGACAGAAGTTATCAACATGATCAAGCAACACCTACATCAATGAAGCAACCTTGCATGACAGAATTGCATCTTTGCTAAATTACATTGAATCAGTTCTGATAAGATGTTTATTATGTGAAGCATTGAGCACAGATGTAGTGACTTTAGTGATAGTCTTTTGTCGGTTAGGCCACGCTTTGTGTTTCATATTTTATGTTTCACGGACTTGTTCCAGCTTTTCCACACAAGGTCTGTCGAAATAAAAGTAGAAATAAATAGCTGTGTCATTTTATTTATTTATTTATTTATTTATTTATTTATTTATTTATTTATTTATTTATTTATTTATTTATTTATTTATTTATTTATTTATTTATTTATTTATTTATTTACTTATTCATTCATTCATTCATTCATTCATTCATTCATTCATTCATTCATTCATTCATTCTGCCATGGAGTTAAAACTGCAGCTAGCTTATTGAATCACTGATAGTTATGTAGACATGGAGATTATATGTAGCATTTTTCTTTTGAGGTTCGATATTACTAGCGTGAGACAATAAAATTATATATTTTTATGTTTAATTTATTTCTTTTCTAGGCGCTTTTCAGTAAGGGCAAAGCCCGTGAAACAAAAAATAAAAAATGTGTGGCCTTTAAGTAGTTTTTCATTAGCAATTGCATTGTATTGGGGGACATTTTGATCTGCTGATCATACAGAATTACAGTAATTAAAAATCCCGGTCCTGGTAACGTTTCACCAGTCTTGATTTGAAATACTTTTTGGTGAATATTAAACATAAAATACTTTAAACACCTTCAGATCCTGATCCTTGTTATCACTTAAACATAGACCTGGTTGTCATTAGAGAACATTCACTCACCATAGAACCTACATGCTGACTAAATGTTTAATCTGAGATAAATTCTTTCAGAATGGTGCTTGGTTGAATCCGAGGCAAAGGCATGGAGGTAAGAAACCCTGGTGAAACTTCCACTACATCATGTACATGTTAACATGGGTGTAAAATGGATGGGAGTGTGTGCTGCAGTCTGGTTGGTTGAAAACATGTTACATGGGATTGGATCATGGAAACCTTTCGAACTTTTTCTCTGTTTGTGAATACTTTTATTGATAAGTATTAGGTTTTTTTCAATCCCAAATTTGAAAAAACAGGCCATCTGGCTTCTTGAAATTGATATCATGTTAACTAAATATTACAATGGATCCATGTTTATTATCCCCCGCCACGAAGTGGAAGGGGGATATAGGAATGGGTGCCGTCCGTCCATCCTACCGTCCGGCCGGCCGTCTGTCCGTCCGTCACATTTCGTTTCCGGAGCAGATCTTGAAAACCGTAACATATTTCTTCACCAAACTTGGCACATAGATAGATCTAGTGGTGAACTGGTGCCTTTTGATAGTTTGGGATTTAAAAAAAATTATTTTTTGAGTTTCCATGGCAACGACTTTGATCTAGACTGAAAATGGCAGTAGTCCTCGTTTCCGGAGCAGATCTTGAAAACCGTACCATATTTCTTCACCAAACTTGACACATAGATAGATCTAGTGGTGAACTGGTCCCTTTTGATAGTTTGGGATTTAAAAAAAATTATTTTTTGAGTTTCCATGGCAACGACTTTGATTTAGACTGAAAATGGCAGTAGTCCTCGTTTCCGGAGCAGATCTTGAAAACCGTACCATATTTCTTCACCAAACTTGACACATAGATAGATCTAGTGTTGAACTGGTGCCTTTTGATAGTTTGGGATTTAAAAAAATGTTATTTTTCGAGTTTCCTTGGCAACAACTTTGATTTAGACTGAAAATGGCAGTAGTCCTCGTTTCCGGAGCAGATCTTGAAAACCGTACCATATTTCTTCATCATACTTGGCACATAGATAGGTCTAGTGGTGAACTGGTGCCTTTGGATAGTTTTGGATTTTTTTTTAAAGTTATTTTTCGAGTTTCCATGGCAACGACTGATTTAGACTGAAAATGGCGGTAGTCCTCGTTTCCGGAGCAGATCTTGAAAACCGTACCATATTTCCTCACCAAACTTGGCACATAGATAGATCTAGTGGTGAACTGGTGCCTTTTGATAGTTTGGGATTTAAAAAAAAAAATTTGGGGGGGTTTCCATGGCAACGACTTTGATTTAGACTGAAAATGGCAGTAGTCCTCGTTTCTGGAGCAGATCTTGAAAACCGTACCATATTTCTTCACCAAACATGGCACATAGATAGATCTAGTGGTGAACTGGTGCCTTTTGATAGTTTGGGATTTAAAAAAAAGTTATTTTTCGAGTTTCCTTGGCAACAACTTTGATTTAGACTGAAAATGGCAGTAGTCCTCTTTCTGGAGCAGATCTTGAAAACCGTACCATATTTCTTCGTCATACTTGGCACATTGATAGGTCTTGTGGTGAACTGGTGCCTTTGGATAGTTTTGGATTTTTTTTTAAAGTTATTTTTCGAGTTTCCATGGCAACGACTTTGATTTAGACTGAAAATGACGGTAGTCCTCGTTTCCGGAGCAGATCTTGAAAACCGTACCATATTTCTTCACCAAACTTGACACATAGATAGATCTAGTGGTGAACTGGTGCCTTTTGATAGTTTGGGATTTTTAAAAAAATTATTTTTTGAGTTTCCATGGCAACGACTTTGATCTAGACTGAAAATGGCAGTAGTCCTCTTTCTGGAGCAGATCTTGAAAACCGTACCATATTTCTTCGTCATACTTGGCACATTGATAGGTCTTGTGGTGAACTGGTGCCTTTGGATAGTTTTGGATTTTTTTTTAAAGTTATTTTTCGAGTTTCCATGGCAACGACTTTGATTTAGACTGAAAATGACGGTAGTCCTCGTTTCCGGAGCAGATCTTGAAAACCGTACCATATTTCTTCACCAAACTTGACACATAGATAGATCTAGTGGTGAACTGGTGCCTTTTGATAGTTTGGGATTTTTAAAAAAATTATTTTTTGAGTTTCCATGGCAACGACTTTGATCTAGACTGAAAATGGCAGTAGTCCTCTTTTCCGGAGCAGATCTTGAAAACCGTACCATATTTCTTCACCAAACTTGACACATAGATAGATCTAGTGTTGAACTGGTGCCTTTTGATAGTTTGGGATTTTAAAAAAAATTATTTTTCGAGTTTCCATGGCAACGACTTTGATTTAGACTGAAAATGGCGGTAGTCCTCGTTTCCGGAGCAGATCTTGAAAACCGTACCATATTTCCTCACCAAACATGGCACATAGATAGATCTAGTGGTGAACTGGTGCCTTTTGATAGTTTGGGATTTAAAAAAAAGTTATTTTTCGAGTTTCCTTGGCAACAACTTTGATTTAGACTGAAAATGGCAGTAGTCCTCGTTTCCGGAGCAGATCTTGAAAACCGTACCATATTTCTTCGTCATACTTGGCACATAGATAGGTCTAGTGGTGAACTGGTGCCTTTGGATAGTTTTGGATTTTTTTTTAAAGTTATTTTTCGAGTTTCCATGGCAACGACTTTGATTTAGACTGAAAATGGCAGTAGTCCTCGTTTCCGGAGCAGATCTTGAAAACCGTACCATATTTCTTCACCAAACTTGACACATAGATTGATCTAGTGGTGAAC
The DNA here is from genome assembly GCF_023055435.1 of Haliotis rufescens. NCBI lineage: Eukaryota > Metazoa > Mollusca > Gastropoda > Lepetellida > Haliotidae > Haliotis > Haliotis rufescens. Next base: position 5,581,712 of record NW_025963835.1, on the reverse strand, counting down.
TGGTGCCTTTTGATAGTTTGGGATTTAAAAAAAAAATTATTTTTTGGGTTTCCATGGCAACGACTTTGATTTAGACTGAAAATGGCAGTAGTCCTCGTTTCCGGAGCAGAACTTGAAAACCGTACCATATTTCTTCGTCATACTTGGCACATTGATAGGTCTAGTGGTGAACTGGTGCCTTTGGATAGTTTTGAATTTTTTTTAAAGTTATTTTTCGAGTTTCCATGGCAACAACTTTGATTTAGACTGAAAATGGCAGTAGTCCTCGTTTCCAGAGCAGATCTTGAAAAACGTACTATATTTCTTTACAAAAAGGCCCAGTGAACATAGTTCACAGGAGCTAATGCATTGCACACACACGACATGTCATATTGGCGGGGGATGTGAGTATTTCATGCTTGTTTAACTTTGATTTGGTTGTTCTTTTTTCAAGTTCTGCTAACCAGGCAGGTTTAGTTGTCACATAAGCATGTGACTTCATCCATTGTAGCATGTGACTTCATCCATTGTAGCATGTGACTTCATCCATTGTAGCATGTGACTTCATCCATTGTAGCTTGTGACTTCATCCATTGTAGCATGTGACTTCATCCATTGTAGCATGTGACTTCATCCATTGTAGCATGTGACTTCATCCATTGTAGCATGTGACTTCATCCATTGTAGCACAACGTCATCACATTCAAGAGTGATATCATGGCCCACTGAACTGAGGACCATGGTGATGTGTACACTCAACTTCTGGTGTTTGTTTCAGGGCAGAGGAGTGTTCCCATGATGATGTGTACACTCAACTTCTGGTGTATGTTTCAGGGCAGAGGAGAGTTCCCATGGTGATCTGAGAACTCAATTTCTGGTGTTTGTTTCAGGGCAGAGGAGGGTTCCCATGGTGATCTGTACACTCAACTTCTGGTGTTTGTTTCAGGGCAGAGGAGGGTTCCCATGGTGATGTGTACACTCAACTTCTGGTGTTTGTTTCAGGGCAGAGGAGGGTTCCCATGGTGATGTGTACACTCAACTTCTGGTGTTTGTTTCAGGGCAGAGGAGGGTTCCCATGGTGATCTCGACACTCAACATCTGGTGTTTGTTTAAGGGCAGAGGAGAGTTCCCACGGTGATCTCGACACTCAACATCTGGTGTTTGTTTCAGGGCAGAGGAGAGTTCCCACGGTGATCTCGACACTCAACATCTGGTGTTTGTTTCAGGGCAGAGGAGAGTTCCCACGGTGATCTCGACACTCAACATCTGGTGTTTGTTTCAGGGCAGAGGAGAGTTCCCACGGTGATCTCGACACTCAACATCTGGTGTTTGTTTCAGGGCAGAGGAGAGTTCCCACGGTGATCTCGACACTCAACTTCTGGTGCATGAACCCTGCAGTGGTAGGTTGCTGGTCAACATGTCACCAAACCAAATGACATAATATCAATGGAGATGTGTGTAAAATATCATGTTTGTTTGTTGTTTGTTGTTTAACACTGCACTCAGCAATATTCCAGCTATATGACGGCGGTCTGTAAATAATCAAGTCTGGACCAGGCAATCCAGTGATTGACATCACAAGCATCAATCCACGCAATTGGAATAAGATAACATGCATCAACCAAGTCAGCGAGCCTGACCACCAGATCCCGTTAGTCGCCTCTTACGACAAGCATAGTCGCCTTTTATGGCAAGCATTGGTTGCTGAAGACCTTTTCTAACCTAGATCTTCATGGGTAGTAAAATATTATGCAATTTACAAAGATAAGGAAGTGTTCATTATTTTGTTCAAAGATCATTTTTGAAGTCTTATGACCTAAGACAGCTTCCTATCAGGTTCTAAAAAGATAAGTATCAAAGAAAGTAATCATTTTATGAGAACAATCTCTGTTGAATGACAACCTAGTAATAATGCCAATCTCTGTTGCAGGCTTTCTCAGACTTCCAGAACTGCCGCAGTATCGTGTTGAGCAGCGGAACGCTGTCACCGATGTCATCCTTCTCCTCGGAGCTTGGGATGACCTTTAGTATACAGCTTGAAGCCAACCATGTCATCAAGGATGATCAGGTAGGGAGAGGGAGAGGAGAGGGAGGGAAACAAATGAGTTCTCTGCCAATCAGAGTCAGTGATAGTTGATTGTGATTGTCTTAGAGTGTTAGTGAGATAGAACTAGGCCCAAGGTTGACCAATGCCAGTAAAGTTGATTTAAAAAACGTTCAAGAGTTCTTACCAGCACTCCTTTTTTGGTATCTGGTTGAGTGATCCGAGTGCTGGGTAACTGGTGTCAGGAAATCACTGTGTTGTTTTAGAGTGGGCAATATAAGTTGTAACTTACTGATCAATCCTTTTGATTTTATGTGAATAAATTATGTTAAATCTAAACTCTAATATGAAATTTTTGTCAAATGAAGCGCATGCACAATCGTGTGGAATGACAGTGAGTATTTGAATGTATTCAGTTGATTGTATACATGTTAGTGTTGAAATGGGAATGACTGAAATGAATGGTGGTTGCTTATTAGTTGTCACAACAGGTGTTGTTAATGGAGGTTAGTAATATTTTGTCCCCATTACCCAATGTTGGCCTCGTTTACACAATGGTACCATAATGATTTGTTTGTTGGGGATCCTGCAGCGGTAGACTAGGTCCCCATTACCATGCTTGCAGAGCTCCAGAGCAGAATAGGTCAGAGAAGGTGACGTCTCTCCAGGCAGTATACAGGAATATAGATCTGTTGGCTTTCATTCCAGGTGTGGGTAGGTGCTATAGGTCAGGGCCCCAGTGGGACGTCTCTCCAGGCAGTCTACAGGAATATAGATCTGTTGGCTTTCATTCCAGGTGTGGGTAGGTGCTATAGGTCAGGGCCCCAGTGGGACATCTCTCCAGGCAGTCTACAGGAATATAGATCTGTTGGCTTTCATTCCAGGTGTGGGTAGGTGCTATAGGTCAGGGCCCCAGTGGTTGTCTCTCCAGGCAGTCTACAGGAATATAGATCTGTTGGCTTTCATTCCAGGTGTGGGTAGGTGCTATAGGTCAGGGCCCCAGTGGGACATCTCTCCAGGCAGTCTACAGGAATATAGATCTGTTGGCTTTCATTCCAGGTGTGGGTAGGTGCTATAGGTCAGGGCCCCAGTGGTTGTCTCTCCAGGCAGTCTACAGGAGTATAGATCTGTTGGCTTTCATTCCAGGTGTGGGTAGGTGCTATAGGTCAGGGCCCCAGTGGTTGTCTCTCCAGGCAGTCTACAGGAATATAGATCTGTTGGCTTTCATTCCAGGTGTGGGTAGGTGCTATAGGTCAGGGCCCCAGTGGGACGTCTCTCCAGGCAGTCTACAGGAATATAGAGACCTTCAACTTCCAGGATGAGCTTGGACACCTGGTGCTCCGCGTCTGTAAGGTAAGTGCAGCCTTCTGCCTGATTCAAGGTCTCAAAAACAGCAGCTAAAATATGTGATTATTTATATTTAAATACAGTACAGCATCTCATTTGGAATTTGTTTGCTAAATGATGAAAACACTACAACATCATGATGTCAGTGTGTGACCAGACCCGTGAAGATCTGGGGTAGAATAGGTCTTCACAACCCATGCTTGCCGTAAAAGGCGACTATGCTTGTTGTAAGAGGCTAATAACGGGATCGGGTGGTCAGGCTTGCTGACTTGGTTGATGCATGTCATCGTATCCCAGTTACGTGGATCAATGCTCGTGATGTCAATCACTGGATTGTCTGGTCCAGACTGGATTATTTCCAGACCGCCATCATATAGCTGGAAGTAAGTAATCGAGTCTGGACCTGACAATTCATAGATTGATATCATGATTATTGATCTCCAAAATTGGGATATGATGACATGCATCAACCAAGTCAGCGAGCCTTACCACCCAATCCTGTTAGTAACGTCTTACGAAAAACATAGTTGGCTCTTATGACAAACATGGGTTGGTGATTACCAATTCTCACCTGGATCTCCACGAGTTCCATGTTTCTAGAAGACGTTCCAGTATGAGATGTACATGTTGTTATCCAGACTGTGCCCCATGGTGTGCTGTGTTTCTTCCCCTCCTACAAGTGCCTGGAGAAACTCACCAACAGATGGAAGGTAAGTCTGACAGGTTTTAATACTGACTACATCCTAACAAACTGACGTGATCAAAGTCATGCCAGATTCAGGCAATATTGAGCTGTGTGTAATGTGTAATCTTGATTTCTTCTCACATGAAGAAAGTTGTTTGGGATGATGACCGTTGATGAGGAATGTTCCACTGACCAAGAGTTCAACTTCCTGATTGGTGCCGATTCTAGTACTTGGTCTCTCGGCATCCATCATACCTGTGCTCATGATAAACATGTAGGACCTTCCTCACCTTAGGCTTGCTTCACTTATCACACTTTGTTACTAAGTTATGTTTGATGCAACATGTGTAACATTAAATCCAATCTCACTCACTCTATAACTCACTCTTCGCACAGTCTACCACTCACTCTATAACTCGCTCTATCGCACATTCTATCACTCACTCTATAACTCACTCTTTCGCACATTCTACCACCCACTCTATAACTCACTCTATCGCACATTCTATCACTCTCTAACTCACTCTATCGCACATTCTATCACTCATTCAGTCTACAACTCTCATTCTATCAATCACTATATCACTGTGGGCTAAGTGCCACCATGTCTGGCAGCTGGCCTTGTAGGATTGATTGTTCCCATGTTGTAACTGCTATTCAGGCTACTGGACTCTCATTCTATCAATCACTATATCACTGTGGGCTAATTGCCGGCATGTCTGGCAGCTGGCCTTGTAGGATTGATTGTTCCCATGTTGTAACTGCTATTCAGGCTACTGGACTCTCATTCTATCAATCACTATATCACTGTGGGCTAAGTGCCACCATGTCTGGCAGCTGGCCTTGTAGGATTGATTGTTCCCATGTTGTAACTGCTATTCAGGCTACTGGACTCTCATTCTATCAATCACTATATCACTGTGGGCTAATTGCCGGCATGTCTGGCAGCTGGCCTTGTAGGATTGATTGTTCCCATGTTGTAACTGCTATTCAGGCTACTGGACTCTCATTCTATCAATCACTATATCACTGTGGGCTAATTGCCGGCATGTCTGGCAGCTGGCCTTGTAGGATTGATTGTTCCCATGTTGTAACTGCTATTCAGGCTACTGGACTCTCATTCTATCAATCACTATATCACTGTGGGCTAAGTGCCACCATGTCTGGCAGCTGGCCTTGTAGGATTGATTGTTCCCATGTTGTAACTGCTATTCAGGCTACTGGACTCTCATTCTATCAATCACTATATCACTGTGGGCTAAGTGCCACCATGTCTGGCAGCTGGCCTTGTAGGATTAATTGTTCCCATGTTGTAACTGCTATTCAGGCTACTGGACTCTGGGACAAGATGTTCCAGCAGAAGAAGATTGTTGCAGAACCTCGGGGTTCCGACAAGATGAACTTTGAGGAGCTGATGCATCTCTTCTATGATGCAGTGGAATCCAGGGGAGGTAGGCACCAGCAACTGGCTCAGTAAATAGAAACATTGTGTGTTTGTGTTGGTCTGCTTGAATTTAGATTTAATATTCTTAAAAATAGTGAAATAAAGGTTTCAACTAAATATCTGTTTTAAAATCATAATATCAATCAAAGACTCCTTTTTGCTTAATCTAAGGTAGGTTGTTAAAAAAAACTATAAAATAAATGAATCTAGGCTTGCCATAGAGAACATTGATTTGGGCAAGTTGATGCTGCGTGATTGTCATGTCATGTTCATTTCGGCATATCAGATGAAGACAAAGATGGCGCTCTGTTTCTGGCTGTGTGTCGAGGGAAAGTTAGTGAAGGACTTGACTTTGCTGACAACTTTGCTCGAGCTGTGATAACCGTGAGTGGATTCACTTATGTCTGTTGTTCTCTATTGTAGCTACTGTTATTTACTATGCTTAAGTAGGGCTGAGGGGCTGACGTGAATGTCAAATCTACCGCTTCTCATACTGAAGCCAGTACTGCTACTTTCTGCATGAAATAGAACTCAGGCCTCTTATTTATATTCCCTGATCATATTGCCCTAAATCTGAGTGCCAAATGTTTTAAAACTGTTTTGTTGAGTAACATAAAGTAAAATGAAAGAGTTACCTATTTAGAATTTTCTTTCATAAACTTATTTGTTAAACAGACTTGTATGTCAGAAAAAAAGACTTATTTATGCTCTTCAATATGAGTGATATTTTGGGTGGACACATCAATTACCTAAGTGATTAAGTGTTGCCTGACTGGTAGTACATTGTGTTGCAGGTGGACACATCCATTACCTAAGTGATTAAGTGTTGCCTGACTGGTAGTACATTGTGTTGCAGGTGGACACATCCATTACCTAAGTGATTAAGTGTTGCCTGACTGGTAGTACATTGTGTTGCAGGTGGACACATCAATTACCTAAGTGATTAAGTGTTGCCTGACTGGTAGTACATTGTGTTGCAGGTGGACACATCCATTACCTAAGTGATTAAGTGTTGCCTGACTGGTAGTACATTGTGTTGCAGGTGGACACATCAATTACCTAAGTGATTAAGTGTTGCCTGACTGGTAGTACATTGTGTTGCAGGTGGACACATCAATTACCCAAGTGATTAAGTGTTGCCTGACTGGTAGTACATTGTGTTGCAGGTGGACACATCAATTACCTAAGTGATTAAGTGTTGCCTGACTGGTAGTACATTGTGTTGCAGGTGGGAATACCATACCCAAACTTCAAGGACATCCAGGTACGTCGGAACACTCCCTCTCGGACACTGGTATTTTTACGAAATCATAAGTCATCTTATGATGCAATTAGTTATGCACAGTTTCTTCCCTTGGCTGTGCAAGGATCTGCTGATGTTTGGTTTGAATCCCAGATTGGCCCTGATACATATCTTTGGTCAGTCAGCTCCATTCCCATGCTTGAGTTTCAACAGTTCGGTAAATGTACACAGCTTGCAATGTTTGGGGCTTTTTCTCTCCATTCAAAAAACACTATGTGGATTCATACAGTTTGCGCATCAGTTTTGTTTATCGATACCTCAATGAGCTGAAAAAAGTACACAGTCAATCCTTAATTGACTGTATGTTGTTAAACCTTTGAATATGAACATGATGAAAGACACTACAAATGAAACTGGAGGTAAGGTAGTTACTCCGACTCCTCTCCTGTTTTGTTTTGCTATGTTGTTATATGTAGTGTAAGTATCTGCTGTTAAGATGTTATAATCTCTCAAATAAATAAAAAGTAAATTGTTGTGGGGTTGGTTGATGTTTGATGTTTTATCTTCAATGATGTCAGGTTGAATTGAAGAGGAAGTATAATGACAAGCATAAAGCAGCTCGAGGTCTTCTGTCAGGGAGTGACTGGTACGAGATCCAGGCATTTCGGGCGCTCAACCAAGCACTTGGCAGGTGTATCAGACACAGGTAGGCATTGGCAGGTGTATCAGACACAGGTTAGCATTGGCAGGTGTATTAGACACAGGTCGGCATTGGCAGGTGTATCAGACACAGGTCGGCATTGGCAGGTGTATCAGACACAGGTCAGCATTGGCAGGGGTATCAGACAAAGGTTGGCATTGGCAGGTGTATCAGACACAGGTCGGTATTGGCAGGTGTATTAGACAAAGGTTGGCATTGGCAGGTGTATCAGACACAGGTCAGCATTGGCAGGGGTATCAGACACAGGTTGGCATTGGCAGGTGTATCAGACACAGGTCGGCATTGGCAGGTGTATCAGACACAGGTCGGCATTGGTAGGTGTATCAAACACAGCTCGGCATTGGCAGGTGTATCAGACACAGGTTGGCATTGGCAGGTGTATCAGACACAGCTCGGCATTGGCAGGTGTATCAGACACAGGTCGGCATTGGTAGGTGTATCAGACACAGGTCGGCATTGGCAGGTGTATCAGACACAGGTCGGCATTGGCAGGGGTATCAGACACAGGTTGGCATAGGCAGGTGTATCAGACACAGGTCGGCATTGGTAGGTGTATCAGACACAGGTCGGCATTGGCAGGTGTATCAGACACAGGTCAGCATTGGCAGGGGTATCAGACACAGGTCGGCATTGGCAGGTGTATCAGACACAGGTTGGCATTGGCAGGTGTATCAGACACAGGTCGGCATTGGCAGGTGTATCAGACACAGGTCGGCATTGGCAGGTGTATCAGACACAGGTCGGCATTGGTAGGTGTATCAGACACAGGTCGGCATTGGCAGGTGTATCAGACACAGCTCAGCATTGGCAGGTGTATCAGACACAGCTCGGCATTGGCAGGTGTATCAGACACAGCTCGGCATTGGCAGGTGTATCAGACACAGCTCGGCATTGGCAGGTGTATCAGACACAGCTCGGCATTGGCAGGTGTATCAGACACAGCTCGGCATTGGCAGGTGTATCAGACACTGGTCGGCATTGGCAGGTGTATCAGACACAGGTCGGCATTGGCAGGTGTATCAGACACAGGTTGGCATTGGTAGGTGTATCAGACACAGGTCGGCATTGGCAGGTGTATCAGACACAGGTCGGCATTGGTAGGTGTATCAGACACAGGTAGGCATTGGCAGGTGTATCAGACACAGGTAGGCATTGGCAGGTGTATCAGACACAGGTCGGCATTGGCAGGTGTATCAGAAATTGGTTGGCATTGGCAAGTGTATCAGAAACTGGTCGGCAATGTTTATGTTGCAATGAAATAATCTTTGTATAGATCTGAAATGGAAGTCTCAAGAATTTGTTTATTGTTCCAGACGAGACTGGGGAGCTCTGATTATTGTAGATGAGAGATTTGTGAAGAACCCCCAGAAATACCACAAAGGTAGGTTTACACATTCTTCTGGTGACTTGTCTCAATGTTTAGATAATACCACAGGATACCACAGAGGTGGTATCTTCGCAATCTTCTTGTGACTTGTCTCAGTGTACAGGTAATTCCAATATAAACAGTTGTAAAGCATTGATAGTTGGATCATATGTTTCACATTGTTTATGACAGTGCCTGTAGGTTGTAGTCCCAATACCTTAACACAGGATGTGACAGTGGAAGTGCTATGATCACTTTGTAGAACACGGAAATTTAGTTTCCTTATTCTCAACCTCTTTTTTCCATAACAAGTCTTGACACAAGTGCTGAAGGAGAACAAACTTTTGCCTATCCAGTGTTTTAAATGTTTGATTAACTGTTATTATTTTAGAGTATGAACAGAATAATGTTTGTGTAACTGTAGTAATATAGCAGATGAGATTTAACTTCACTGATATATTGTGTTTGACGTCCAGGTTTATCCAAGTGGGTGAGGAACAAGGCAGTGTCATACAACACGTTCAACTCCGCCATGGACTCGCTGTCCTGCTTCACCAAACTCAGGATCGAGACCATGGAGAACGAGGAGTAAGTCACAAATACATGCTGAACGTTAATGTCTTTGATGCCCAATGCAGTGCTTGCAATATTTTATTAGACTGTATTTGTAAGACTAACTTTAACACATTTGCACACCAGTTAAAAGTTTTTTTGTTTTGTTTTTAAATTCAAGTTTTCAAAAGTATTCAGGGACTCATGCGCCAAATTAAATAGGATATTAAGCAGGGAAATGCAGTTTCTACAAATATTATTGAGATTTCATAATTTATACAACTAAAGTGATTACTGAATATATAATGAGTACCCAACATGTGAGGTACATGTAAAAACAGCTTGGTTTGTATACTCCCAAGGAAGTTGAGAATGATAACTGGAATGCAACCTGATCCACTGGTTGGAGAACAAATGAATCGCTTTTGAGTTGATACCAATACCTGGATAAGTGTGGTATATAATAATAATAATAATATCATGATAATTGAACGTAAAATTGTATGTTCTGATGTTGATAAACAGCCACAATCATTCCAACCCCAAATCAATTTTTAGATACATGAATGATTGTACATGTTAAAGCAATTCTTATATTGATATTGTACAAAAAGTGGGATTTTCATCTGCCAGAAGTGAGTTGTCACTGTATCAATGTTAATGGTCCTTGTTTCAGAGCTGAAGCATCATTTATTTCAAGCACACCTTGTACCCAGTCTGTCAATGAGGCGATGCCCCGGACCCCACTGCAAGACAAGGCAAACATCACGCCCCCTTCTGTGTCTGTGCACAAGGGAGACACCTCAATATATGGTCACATGACTTCTCACTCACCAATGTATCTCACCCCTGACCTTGGCATCAAAACTGAAGCCAGAAGGTCAAAGACAGAGGCAGATGTCAAAGTAATTGGACATTCTGGAAAAATGTGTTTGGAGCAGAATGTTGGTGTGGCTTCACAGACAGGGAAACAGAATATTGTGAACAATATTGTTTTGGGTCAGAAGGTTATGACATTGAATGAAACGCCTGGTAAAGGTGATGACAAGCCTTCTCTCAGGCCTCACCTAGGTGACCTTGGCAAGAAGATGGTGGTGTCCCCAGCTAACCCAGGGTCTGGGCACAATGTAAAACAAACCAAAATTGTTTTCAAATTTGAATACAAGGGGACAGATACTCAAAACAAGAGAGGGGATACAACTCTGAATGAGAACGGTATAGAAAGTCATTTGTCAGATTCAGCGATCACTACTGAGAAACAGAGCTTGGTGGCTGGTTCTAACACAAATGTGGTTAAACAGGAACTTGGGTCGTTTAATCAGAATCTGGAGAAAGATATGAAATCGAACCGCTTCTTCAAATTCTGTCATGTTCCTAGGAGGGACAGTCTGGGTTGTGAGCGTTTAGACCAATCGGTGGACGATGGTCAAGACAGTGGCACCAACCCACCTGAAACAGAACCCCTGGTCAGTGATGCTGCTAAAAGCACAAGTCCTCTTTTGTTTGATGGAAACTCGGATCCTCTCAGTAGTGTTTCAGAACAACACGAGACTGCTACCAAGAAACCACTTTTTAAACGAAAGAGTAGATCAGGTTGTTTAGAAGGGAGCTCTGTTGACTGTAAAGAGATGCTCGAGGACCATGTTAAGGAGAAACATGGCAGCAAGGAAGATACATGTGATATTGATGACCTTGAAGGGTTGATGGTCAAGCGACGGAGTAGCAGACAGAAGAAACGCAAGTCTGATGGTACTGCCAAGCTAGTGTCCAAAAGATCCAGGGGAATAGACTTCCTAGATGAGGTTCAAGAAGATGGCTATCAGGTACATTTTTATATAGCCATGCTAACAGTCTCATATAAAATGCAATTCTATAAGGTTTTTGACAGCTTTTGGTTTTTGTTGTGCATCATAAAGACTAATGTACTGTCTCCATGGTATCGGTGGGATTCCCTTGAAAAGGATATTTTTTCATGGGATCATGCATCTAGTGCATCCTGCATGATTTTTCATAATTTAAGACAAAAATGAAGCATCTCCCACCTTGATCATGTTGGTAACATTCTTTTCAAGGCCAAGGTTGATACAGGCTAAATTGCTGTTTAGTTTGACATTTTCTTGAAAAAGACAATTTAAAACCATGTTTTCATGCACTTTGTTGCCAGGCATGTCCCAATAAGTCTGCAGTTGTAATATTTGAACATGATTGAAAATACAAAACAAATCATTAATTTACCAACATATGCTAATATAACAGGGATTATCTAGACCTGTTCAGAGACCAATATTCAACCCAAAGTCTGCAGCAAATGGAACGTAAAACAGTTCATGTAAACACAGTTGTGATCACTGTTGTGATGGCTTGGTCGGGGTGTATTTCACTGATAAAAGGACCATTGAAGAAGACGAGGAGTTAATGTTAAAATGTCTCTGACATTAAATAAGAAGTTTTAGAAATTCCCAAATGAATTTCTTTTCTTTATTGGCCTGCCAAGGGTTATTACTATGGAATCCTAGATGGCCTTTTTTCTTCAGACTGTGGAACAAATTATTACAGTTTTGTTTCAGTCTCGACAGTGCAACAGAAGATAGAAAGAACCAACTATGTTCAGTAACCTAACAATATATCATTGCCAGATAAGTGAACTTGTATTACGGTACTTTTCAGTATTGGAAAGTTTGTTTTTCCTGAAAGTATATCTATTATGTTACAGAAATCTAAACAGATCACTTGCAGTGAATGTGGCTGTGTTCTTCTTGATGGAGTCAAGGGTTAGTATCTGCCTTGTGGCAGTGTATTAGTAGGCAGATTTTACTGCAAACTGACATACAGCCTGAAGGATGTCTGCACAAAGATGTATTAGCTAAATTTGAATTGACTTGCCTCCGTGGTGTAGTGGATAGAGTGTCTGCCCAGGGAGTGGAAGGTCGGTGGTTGGATCCCCTGGCTGCGACGTACACTAAACAACATTAAATGATGATACTTTCTGTTACCCTGTCTCAGCATTGAAGGGGTAAAAGAAGGACTGGTCGGCTCGGTGTCAGTATTTGAGTGGGCTATCCATGTCACATCTCTGTGGGCTAGCACTATAAAACTGGAATAAGTCTGGACTAGTACAAACAGTCACACGCATAGTTGCATGCATATTGTTGTTTAAGCTAAACACCTTGAATGTGACATTAATCCGGGTTTGTTCCGTTCAACGATCTGAGTGCTACGACTACCATAACTCTCATACTTTAACATAAACGTAAGATGGTCATAGCACATTGTTTGCTTTTGGAACTTTGTTTAGATCAGGACAATACACGGCATGGTATGAAAGTCAGAAAATAATATTCCATGAAATGTGTCTTTAATACATTTAATTTTTCTGTTTGCAGATTTTGAAAAGCGGAAAAGAGTGCCATGTTTCATGAAGTTGCCTGGAGGTACAGGTGTCCCGGATGTGGTGTACCTACCAGCGCAGCCGCTGGGGGACTCTCTACAGGCTTTCTCTGCTGTACTCGAAAATGGTGAGTGGTATCATAAGTGACATCCTCAGATAGCCTCATCACGATATGGCTGAAACATGGCTGTAATGTTCAATAACTCACTCACCACTCAGGTAGCCCAGCAGTGCCAGGCCAGGACAGCTGTGTTGACCTCTAGGGATAGCACCCCAGGACACTCACCAGAACCAACCAGAGCCAAAAGCCATAATCAGAAAATATTTAGCATTAATTTCTAATGCTGCTGAGTATGAAGAGGATGTGGTCAGGATATTTTGCTTTAGGGTGCTGCTGTGCACTTGACTTTAAAGATCTGCTGATGATGAGCTGAATACACGGGAGCACAGCTGATCGATCCTGTGACACACTTTTATGATCCTCCGTGGTCTAGTGGTAGAGCGTCCGCCCAGAGAGCGGAAGGTCTGGGGTTCAATCCCCGGCCGCGTCATACCAAAAGACGTTAAAAGATGGTACTTGTTGTTACCCTGTATGGCACTTGGCATTTAGGGGCTAAAACAAGGACTGGTCGGCTCGGAGTCAGTATACTGTGCCTGAGTGGGGTATTCATGTTAAACTGTGGCATGGTATCTCAGTGTGCTAGCACTATAAATCGTCATCAGTCCGGACTAGTACAAGCAGGCACACACACACACACACGTGCATGCACGTCACTATATAAGTGCAATAATCTTGGACGCGACATTAAACTCAATTTCACCTCACCTCACCACCACTTTTGTGATCCCTCTCACTCACCTTCGACCTGTGAAGATTGTGGGGAGAAATAGGTCTTCAGCAACCGATGCTTGTAAGAGGTGACTATGCTTGTTGTAAGAGGCGACTAACGGGATCGGGTGACTTGGTTGATCTATTTCGTTGTATTCCTATTGCGTGGATCAGTGCTCGTTCTATCAATCCTTGGATTGTCTTGTCCAGTCTCGATTATTTACATTATAAACAACCAACAAACAAAGCAACAAAACACTCACTTTCGCTCCATTTGAGACACAACTGGCTCTGCCTACCAGTAAGTTACACCTGTATCACACACTTCACCATCATGCTGTTACAGGTGTGACGTTGGACTGCCACTGTGATGCTGAGGCTGGAGTAGTTGTCCAGTTTCTCCACTGTAACAAGTGTGGCGGTCAGCCCGACTGTCGGGACGTCCTGGGGTGTCGTGTACTTCTCTCAACAGATTCCCAGTACCAGAGGGGGCAGGTTGGTTCATTAGTTTGTGATGTTTCCAATTTGTTTGTGGTAATTCAGTTGTTTGCATGACTTGCACAGAAGCACCAATTGCAGTGAATTTATAAGTTCTGTCTATGTTTCAGATGTGGCTCAACCTACAGAAGGTGAAGATTAGCTAGCTCCCTGGACACGTGCAATACTGACATTTCACATACTGCTACATAATCTGGGGTTTGAGACCTAGGGGAACCGTCAAGCTAGGAAAAGACTTCAAAGGTGGCTGCGACGGAGTTGCTGATCGACTGAATGTCATACTTGAAACTCCACTTGGCTTGATGGATTCTGTGGTCAGTCCCAAAGATCTTGAGAAAAAGGGGTCTCAACAAGAACTGTATATATAGATGCGATGAAAATATTGTCAGAAAATATCTTGGGTGTAATATGTTTGACGACCTACATTCTAGACTTATGCAGTCTAGTCTATGATTCAGCACCAGAAGTGTGGGAAGTACAAGTGCACTAAAGTGAAGTGTCAAATTAATGAAATAATTATATCAATTCATGAACTAATTAAATTGTATGTAAAATTGTTTGTGCTGATTTGTTACATATTTGTTGCTCTTGTTAAAAGTATGTCAATTATAGTGAAACTATAAGGTCCTTGTTATCTATGTGTTGTACATGACACATTCAAGGATCATTTTCTCAGTTGTCAGATATTGTCAGATATCATCATACGTAAACTTTTGGTCACACCAGTGACCACTGGATGTACAGCATGCTGTGATATTGTTGTTTTGTTGCCAAATATTGGGCGCCATGGGAACCTGTCAGATATGTGCTGTCTCCTTTGGCAAGGGACTTCGTTTAAACAATGTGCCTCTGCTCACCCAGCAATAAATGGGTACCCAGTAGTATGAACTAATGTATAATGCCAACTTTCTAGCAATCATCATAGGTTGTGCCGTTTGAATACACACTCATCAGATAAAGTTTTATTTATACATGCTCTTGGATCTGCACTTATACAGTTGTCAGTCTATGTAAGAAACAAACTTTAATCTACTTCTTCTGTAGAGTTTACATGTAGGGTGCCATATTTGAAACTTACTAGTCTGCTGTAAGAGGAGGATACAAATGCTGTATATGATGAACACGAATTATTACCATTTCAGGAATCAAAACCTGATCCGAATAAATCAGTAAGATTATTGTGATGCGTAGACTTGTTAATTGATGTGTTGTGCTGACCCCAGGAGGAATGCTGCTGATCTTTGCCGTCTGTTTGCCAGACAAGTCAATCTTTTTGTCTTTGTTGGAGTCTACAATAGCTGCGATATTGAAAAAACTCACTTTGGCTGATGCTCAAACAGTATTTTTCAAAATGTTGTGAAATTTGTAGTTCTGTAAGTGTATTTAGCAGTGGGCTTAACGTTTTTGTTGTTTTTCGTGATATTTTAGTTTGACCTTGATTTCATCTTTACACATCAACCCTGCTCTTATGTTCACACAAAATATCCTGCGATTTAGTCACCAAAACACGCTCGCAGTAAAAAAAAGTAATGTGAAGTAATGTAATTAGGGTATTAAACAAATCAGTCATATCTCAACCTTTACTTTTAATTTTTTGTTGTGGTTATCACATTCAAAGGAAACTTCACTTCCAAGGTTTAATTCAACTCTAAAATCCATCTATAACGATACACTGAAAACTATCCATATTTATCGCAATAGTTGCTTGCAATAACAATAGTTATCGCAATAGTTTCTTTCAATATCAATAGTTATCGCAATAGTGATTTCCAGACCAATAGTCACTAAATAGTCACTATTTACTAAAGTGAATAAATAACTCTGCATGAACAAGCTGATTTATCACAACAAATGTAATATGATGCTACAGCAATGGGCAGATCTATATTGCTTTGATTCATTAGCAAAATCAGTGCCAGGCCAGGACAGCTGTGTTGACCTCTAGGGATAGCACCCCAGGACACTCACCAGAACCAACCAGAGCCAAAAGCCATAATCAGAAAATATTTAGCATTAATTTCTAATGCTGCTGAGTATGAAGAGGATGTGGTCAGGATATTTTGCTTTAGGGTGCTGCTGTGCACTTGACTTTAAAGATCTGCTGATGATGAGCTGAATACACGGGAGCACAGCTGATCGATCCTGTGACACACTTTTATGATCCTCCGTGGTCTAGTGGTAGAGCGTCCGCCCAGAGAGCGGAAGGTCTGGGGTTCAATCCCCGGCCGCGTCATACCAAAAGACGTTAAAAGATGGTACTTGTTGTTACCCTGTATGGCACTTGGCATTTAGGGGCTAAAACAAGGACTGGTCGGCTCGGAGTCAGTATACTGTGCCTGAGTGGGGTATTCATGTTAAACTGTGGCATGGTATCTCAGTGTGCTAGCACTATAAATCGTCATCAGTCCGGACTAGTACAAGCAGGCACACACACACACACACGTGCATGCACGTCACTATATAAGTGCAATAATCTTGGACGCGACATTAAACTCAATTTCACCTCACCTCACCACCACTTTTGTGATCCCTCTCACTCACCTTCGACCTGTGAAGATTGTGGGGAGAAATAGGTCTTCAGCAACCGATGCTTGTAAGAGGTGACTATGCTTGTTGTAAGAGGCGACTAACGGGATCGGGTGACTTGGTTGATCTATTTCGTTGTATTCCTATTGCGTGGATCAGTGCTCGTTCTATCAATCCTTGGATTGTCTTGTCCAGTCTCGATTATTTACATTATAAACAACCAACAAACAAAGCAACAAAACACTCACTTTCGCTCCATTTGAGACACAACTGGCTCTGCCTACCAGTAAGTTACACCTGTATCACACACTTCACCATCATGCTGTTACAGGTGTGACGTTGGACTGCCACTGTGATGCTGAGGCTGGAGTAGTTGTCCAGTTTCTCCACTGTAACAAGTGTGGCGGTCAGCCCGACTGTCGGGACGTCCTGGGGTGTCGTGTACTTCTCTCAACAGATTCCCAGTACCAGAGGGGGCAGGTTGGTTCATTAGTTTGTGATGTTTCCAATTTGTTTGTGGTAATTCAGTTGTTTGCATGACTTGCACAGAAGCACCAATTGCAGTGAATTTATAAGTTCTGTCTATGTTTCAGATGTGGCTCAACCTACAGAAGGTGAAGATTAGCTAGCTCCCTGGACACGTGCAATACTGACATTTCACATACTGCTACATAATCTGGGGTTTGAGACCTAGGGGAACCGTCAAGCTAGGAAAAGACTTCAAAGGTGGCTGCGACGGAGTTGCTGATCGACTGAATGTCATACTTGAAACTCCACTTGGCTTGATGGATTCTGTGGTCAGTCCCAAAGATCTTGAGAAAAAGGGGTCTCAACAAGAACTGTATATATAGATGCGATGAAAATATTGTCAGAAAATATCTTGGGTGTAATATGTTTGACGACCTACATTCTAGACTTATGCAGTCTAGTCTATGATTCAGCACCAGAAGTGTGGGAAGTACAAGTGCACTAAAGTGAAGTGTCAAATTAATGAAATAATTATATCAATTCATGAACTAATTAAATTGTATGTAAAATTGTTTGTGCTGATTTGTTACATATTTGTTGCTCTTGTTAAAAGTATGTCAATTATAGTGAAACTATAAGGTCCTTGTTATCTATGTGTTGTACATGACACATTCAAGGATCATTTTCTCAGTTGTCAGATATTGTCAGATATCATCATACGTAAACTTTTGGTCACACCAGTGACCACTGGATGTACAGCATGCTGTGATATTGTTGTTTTGTTGCCAAATATTGGGCGCCATGGGAACCTGTCAGATATGTGCTGTCTCCTTTGGCAAGGGACTTCGTTTAAACAATGTGCCTCTGCTCACCCAGCAATAAATGGGTACCCAGTAGTATGAACTAATGTATAATGCCAACTTTCTAGCAATCATCATAGGTTGTGCCGTTTGAATACACACTCATCAGATAAAGTTTTATTTATACATGCTCTTGGATCTGCACTTATACAGTTGTCAGTCTATGTAAGAAACAAACTTTAATCTACTTCTTCTGTAGAGTTTACATGTAGGGTGCCATATTTGAAACTTACTAGTCTGCTGTAAGAGGAGGATACAAATGCTGTATATGATGAACACGAATTATTACCATTTCAGGAATCAAAACCTGATCCGAATAAATCAGTAAGATTATTGTGATGCGTAGACTTGTTAATTGATGTGTTGTGCTGACCCCAGGAGGAATGCTGCTGATCTTTGCCGTCTGTTTGCCAGACAAGTCAATCTTTTTGTCTTTGTTGGAGTCTACAATAGCTGCGATATTGAAAAAACTCACTTTGGCTGATGCTCAAACAGTATTTTTCAAAATGTTGTGAAATTTGTAGTTCTGTAAGTGTATTTAGCAGTGGGCTTAACGTTTTTGTTGTTTTTCGTGATATTTTAGTTTGACCTTGATTTCATCTTTACACATCAACCCTGCTCTTATGTTCACACAAAATATCCTGCGATTTAGTCACCAAAACACGCTCGCAGTAAAAAAAAGTAATGTGAAGTAATGTAATTAGGGTATTAAACAAATCAGTCATATCTCAACCTTTACTTTTAATTTTTTGTTGTGGTTATCACATTCAAAGGAAACTTCACTTCCAAGGTTTAATTCAACTCTAAAATCCATCTATAACGATACACTGAAAACTATCCATATTTATCGCAATAGTTGCTTGCAATAACAATAGTTATCGCAATAGTTTCTTTCAATATCAATAGTTATCGCAATAGTGATTTCCAGACCAATAGTCACTAAATAGTCACTATTTACTAAAGTGAATAAATAACTCTGCATGAACAAGCTGATTTATCACAACAAATGTAATATGATGCTACAGCAATGGGCAGATCTATATTGCTTTGATTCATTAGCAAAATCAACAATTATTTTGAAATAATATATAACTAAACTAGGAATCAGGGCCTTTTATAAGTTGTTATTCTAGGAAATCTGTTAGATTTACCAAGCAAGCAAAAATGAAAAAAAACCTATCACTGTGGCCTTAATTTTTCTTAATTGTCTTCAATTAAAGGAAACCATGTTTATAAGACACATGTGTATATCTATATATACACATAATTTTACACATAACATATGAACCATGTAAGTTTGAACACTTATAGTTATGTTGTTTTTGTGACCTCTACAGTTGACCTATATATATAATGCTCGTCACAAACCAGGATTATCCAAATAGCATGGACAGAGTACGGGAACTTAGAGGAAAAGGCAATGTTTTGTGTCTAAGCTCATATTTATCTCTGCTTTAAATGAATTCCCACTAGCATTCTGGAATTAATTTGACATGAACTGGCGCAGTTGTTCTATATACGCCACTTCTGTTTCATTCATGGAATTAAGGCACACAAAAAACCTCATGCAGCGGAAAGTAAGATCCTATTGGTTTAACTGGTAACCATGACATCACATGCCAATACGCTAGTGAACACCTGTGTGAAACATACGAAAATTGAGAATTGACATTTGTTTATGTAAAAAATCTGAAAGGACACCAATTCCAAGGTTAGGTCCAGACGTAAAAGCACTTGTGGAAATTTGTCAAGGCCAGTTGTGGGGGCTCGATCCCGACATTTCCTGCGACATGGCTATTTGTGTGTATATATTTCAGTTTGGTGCGTTGATAAATATGTGATCCACAAAATATTTTTTGTTATTTAATGTTTTGAGTTGTTTTTGTAATGTCAGTGGCGATCCTTATATTTTCCTCACTTCAAATGTGGTAGTATTGTGCAAGATGCCAGTTTCATGTTCCATGTGTACCTAATTATGCCACAAACATGTAGAGAAATTATTAGATTTTCATCCCAATTTCTAAAAAAAAATATGAGGAAGGTAGATTTTTATATATATTATTTTCAAGACTTCTTCGCACATTGACTGGCGGCTGTAATACAGATAAAGTATGAATGTAGATGTGCCTGAAACATAGGTCATGATTAGGAAAGTGCCTATACCTGTGTAGGTAATGTTAACTGATTCATGATCTTCTGCTCGGATGAGGACTGAGGGGCAAACTGCTCATCGCTATATATATGCCCCCACCCCACCCATTAATTAGTGTAATTTGATTGGATTGCTATTTTTAGCACTGTGTCATTCGAATATGGTTGAAACTGTGTGTTTGTGAATGAAACAGGCTGAAAAAGAACTATTGGGCAGTTTGGTAAGGACTACAGGACTAGTGCCCATTTCTAATGCTGACTACTGTTCCACCACGTATAAGCTCTGGTATTTACATACAGAACTGTCAACGAGGATTAAACACGTCCAGATGTTCGGCCCCTTTAGGGTGGTCGGGTAGCCTAGTGGTTAAAGCATTCGCTCGTAAGGCCAAAGACCCGGGTTTGATTCCCGACATGGGTACAATGTGTGAAGCCCATTTCTGGTGTCCCCCGCCGTTATATTGCTGGAATATTGCTAAGAGCGGCATTAAACCATACTCACTCACTCACTCACTTGACACCTTTGGCGTGTCCGAATCTCATGACCATGGGTTCAAATCCAAGTTTTGCTGAGAGTACGTTTCGTGCTTTGTCAGTACCATACCGGTGCACGTGGCTTTCACTAAAACTAAAACTATAATCGTCCAGTCCTGCATCCCACACTATGCTAACGAACGACATACTGTCAAAAGCTGCTTTAGACTGGTGAAGATCAGCAAAGGACTAGGTCTTCTGTCCTACCTGCTTGCTGTAAGAAGCTACTCCTGGGATTGGGTGGTCAAGCTCGTTGATGCATGTCATATCGTATCCCAATTGCGTGGATAGATGCTCATGACATCAATCATTGGATTGTCAGGTCCAGAGTCGATTATTGTTCGGCATTAAATAACAGACTCACTCAAGTGATAATTACATCAAAGCTAGAAAGGAGCACAACAGGGCTTCACGTTCAGAGTAGGATTTTATTACAACATTTCACTGGTACTTGTTTATAACAGACGCGATACACATCAGATGGAGACAAAGGCTGCTCAGTGCAACATCACCAGCACGGGGAGAGACAGGCTTCAGATCTTCTTCCTGTGAACGGGCGAAAAGTTATGAATAACCTTGTCTGTGATACAGTAGAGAGCAGATAGCATGTGTACAGACACTGACAGCTTTCTCAAAAGTCTGATTATTGCTGTAGTAAAACTTTATACCGCCTGTCCGGTGTACGTCTAAACTGACCTCCATAACGTTGACTTGAACGTAGTCTTAAACGCCATTATCTGTATTATAAATTTTACGCAGTGTTTGACACAGGACAAATGCCTAATCCATTATTGATACACCTACTAACGTGTTATAACATGGTACATACATATGCATGTCGGCAAGCAGTCAGAAGCGCCAGGTGCTGAGATCGTATCCCGCTAGCGACGTGGTTGTTATTCAGCCTATGAACCAGCACTTACAGGTCTTTACAGTGTTGCCACTACCCCTAGTGGTCAGTATATTCACCTGTGCATTCAAAAGAACCCACTCGTCCGATGACAGATGACCAGACAGTGGAAACACAAATAGTTCACACACCAGAAACACCAGTGTCAAAACGTGTCACTCTGGGCAAGTGACGTAGTTCAAAATGTACCTCTTCACCCAGCGGGAAATGGGTACCCGATATGTGAGGTGGATGTAAGCCATCTAGCCGTAGGCAGCTGGAGTTGTATACTCTCCAGGGAGTTGAGAATGATAACTGGAATGCAACCGGATCCACTGGTCGGGGAACAAATAAACCGCATTTGAGTTGATACTAATACCTGGATAAGTGCGGTATATAATAATAATAATATCATCGTTATTTAACGTAAAATTGAATGTTCTGGTGTTGATAAAACTGGTCTCGACCAACTCAGAGGCGATTGAAATGGAATAGCGTAAATTGTAACTGGGAAGCCATTTTGGAAATTGAGGGGCAGAATAAATTCCCCTTCCACCCTGTTCATGCAGTCAACCACTTGTTTACCTTGTCTAGGTATTAACAGACTGCTTTGATATAGCTGGAATATTACACACGTGTGCATATTCAAAGAGAGACAACAGTATCGGCCAGTATCTTGGTCTCCTTCGTGCTGACATTGCCAGAATATTTCTAAAAACGTAGTGATACCACTCACCAACTGATCCCTAGACAATGATGGCGCCTCTCGCTTAATTTCTAGTGTCCAAGTTTGTATAATTACAAGGGGTAGACACCATTGGAAATTTCCATCTTGTCTCCACCCCACTGACTGAAATACTTCTTAAAGCTGTGAAACCAAACTGGCTCACTCACTCGGCTATGAAACATGAAAATGAGGCTTCATAGGGAGGGTCGCTTAGCCTTGATTGTGGTTTCTATTAGCCAAACACTTTGTTCAGCAGTACTATGACAGAACTAATCTAGGTTTAAATTTGAGCCATATGGCTTAGGGGAGTTAAGTACAATCTCCAGAGATTATATTTTAGAAGAACAAATTGATCCTAGTAGTACAAGATTTAAGTTTGTTTGTTTGTTGTTTAACGCCGCACTCAGCTATATGACGGCTGTAAATAATCGAGTCTGGACCAGACAGTCCAGTGATTGACATCATGAGCATCGATCCACGCAATCGGGATCGATAGCATGCATCAACCAAGTCAGCGAGCCTGACCACCCGATCCCACCCGATCCCGTTAGTCGCCTCTTTCGACAAGCATAGTCACCTTTTACGGCAAGCATGGGTTGCTGAAGACATATTCTACCCTGGATCTTCATGGGTCAGTATTTCAAGTCTATGTTATAGGATAGGAGATTGTATTGTGCAAGCTGGGCTTGCTCTTTATATCAAATATGTTGAGAGAGATGCAAAGAAATCAGTCAGAATCCATAACTATCTGTTGTGACGAGTCGAATGAATCAAGGAGGATAAAATAAACCATATTCTGCACACACAATGCGTTGCTTGATTGGTTTTGAAGAAGTCGTGTGTTATATATATAACAAAAGATAAAAACAAAGGAGCTAGAAAACCAAGACACTCTTTAATAGTTAATACTGATTGCTAATCAAGTAAACCTCAATTAAAACCTTGTCCGAAAGAGCCAAAATGTGGGAATCAAAATATACTGTAATACAAAGATGGTACATTTTTTAAAAATCCAAAAGTACAATTGTCCGAAAGGTCCGAAAAGTAGAACGTCCGAAAGGTCCAAAAATGCCAAAAACATAATATATCTTTTATTTATGATTTA
The DNA here is from genome assembly GCF_023055435.1 of Haliotis rufescens. NCBI lineage: Eukaryota > Metazoa > Mollusca > Gastropoda > Lepetellida > Haliotidae > Haliotis > Haliotis rufescens. The sequence continues at coordinate 5,558,356 of NW_025963835.1, read as the reverse complement.
AGGTGATTAATTATTAAATGACACAGCGTCCACGAAGTAGCAAGATGTCACTCTAAGCGTCCATCTTGACACGGAACACTCTCCTCAAGAATCCAGACACACGTGACAGGAAGACTCGAACTGTGGACTGGGTCGGGGTGTCCTCATCATCGAGGTTGATTTCGACGAAGTGAGGGGCATCACGGAGGACGGGGGTAGAGAGAGGGGCAGGGAGAGAGGTGGGAGGGGTGGGGAGCTCTGACAGGGGGTCAAGGATGGTCATGTATCTCCCAGGACGACGCTGACAGGGAGGGAGAGAAGGACATGTAGAGAGTGACAGAAGATGGAAGTAGAAAGTAGAGAAAGATTAGAATAGATGCTGGAAATGTATTAAGGGATATCCATGATCTTAGGAGAGCGTTAGTGATTAATAAAGGTTAAGTCAAACACTGCAGTGTCGAAGTTCAAGGGACCTTTGTAAATACCTCGAGAGGTTCAATACAACCGAAAAATGATAAATACGAAGAAATGTGTAGGGGCCACGTTTTTACTTCGAGAAAACACAACGGTGTTTGACTGTGTGTGGTTATTACTGAATATATATATTAACTCTAGAAAATTACTGATTCCAAAGACACCCACTTGGCGAGGAGGGGCCCAGATGTCAAAGTTCAAGGGGAACCTGATCACGAGGTCAAGAGCTGTCGAGTAAGAAGGAATGAGAGTCAGAAAGACAGGATCAACTGAACAGTATATAACCGAGTTTTAAAAACATTCACAGTTGTTCTGTTGATCCTTTGTCATCATAGTCAAATAATATTACATTCTAAAAAGTGAAGGGCGATGATCACATCAGATCACATCAGTGGATTAAGTCTTAACACTTAAGTGCAGGTTTGAAAAGTAGGATATCCAGGTTGTGGTAGAGACAGGTTACACCCTCACTGATGAGGTAGAATATAATTACACAAACCTTTGGTAGACAATACCATGGTATTCTTTGGGGTAATTAGAGTTGCAAGAGAATTATTTAAGACATGTGATTACATAAGTGATAATTATATGAAGGAATTGTTTACTACAGGTTTGACTGAAAGCAGAAATATATATATATATATATATATATATATATATATATATACACAAAAATGAGGTAAATGTTCACTCGGTGTACATGTAATATATAATAAAATAATAAAGTCCACGTTAGTCCATCATCTTCTTTATATATATATAGATGATGGACTAACGTGGACTTTATTATTTTATTATATATATATATATATATATATATATATATATATATATATATATATATATATTCATGTAAAAGGACAAGAACCTGAAGGTCAGTGCTGGTGTAAATTCTCACAAACATTGTTTTGTTTTGTTTTCTTGGTGAGTACACTTTCCAAATGGCCATAATGTGTACATTTTCAGAATATGACATGAAGAAACATGTCAACTTTAGTGATTTTGTTCTGATATTCATTGAGTCTCCCAGTGTCATGTTAGTGCCTTCAACCTAGACAGCGAAGCTCTCGTAAAAGCAACGTTAGAAATTGGCACTAAACATTTAGTCCTGTAGTCCTTGCCAAACTGCCCAATAGTTAAGATATCACAAGGACATGTAAAAATTTTGCCCTTTCTAAAGGTTTTGCTAACTGTTACCATTATAAGGACTAGTGGACTAAAACTTTTATTTTCTATTGCTGCCTAAAAGCATCATGCTAGCATCACTGTTGAGATTAAACCTTGTTGCAACAGTTGTTGGAAATGTTTCTGATCTATTTATACATGATGGTTACTTCCTTACTAAGACAAGGACACCAGCGGTAGAAACTAACATTTCTAGACCACTTGTCCTTATAATGATAACATATAGCAAGACTCAAAAATGGCAAATTTCTACTAGATCTAGCCCTTATGATACCTTAACTATTGGACACTTTGGCAAGGACTACAGGACTACCAATTTCTAACGCTGGACAGAGGAGCGCTTTTTTCATCTATATGTTACTCCTAACATATGAAGAATTATAGTTAGAAGACAACAGTTTGAGAACTTTCATGATAACACTGAAAGGCATATCAGAATGGATACCCAATAAGCACTGTAGGAAACAACCGGTATGGTTTGTTTGTTGTTTAACGCCACACTCAGGCGTATTCCAGCTATATGACGGCGGTCTGTAAATAATCGAATCTGGACCAGACAATCCAATGATTGACATCATGAGCATCGATCTATACAATGATGATACGATGACATGCATCAACCAAGTCGGCGAGCCTGTACGACAAGCATAGTCGCCTGTTACTGCAAACATGGATTGCTGAAGACCTATTCTCTGCCCGGATCTTCAGGGGTCAACAGGTGGGTTGGAACCCTAAGTTAGTTAAGTTTGTTCATTTGAAGATGTGTCCTATATTCCTTGCCAAATCTGCCCAACAGTTAAGGTATCATAAGGACTAGTAGAAACTTGCCCTTTTTAAGAGTTTTGCTGTATGTTATGATCATGAGGACTAGTGGACTAAAACTGTTAGTTTCTGTCGCCGTGTTACTATAATGATATAATTTGTGTTGTAGACAAAAGTATTCACAACCATCATGATATGGTCTAAAGTACCTTGATATTGGGCTACTACTGACAACTTGCCTGTTATCTAAGAACATACAAAATCCTCACTTTTACAAAAAGATGGCAAATTGTTCTGTCGTAACCTAAAAATGCCCAAGTGAAGTAACTGTTAGGGCTAATAAGATTAAGAGCCAAATATCCTACATTTTGGACAGGAATACGAATTAATAAGAGTTTAAGGAGAGTTAATTAGTGATTCAGAAATTTAATTCTGATAGTAATCAAGAACCACTGCACCATTCATCGCCGAAAACATTATTAGCCTAACTGTCCTTAGACCATTATTACTAACAGACCAAAGTGACATCATATGATTAGATCTAGATCTAAAAGTATTTCAAATTGAAAAGATAAATTAAACAAACTATGAATGTGTTGTTTATTAACAGGGGAGACTGAAAAGGCGATCTTAACTAACGTGAAACGGATCTCAACATAAGACAAAGCACAAGCCGGCAGTATGTTCTGGAAGTTTCCTCTTTTTCATAGGCGAGATCAACTTCAGATTCAGCAAGTAAATAACAGCGGCAGAAACTAACATTTTAGTCCACTAGTCCTTATAATGATAGCATGTAGCAAAACCCTTAAAATAGCAAATTTCTACTAGGCCTAGTCCTTATGATACCTTTACTATTGGGCAGTTTGGCAAGGACTATAGGACTAGTGCCAATTTCTAACACTGAATAAGTCATAAAAGAAAGAAGAAAAGACAAGATAACTAATTCAGAAGTGATGACATACCTTGAGAGTATGAGCTCATAGTGTTTCCAGACGAAGTTGTGAAAAATACGAGGCAAAGAACAGCAGCAACGAAGCAGGATATAGTAGCAGTATGATAATCACAATGGCGATATCAGTAGTGAAACTGTCGTCATGGTGACGTCATAAATCTCGCGAGACTGTCATAATATCACGTGACGGACTGTTTTGTCCCCTGCTCTACGCATGACAGGATCCCAGGTAGTTGAAAACGAACGAATGTTGTATGCATATCAGACAAGACGATAGTGGTGACACAGAGCATCACAATCTAGCCGCAAGTAGGCTTCAGTATAAGTATGATGTCAAAAACGTTTTGTGGACTACACTGGATACACTCTTCAGTAAGTAATTTAACTCTCAAAATTCATATAGGCCTATATGAGAGGCCGTTGAAGTGAAGGTGACCCGTGAAGATCCGGGGTAGAATAGGTCTTCAGCAACCCATGCTTGCCGTAAAAGGCGACTATGCTTGTCGTAAGAGGCGACTAACGGGATCGGGTGGTCAGGCTCGCTGACTTGGATGGATGATGCATGTCATCGTATCCCAATTGCGTGGATCGATGCTCATGGTGTCAATCACTAGATTGTCTGGTCCTGACTCGATTATTTACAGACCGCTGTCATATAGCTGGAATATTGCTGAGTGCGGCGTTAAACAACAAACAAAACAAAAAAGTGAAGGTGAAGTGAACTGGTTAAATGACAGTTATGGTCACCTACCCAAATAATTGTTAGCACGATGCTTACTCGAAGATTTATAGTGAGTCCCATATGCTGCCTTAATAAGGTAAACAAAGCGGGAAAGTGTATTTTTTCTATTCATGATATCTTTCTAAAGCCAAGGCAAAAATACTTTGTCTCTCGTTTAACATCTTCGTAATCAGTGACATTTTTGTATGGGTCCAGGCAAATGCTGAATCTGTGCCTTTTGCTATCGAGTAATATTCATCTTTTTAGTTTAAGCGCTTCCCTGGCAAAAAAATGTAAGACTATTCACAAATTTCACACAACTATATATATACCACCTACAGTATAGGGATAAAGGAATACATTATTTGAAGGTAGCTATCGTTGAGGTGTACATTTACAATACTGTGGCATTGCATCTGAACCGACATCTAATCACAATGAAATTTCAAAATGCATGAAGGGCACGTGGTGCACGTACACACAGACGTCAATACATTTCCGAGACGTATATATGGCGGTTTGTTGGGACGTCAATATCCCAAGTCGCCCGAATGTTTTGGCAAATCAAAAAGTGTCATTTCTCAACTGTGAGACAAGTACCATCAAACGGATGGGGTTGCAATGAGACCTGGGCGTGGAAGGTCTAAAAAACGACACTTTAGTCCTAGGCAATATCATCTCATTACATTAATTGCACTACGCAATAGATTCAAATCTACTCCTGTTATCAACAGAGAATTCCGTACAATAACAGGAAGGCGAATTTCAATATCTACCGTTAAAAGCCGGATAAACCCTAACAGCTATAACCATAGGTGGCAAAGATTGGGATGGGCTAGGTAACACCAGGAACGGGATGTGCGCAAATTAATCGATCAGAAGAGGATTAGCCAAAATCGCAGTTTAATTACACCTCTTACTGACGAATCAAGGTGTTACTCCCGATTCACAGACGGCAGAAAACGTTTTTTGGCGACGTAGCGGCGGGTGGTATGTCAGGGCAACCCATCATCGTTATGAGGGCAGTAGTGTCAGGGTGTGGGGCGGTATCACACATGACAGGCGAACTGATCTGGTTTTTGTAAATGGACATTTGACTGGCCAGCGATATATTGACGACATATTGCGTCCTGTATGGTGGCCGAGAGGGGACATCGCTTTCTCGCTTTCTCGCTCTATCGCTTTCTCGCTTTATCGCTTTCTCGCTCTATCGCTTTCTCGCTTTCTCGCTCTATCCCTTTCTCGCTTTATCGCTTTCTCGCTCTATCGCTTTCTCGCTTTATCGCTTTCTCGCTCTATCGCTTTCTCGCGGTTAAGCAATATCCCCTCTTGACCACTATAGGGGCCGCATGTGATATTTGCTGCAATTGGGAGGTAATGTTGAACTTTTCTCACTATCTGACATAATTTAACTGTAGAGACGTCGGTGATTTTAAAACAATCCACCGAATTTTGCGTATAATATAATTGATTTATTTATAGCCCTTTTCAGTTGTATGTGACCATCTCGCCGTAAGCGCATGGCAGATCATGGCAATACGTTCTAAATAAATCAGGTTAAAATCTAAATATATACTATATATAAAAGTTAAAAAGACTTTGGTTAATTAGTCATGGCTGATTGTTTTGCAAAAATACAATCTTATAATTTTGGATGTTCTATAACTAGTTTTCGGTAGTATATGATGTTACAGTGTGTCATAATTTGGTTGTCCGTAAATGTTCTTTTTGACATTTAACTTGAATTGTGTTTCTTGTCTTGTGCAAATCTACAAATATATGTACTTGCATATAGTAATTTGATAAACACCGCTGTGAGTAAGTGAGTGGGAATGGTTTCACGTCGCTTTTAACAATAATCCAGTAATATCACGGGGAACACCAGAAATGGGCTTCACACATTGTACCCATGTGGGGAATCGAACTGGGTCTTCGGGTTGACGATCGAACGCTTTAACCACTTGGCTACCCCACTGCCCCCATCGCTGTGGCGTTACCACAGTTGATATGTGTACTTGTGTTAACTACACATATGGAAAGACATAATTAGTGTGGCCACATAGTTAAGGTTGATAACAATACGAAATGCATTACTATAATTATCTATAACATATATTAAATCAGCTATCATTATAATATGCTATGTATATCTTAAGTATAGTTTTGTCAAAATTATGTATGTGTGTATGTGTTTGTGTGTGTGTCCGGTAGTAGATAACTACAGAACTCACATCAGAACGCACAATTGTTAACCATACAGTTAAAATGGATAGAGAATTGCTACTTAAATATGTATATTCCTGCCTGAGCCTATACTATAATTGGATATCTAGTCTCTCCTGGCGGGAAAGTTAAACTATATTTTACAAGCACTTTAGCATTAAATTTAATTCCCGAAGACAGTTTGATCGAAAGTCATTATAAGAAACGAGTTGTTTTTAAAAAATATCTACGACGCATTTCATTTCTGTTGTCCAAGGAATGGGGTTACGGGTTAATGACGCTCTCGAAAGTCGTATATATGACTTAAGATAGAGACATATATCTAAAGTATCTGTATTTTGTAAGGGAAACATAACTGTGTACATGTACATCTTTTGTTTGCATAATGTGCATGCAACTTAACTGCATGAACATAATTGTGATCCCGAAATCGGACGAGCATATATTCGGCTTCAATTCCAAATCTAATGACCGAAAAAAATAATTCTTTGGACGTTGTAAAACAATACAAACTGGCTAATAAAACTGACAATTATTTGTCAATATATTATCAGTTTTAAGATTGATGGAGGAATGAGGGGAGGATACTATGAAAAAAAATGAAAATATGAACAGTGACTATCTGTATTCTGTGAATCTTGCTTATTTATTACACTACAAGAAAATATACAAGCTAAACGAGAAAAAATTACGTGTGTATTTTGTAACATATCTATCTACTACAAGATGTTTAAAAAATCTAATCATAAGAGGCAAAATAGCGGTGAGAATTACAGGAATGGATCACTAAATGTCAGCAAAACCGTTTTAATGAACGGCATTATGGGAAGTATCGCTTTCTCGCTCTATCGCTCTATCGCTCTATCGCTTCCTCTAATGACTAGTCATATGAAGGAATCGGGTGTTCTTTAACTTCTTTTGAATAGTATGTACTGTAAATCTTGAAATTAACGTTAGAGTTAATAATAAATGCAAACAAATTAGCGTAGACTTAATTACCGCATTCGACGTAATAAGCGCACAGGGCGCTCTCAAAATTAGAATATTATTTTGGTGTAAAAAAAGTTGAATTGAAAGATGAATTTCTGGGTTTATGCTGACAGCCTGAAATGTTTATGTACGACAGATATATTTTTCCCGAATTTAATTGCCCATAATTAAGTGTGCATATAACGAGTGCTTATTATACGCGAATAAATAAGTCTTGTGTACATTAATCAATCGGGAGGGGTGCTGGGATTGTTCACTAGCCAATATATTAGCAAATAACGCCGTGGGCGTTTATTAGAGCGGGGCGCTTATTACGTCGAATGCGGCAATTAAACTTAGCATTTATGTCGCAGAAATGACTGTTGATAAGACGGCCTCACTGAACACTTTGAATAGCGGAAATACCAACTTGAATATAAAACCAATCAACTATCTATTTCCACATTACGGTTACTGAGAACAATATGTCATCCCAAAACTAGAAATTACATAATGAATATCCGGTAGTATTACCATTGCTTGGGTGAGGACTTCCACTTTGATGACATCTACTCCGCAAACAGAATAAGCATTGATATAAGCGTTGTTTTTAGGAAAACACTATTGCCTTTTAGGAAGTACGTACTTCTCAGCGCTGTTGAGCGGTGTTATTTGCTATTTGTTTCGATACCTTGACCTGGGGGCGGGGGATCCAATAGCTAAATAGGGGCATAAATCAATCAAATCCTTTTGTACGCAGAAATACGTGGATTGTTATAAAAGCACCTATGTCTGTACTGTTAAATTATTTTTAAGTAGATAGTGAGAAAATTTCAACATTCTCCGTCCATAAGTATAATTGGAAATGCGACTTGGAAAAATCTCGCGAGAAAGCGATAGAGCGAGAAAGCGATAAAGCGAGAAAGCGATGTCCCCTCTCAGCCACCATAGTCCTGTCATTGTTCCATTTGCTAGAATTATCGACAGAAATTTTGAACTTCAAAAATGCCAGTGCCAGATCACATCGTGCCCAGATCGTCAACGATTATTTCCGACGAGAGGGCATGTGGACATTGGACTGGTCCACGTATATCCCTGACACACCCCAATTACAGCATCTGTGGGAGGGTACGCCAGAGATCCAGCACCCCTAACGTGGCCCAGTTTGGGGTGGCACTTAAGGCGGAACGGCAGACGATACCAAGGGCAACCACACGCAAGATAATCAACAATATGCCATCAGGTGTCGCGCAGGTATCGCCCAACATGGTGGACACACCAGATATTGATCTACACACACCCGAAATAATTTTAATAGACATTTATCGTCCCTACATTTTCACTATCATTTCATCAGTTCCCTATTTTTTTGTCCGTAGTTTATGAAGCTATAGTGTCATTTGTGTACGCACCAAACAAGTAAAGAGCCTGTTACTGTTTGAGTAATGTGGCGAGGAGAAGTTTATAGTTATAAACTTTGCTGTGGTGGTTAGAATCGTATTTCATCATATGGATTAGTAATTTAGGGGAGATAATTCCGTTGGCCTTTACAGATGATGATGGTGTACCGATAAGAGTTACCTCCCTTGGGAAGACTTTAGATGGTGTCTAACGAAGAAGCTTGTATTGATTGGTTTCATGATATTGGTGATAATTAGCGCCCAAATACGGGCACGGGGTAGACTGCAGTATTTGGGTCCCCACTACGGAAGGAACGTTTTTACGTGTGTACGGAAGTTGTCGAATGAAAAACGCTCCACGCATGCGCAGTTCGTTATTTACGGTCGAAGCGAGAGGATTTGTTGGCCGCCATTTTTCTACCGAACGCTGTCTGCAGTTCAGTATTTCCTTACACAGACAACACACGGGGGGAAATATTAAAGTAAAAATGGGAGGTTACACCCCCCCTATTTTCAAATAAATCGCACGACGGTAAGTTCATTCTGTTACTTGAACAATATATTTTGTTGGGCGGACAACACAGCGGGGTTCAAGGCAGGTACAATCCCACCTTTATGACATTTTTAAAGAAAAATACGGGGGGTAAATGGGGAGGATCCCCCTTTTTCAAATAAATCGCAATATGGTATAACTTCATTCATGAAAGCATGTAAATTTTCATAGGAAAATGATCATCGATAGATACTTTCTCATTCAAACAAATCATTTGAAACGCTGAATTCGTTTTGACTGTCATATAGATTCTAGGACCTAAGTCTATGGATCCATCTAGACCTAGTTCAATTTCTTTTTCTGCTTCTTTTTCATCTTTTTCTTAAACGATCATTTTGCTTCCTAAGTTTAATAAATGTAAACACGGCCGGTGAACTTAGAAACTGATCAATTGAACAACTGAAATATTTCTTTTCTGATGTTTTGAACAAAATAATTGTCATACATTCCCGCATTCGCCCCATACCTATGCAAAGATGTCTTCACTGTACGCCAAGTCGACTCTGTTTTATTTGTACAAGCCACACTTTATGAATTTACAAGTTATGAGCGAAGTTGCTTTCATAGTAACGAGTCCATATAAGGAAAGTCACATGATCAGACACGTGAAGTCTTACGTCATTTATGTCCCGCCCACAAACAACAAGAAGTTGACAGTACAATAATTCGGCTTCACTTTCTATCGTAAAACTCTCGACCCCCACAGGGGCGGAGTTTTAGACCATACTTTTCACGTCCAGCTCATTTTTTGGGTCCTTTTTGCTAAAAAATGCCTCCTAACGGATTTCGGCACGCTTGCGCGTGCGCGCTTATATATAAGTCCCACCTGTATGACATTTTTAAAGAAAAATACGGGGGGTAAATGGGGAGGATCCCCCTTTTTCAAATAAATCGCAATATGGTATAACTTCATTCATGAAAGCATGTAAATTTTCATAGGAAAATGATCATCGATAGATACTTTCTCATTCAAACTCCTCTGGTTTACGAAGTTCTCTTTTGGGATAAGGAGAATGGGTCTAAATCCTCGTCTGTCTGAAACTGCCGAAGGCAGCGGTTGCCTTACGGAAACCCCCGAAGTGGGGACCCAAATACTGCAGTTGACCCATTATGCCTCATGTGGAAGAGTTTTTATGGACGGTTTTTCATAAAGAACCACTGAGATTCCATATCCCTGTTTCTCCAACTTGTTTCCTGAACCTCACAAACATAATCTCAGCAGTAATAGTGTAATTAAAACTCCTTGAAAGGGTCTTGTGTCTTGCTATGCATCTTGAAAAAGAACATAACTCCACATGTTTTTGTTATTATACCATCCGTGATGGCCTTGAAGATCCGGGTTAGAGTAGGTCTTCAGCAACCTTGCTTTAGGCGACTAACGGGATCAGGTGGTCACTGACTTGGTTGATGCATGTCATCGTATCCCAATTGCATGAATCGCTGCTCATGATGTCAGTCACTGGATTGTCTGGTCCAGTCTCAATTATAGCTGTAATATTGCTGAGTGCTTTGTTAAACAACAAACAAATAAACAAACAAACAAAACAAAGACGTAAGTACTTTTGAGGCCAAGTGACCTTCATACAGTACAGGAATAATTTCAGTTTTTTGCTTTTTCTAACCAAAATCCTCTGGTTTACGAAGTTCTCTTTTGGGATAAGGAGAATGGGTCTAAATCCTCGTCTGTCACATGGCACACTTCACATGTTGTCTGAAGCTATCCTAACAAGGTCTTGCAACTTATCCTCTTTTTATTTCTTTTTAGAATCATAGAGCATGGACACTTGTTTTCCAGAAGAAGCAACATCATTGTCAACATCTTCACCTCCCAGAATAGTGGCTAGAGAGGAAAGCATCTTATCTTTCGCAATGGTACCCTTTTGATGAAGGCTGAAGTTGTGTCGCAGACAGTTATTGCATGTATTGCCGGTAGAGCCGTACAAAGTGGATTTGAGAGTGAGTCACAAACTTCATGAACTGGTATAAACCGAAGCTTGTCTGTATTTCCTAATGCCTGATTCACATGGATTATTTGTGGAAAATAGTGAATACATACACAGGACCATGTAACTAATAATAATAATAAACAAACTCGCAAAGGCCTCGCCTATGAGTTTGTTTGTTATTATTATTAGTTACATGGTCCTGTGATACATAAGACCAAAACATCAATATCTGGAGACTTGATAACAACCAACCCATGATGCCTCTATACAAGTTCCACATAACTGTTCATGGCATGAAGCAACATACAAGTATCTGCCTCTTCCTAAGAACAACTCAACTCCTCCACCTGATGACTTCTATCTCATGTGATGAACGTAGTTTCTGAACCATCTTCAAATTCACCAGCTGGAATGATTTTCTGGTTTGATTGGATTCTATTTGGGAGTAGAATTTCCATCTTTCCACACAAAAAACTACTTGTTTGCAGAAACATTAAATAATTTACTCCAGTGTGGAATTTGTGTACCAGGAGTGATGTGATATTCTTTTGTTCCCTCTTCAAGATCATTCAGTTTCTTTCATGGAATCTTGATGGTTATACTGATCAAAGACATCAACTATTGTGTCAGCCTTGCTGAATCCATGTGTGAGGTTATCATGTACACATCCCCCATAAGATCAGGTGTAGCACAATGTGTTGGTTTCATTGCAGGAACAATTGACATGGCATCCCTGATGGAGACTGTACAGCCTTTCTCCCACTGGTGGAGCTGCAAAAGTGAAAAAGCTGTGTGCACTGCCTTCCAAGTTGTGTTCAAGTTCTGCCTCAGGTTTTTCTAGATGTCATGTATTAAGAAATTGTTTGGGTGTAGGACCTCGTGGTGTTCACAAACGAAGATGAGCAAAATATGAGGCAAAGAGCAGCAAAATAGTGGCCATTTGGTAGCAGTATGACGTTCTGACTAAAGTTGGGTAGCTAAGCCAGGTAGAACAAGAGTAATTTAAGTGGTGTTGACAATGTTATTTTAGGGTAATGTTTTTATAGTTGGATTTGGAGGTTAAGGTTTGTTTTTTAATGATACTTAGACACCCTAATATAAGTTTATCATTTAACTAAAGCATTTATCCATGACATAAGCTTATGACATAAAAACATGTATGTCATACCCAAATGACATAAGTATGCAAATGAGATATGCAAATTAGATAACCGGAAGTGGGACTTTTTTCGCCGGTGCACGTGAGTAGGTGTTTACAAACAACATGGATACCTTTGATGTTGGAGACATTATTTCAATTATTCTGCAAAAGTCTGTTTTTCTCTGCGAAGGAATATGTCATAAGGGAGTTAAGAGGTTGTTTATTTTGGTTTACATGGCTGTGGAAAACATGTATCACTACGCACGATCTATACGTAAGATTTCGACAAGTTGCTGATGTTAATATTTAATGCAATTATTCCTTAATTGGGAAGCAAAAATGTGAAAATGATAAATAGAATTCATCACGAGTGTTTTTTAATATGGGAAATATCAACCTCGTCCCGTTAATCGGTATTTAATACCGATTAACTAAGACTCGGTTGATATTTCCCATATTAAAAAACACTCGTGATGAATCCTCTATATATGTCATAGCTTACGTATTTAGATTAACATTGTTTCAAATTATTATTGAATGTTTTGGTTTATGTGACAAAATATTTATGGTTTAATGATTAAGAACATTGCAATGATATTTTGTTTTCATACTCTATGTGTTATGTATCAACTATATTTTATGAATAAGGTTAGGTTAGGTTCATATTTAATGCCCATGATAGCAGTATGATAGTCACAACAATGCCGATATCAGTAGTGAAACTGTCGTCATAAATGTTTAGAGACTGTCGTAGTATCACTGGACATGACGTTACATCTTGACTGGTTTTCTTCCTACTCTACACAAGTGAGGATCCCAGCCATGTTTTCAGTTGTGTCGGGTTGAAAACAAGTGAGTTGTATATGACATGTATGCATATCAAGACAAGCCAAAGAGCATCTTACTCTAACTGCAAGTAGGCTTCTATATAAGTCTGATCTTAAAAATATTTAAATATTTAAGAGGGCAACAAAATAATTAAAAACGGTCCTTGTAGACAACACTTGATACACTCTTCAGTAAGTTAACACTGGACCTTCATGTAGTGGCTGTAAAAGTGAAGACATCTAATGAAAAAAACTGAAGACTTTTAATAATTTTCTGTATAAAGGATGATTTGCACAGAAATAGGGAACTATTGTACTTTTTGTGTGCAGCTCAAGCTTGGAAGAGGCCTGTTTCTGTTTGGGTAATGTGGCGAAGAGAAGTTTAGTTATAAGTGATGTAGCTTTGTTTTGATGGTTATAGTCGTTTTTTAACTTTGTATAAGTAATTTAGGGGAGATAATCCTGTTGGCCTTTATCGATGGTGATGGTGTAACGATGAGAGTTACTTCGCTTGTGGAGACTCAAAAATGGTGTTGTACAATGCAGTTTCTCCCACTGGTGGAGCTGCAAAAGTGAAAATGCTGTGTGCACTGCCTTCCAAGTTGTGTTCAAGTTCTGCCTCTGAGGTTTTTCTGGATGTCATGTATTAAGAAATTGTTTGGGCATAGGAGCTCATGGTGTTCACAAACGGAGATGAGCAAAATATGAGGCAAACAGCAGCAGAAAAGTGGCAATGTGATAGCAGTATGACGTTCTGTCTAAAGTTGGGTAGCTAAGCCAGGTAGAACAAGAGTAATTAAGTGGTTTCGACAATGTTATTTTAGGGTAATGTTTTTATAGTTTGATTCAGAGTTAAGGTTTGTTTTTTATTGATCCTTAGACACCCTAATATAAGTATAATGGCTTACACATCATTTAGAGTAACATTGTTTCAAATAGAGATAATTATTGAATGTTTTGGTTTATGTGACAAGTGTTTATGGTTTAATAATTAGGTGATTCAGAACATTGCAATAATATTTTGTTTTCATACTCTATGCGTTATGTATAAAATATATTTATGAATAAGTGCCATTAAATTATTAAGGTTAGGTTAGGTTCATACTTAATGCCTATGATAGCAGTATGATAGTCACAACAATGGCGATATCAGTAGTGAAACTGTCGTCATAAATGTTGCTAGACTGTCGTAGTATCACTAGACACAAGTAGGCTTCAGTATAAGTATGATCTTAAACATATTTAAATATTTATGACAGCAACAAAAATAATCAAAATGTTCCTTGTAGACAACACTTGATACACTCTTCAGTAAGTTAACACTCGACCTTCATGTAGTGGCTGTGAAAGTGAAGACAACTAATGAAAAGAAATTGAAGACTATTCATAATTTTCTGTATAAAGGATGATTTGCACAGAAATAGGAAGCTATTGTGCTTTTTGTTTTCACCTCAAACTTGGAAGGAGCCTGTTCATATTTGGGTAATTGGCGAGGAGAAATTTAGTAATATGTCATGTCGCTTTGTTTTGATGGTTGAAGTCGGGTTTTTTAAATTTGTATTTGTAATTTAGGGGAGATAATCCTTTTGAATTTTATCAATGATGATGGTGTAACGATGAGAGTTACTTCCCTTGTGGAGACTCAAAAATGGTGTTGTACAATGCAGTCCTTCCAATTAAAACCAGCAGGGATATACAGGTCATAGGCAAATCCAACCATCTGGTCATCACTATAATCTGAATGGACAGAAAATGAGACTCCATCAAAGTCAGAGTCTGCAAAGTCATCCAAACACTCAGGTCAGTGTGCATTCTGCTCTTCCTCCCCATTCAAGACCACCCCATCCTCAATATGTTCAGCAGTTTCACCAGCTGTAACACACATCACCTTGAGCAAGAGGATCAACTTGTGTAAGTGGTTGTTGTGCAGATATCTTCTTGAACTAACCTCTGGCCTTCAGAATTCCAGTAGTGAATGGAAGGTGTGGGATCAAAGTCACTGATCTTGGGGGGAATGCATCTTCTCAGTCATCAGCTTGGTCATTAGCTGGCTTGAGAGTCGATTCATGTTATCAATTTTTGTTTCATGACTTAATATCGTTTGGGCGTAGGACCTCATGGTATTCACAAATGAAGACGAGCAAAATATGAGGCTAACAGCAGCAGAAAAGTAGCCATTTGGTAGCAGTATCATATTCTGACTAAAGTTGGGTAGCTGAGCCAGGTAGAACGAGTAGTTAAGTGGTCTCGACAATGTTATTTTAGGGTAATGATTTTACGGAAAATCCTCTCTCACATTCTGCAGATCAGAAGTTGAAGACAGATGCATTCAACATTTGCACTGTTTGGTTGCCTGACTTGAACCAACAGGTGCACTACGTTTTTGAGCAAATGAAGATTTGTATCCTCTTGTGCCTTCGTGGGATTTTACAAACGGGCCCTTTGAGTGATCTTTATACCACTTCTTTTGAAAACTGCTATCTGTCATTCTTACTCTCTTTGCTTTGAAATAACCTCTTTGTGTGTTTGTCGTTCTTAGCAGGTGGCGGTATATTTGGCAAGGAACACCACATCTTCCCGTCACAAAATGGCCTTATGAAATCTGGGGACGCACAGACAAAGCGTATCCGCTACCAGAAAGAATACTTACGAGCCCTACAGAAGTCCAGTAATGATATCATCAGCAAGTAACTTGATACCCATTGCACGGCGAAGAGTGCAAAACTACCGTTGTCAGATCTCTCTTCTACGTCTGCTTTGCGTCTGTAAATTCGCAGTCAGTGTGACTGATTCACGAGCGGAGTACTTTAAAGCTGGATATAGGTTTCACAAAGGAATCTCAGTATTATGAGTCATTTACCTTTTTTACAGCTTAAAATAAAACGTAAGAGTCTCCTGAAATTTATAAAATAATGCCCGAGAACAATGTCAATTTCAGTTTTGAACATTGTATCATGCTGCTTGGCTAGCTGTTGATTGTATCTGACAAAAAAATGGGATAATCTTTCCAGCTTTGTATTGAGGAAAAGGTAGTATACACCGATTAAGCATCCTCAAAACAACCCATGTCAGATTTTTCTTGGAACTTAGACTCTACAAACTGAATTCAATTATTTCCAGGGGTTTCTCATGTTTCTCATCTTCTGATGATTCAAACGATTTGGCATCTAGGAATATATTCATTACTCGACGTAGTGTTGATGGCAAATGCTCTCTGGATTAATCTGTTCAACTTCAGATTGTCACTTACTGAACGTCACTACACAGAACTGTTGCAGTATTTCTATGAATCTCAGTTGCATGGTTGTTCTGAGAGAGACAGTTTGCAAGATCATCTTCTATAGTGTTGTGAAACTTCTTTCAGCTCTTGTTCACCATGTTTTGCATCGCTCAGTGATATGGTTTTACTCAGAATTATATTTGGGTGTCCTCTTCCTGGAAATGTTTGTACAGTTATTCTGCCATCATAATAACTGGACAATTTGTCTTTGCCGGGACAGTTATGCTGTAAAGTTTTGACTTAAGGGGGTAGCTAGTACAGTATACTAGCATACATAGACTTCCCAGGGACTGAGCATGTTCCAAGGAAGGCATCTTCCCGAGGCAAGAGAGTTACCTTACTTTAAAAGTCCAGTTTCCACCCTTGCCGAACTAGGCTTGAATCACTGGGCTCGATCGTAGCGCCACCAGTGGCTATTACCAGTCACGTCCCTTCTAAGCCTCTCCTATGCACCAATCAGATTCCACCTCTCGTATCACTTGCGTTTGCTTCATACAAAATGGTTAAAATTATGATTAAAAATATGAAAACATTTGGAAAATATCCTCTGACAACGAGTTGGCGGTGAACATGCTTTGCAAATCCTGCAATCGACCGAAATCTGTACGACAGTGTACGAACCGGATTTCGATTTCGGTGCGCGATTTTGATTGGACTATGCATAGACTCGTTAGTCCAGCCAAAATTTAACTCCATAATACTAGCCTAGTTCGGCAAGGGTGGAAACTGGACTTTTATAGTCAGTTAACTCTCTTCCCTCGGGAAGATGAAGGAAGGCGGCTCAGTATCATTTTCCAGCACCAGTTTCTGGAAGGCAGTTTTCTCAGCAAGGGCTATGCTTTGGTGATCAAAGATAACGTTTCATACAGGTCTGGTGATACATGTAGAAACCGTTCTTTGCCATAAAATCTTCACTAAGGATTTTACTGAGGACATTGTTGTCATTGTTTCAACAGTGAACATTTCTTGAGATTTTTCAAATGACTGAATGACATAACTTTTTAACGAATATGTGGTTATTAAAACCACACATAAGACGTTTTTTTCCCAGATAAATGGATTATCACCGTGCAATGTGGTAGGCAAGCAGTGTATGTCAAAGTCACATTTAATAATAGGGGCCAATTCAAGGATTGCAGTTGCCTGCCTCAACAAATAATTGAAATTCTTATCACATTTGCAACTGTAATGCAGATTTATTATTTTTGTGGTGAAATAATCATGTATTATTCCACTACAACTCGGCTATTCTGAATCTGGTGGATTGAAAAGAAGCTATGGCAGAGAAATCAAAGATGACTGAACACAAACCAGTATTTTCAGTTGGAGAAAGTGTATGTCGTTCTGTGTTGGTAACGGTTAGACGAGGAAGCTGAGGCCTTGTACAGACAGGTTGCTGCTATATTGCGGAGATTCTATCTGAAGTACATGTTACACTTTGAAGAAAATGTGATGGACGTCTAATCCACAACAGGGTCCATATCAACAGACTTAGACTTTGAGAAAGTGGCACCTTATGAGTTAACAGTGACAAGTCTGCTGAAACGTTTTTGTTTGTTTGTCGTTTAACGTCGCACTCAGCTTTATGACGGCGGTCTGTAAATAATCGAGTATGGTCTAGACAATCCAGTGACTGACACCATGAGCATCGATCTACGCATTTGGGACGTGGTGACATACATCAACCAAGTCAGCGAGCCTGACCACCCGATCCCGTTAGTCGCCTCTTACGACAAGCATAGTCGCCTTTTACGGCAAGCATGGGTTGCTGAAGACCCTTCTACCCCGGATCTTCACGGTTCCTGTAACTGAAGCTCAAGACACTGTGCCAGACTGTGTTTCAAGTTCAAGTTGTGTTTTGATATAGTTCAGTGTTAGTTAATCTTGTTGATTTAGTGCTGAAGTTGATTGTCACTGTGATGATAGACAGATAATGTACGCACTTGGAAGTGAAAGAGTTTATCATTATTCATGAGCTCCTATGCTTAAGTACAAACGGTGTTTGCACCCTGTATAGTCAAGTTTAACTTCTGAACATGAATGTCACAAACTGACTGTAGGTTCACCATTATAAGGTACCCGTGAAGATCCGGGTTACGACATAGGCAGACATGCCTATGATTATGACAACATGTACTTCTACACTGTGAATATTTCATAAATGATCGAAATGAATTCTTCTCCACCCTCATTGACAAACTGGATATCGAAAGTTATGTTCAAATTGAACTTCTGGAAGAAAATGATAAAATGAAAATGACTATTCTGGGGCTCAGTAAACATACAATCTGGAATTATGAACCAGTTTACATGGGAAAACATATAATTGATATTCTGTGAATATGTCTTAAATTTCAGAAACATATCAGATTAACCTCACATTAATCTGTTGTGTCCTAATAGTGCTCACTTGTGTACATAGTAAATAACGAAAATATATGCGTGTGTGTGTATATATATGTATATGTATTTTAATACTAGCACAATGCATTTGCTCTGAAAATATCAGAGATTTTGTAAATCTTCGGATGTAACTTCTGGAGGAAATAAAGAAATTCAATCATTCATTCATTCATTCATTCATGCTTGCTGTAAAAGGCGACTATGCTTGTCGTGAGAGGCGACTAACGGGATCGGGTGGTCAGGCTCGCTGACTTAGCTGATGTATATCATCGCATCCCAATTGCGTAGATCGATGCTCATGTCATTCACTTGATTGTCTGGTCCTGGCTCTTTTATTTACAATCCGCCGTCATATAGCCGGAATATTGCTGAGTGCGGCGTTGAACAACAAACAAACAAACAAATAAGTATAAGGCTTTGCTTGTTAATGAATGTAACAGTTCCATTTTGTTGAGGAACTTCATCCTTGTGTACCCATTTTGAGGATTTTTACGGGAATGTACTTGAATTGTATTACATCACATTTCTATTGCACCAGCAAAGCATTAATATTAAACCTTTTTCTGTAAGCATATATGTCAAGGATGTTGTTTTAGTACTGTAGTTGCAGTTTTGTTTATGTACAAGGCATTATGATGAAGTGTAGTGACATTGATTTAAAAAACAAACAAACATTAATCTTGCACAGTTTACAGTTTTCATTTCATCATATTATAGAGCCAGTATTGACATGTTTTAGCGTTTTGTAACCGTGCTGTGCAGAATACTGCAACACGATACCAGTATAGTGTAAATTTTAAATTATTATATTTTATATTTGAGTTTTGTTGATTTTCTTTGTTTTCCTTCATTCAGAAATATTTCAAAATGTGTTTTGTTTGAGTGTTTGAAATACAGAGGGTGATGTGGCGAGAAGTTTAGAAATAATTTAAACTTTGTTTAGATGGTGATAGCTTATTTCAACATGTGTATGAGTATTTAAGGAATGGTCCAGGGGAGATAATCACGTTGGTCTCTTCCGACGAGAGTTACTTTCCTTGAGGATAACACAAGTAGAGATTGCTGCAGAGCATCAATAGCTCCCCGCAATATAATGTTATGTGCAGAGGAAATAAGTGTAAGCTATGGGAGGAGAGAATTTGTGTTCAGTACAAATTGGTTGTTATTAATGTACTTATCTTTGGAAAGCACAATAACAGTGTCTTTAATTGGTCAGCACAAAGAAAACCCAGGCAAGAAAACTGGGCCTGTCAGACAAAACTTGATATATACCCATTATTAGTACCAATAAAAAAATCCTATATAGATAACGCAACAAATGTCATTCTAAAGCATGCTTTTGCAGCAAATATCAATATTTCTGGTCAAAATGTTGGTTGGGTTAAATAAAGCAAACTTTTAAAATAGTGAACACAAAAAATGTAATGAATCCACTCATTATATACTCAATAGAGTTCAGTTCAAATGTAAAAATTCACGTGATCATTAATGGATTCCCATTTATCTAGCAGCAAGTTAGGAACATACAGTTTGGTCACGTTATCTATAAATATTGAGAATTATCTTACATATTGTAAAAACAAAGGCCATAGGTCACTTTTCTCAAAACTTCGTTTAAGTAATCACAAACTAAAAATTGAAAAAATTGTAGATATACAAAAAAAAAACAACAACATTTGAACAACGTCTGTGAAACATGTGATGTCTCAGAAGATGAACAACATTACGCATTGTCTTACATAATACAACCAAGAAAGAGAATCACAAATAATCCCCAATCATGATAAAGAATTTGGTACACTCTGTTAAAAGGTGCAGATTCTTAATAAGTTTACCAACAGTTATCCAGAAACAACTTCCAAGATCTGTTAACATATCAACAATTACAAACAAATTCCTTGCACATGTATGTACAACATTACCATAGTTTTGCTCACTTCCCATATTGTTTCCATATCATAATAATACACTTGTTTTACAAATAAAATTGTTATTATGTACCTCTTTGGAATGTTGAATGTTCCTGTGTTTTTTAATTGTCGTTTATTGTGCATGAATTTTGTAGTTTGTGATTGTGTAATATAGCCACTGTTTCTTCATGGAATGTTCCGCAATACATCTAAAACATCTTTGTTGTATAATAGTTTCTTACAGTTGCTTACGGGGGCATTTTTGGCCCAGTCGCCGAAGCCGCTGCAATTCGCTATGCAGAGTTGTGTCCCTTGGGCACGCCAGAAACCTATGACAGTGTGTTTGAATCTCGGTTCGCTCCGATTTTGTTGTCAGCACAAAACCCTTGCTCGTTGGTTTCACCAAAGTGGTGAACGTCTAAGACCTGCATCACTTCAGACTTTCCTCCCACATCAAGCTGACACGGAATACTATTCAAGACGGCGTTAAACCCAACTACCTCACTCACTCTTATGTATGGTTCCGTTTGGTTAACTGGGTTTGTGTTGTGATTGCTTCCGGCTTAAATTTGAAATTTGTTTAGAAGAATGTTACTATGTTCAACCCAAACATCGTGGAGATATCATGCAACCGTATTATCTTTTTGGAAAATAATTGCAAACTACAGACCAACCTGTCCTATGTATCCAGAAGCAAAGAACATATACGGGTGTATGATCTCTGCTGGAATTTTTTTTGTTTTTTTGTCAAATCAATAAACCATGCAGAAACGTAAACCGCCGCATGAAACAGTATGTACCATACATTACATACAGTGAAGTATTAAAAACAATGCTGTGCTCAACTATGCACAGCAAGCGCCATACATGTGATTATGAAGATAACTAATAAAAAAAATTCTCATATCAAACCCGTTGTTTTACATGTGTTGTTTATTGAACAAAGTCATACTTTATAGAAGCCTGTTATTTAATCGTGTTGAAAAATATGTTGCAAAAGCAGTGTGAAATTTGAGTGCGCGTGACAGGCTCCTGGAACGTTTCTCGATGGCTGCCTGAATAACATACGATACATTGCAAAGGTAGTGCGCAATTGAGCTGTTCGGGTAAGGGAGATAATCACTCACTCTCAGTGATACAGCTTGAATAAGGCACGATGTACAGCAATGCAAGGTCAGTGCGTGAATTTACCACATCTATACTACGCCTATAGGTAAAGGAGATAATCGCTCAATGCGCAATGGTTTATTCTTACAAAATATAGACCGGTTAACTTTACCGAAATGGGGTCATTTTGAGCTCTTTTAAAAGCAAAATGAACAAATTTCATGGGTTATCAGCATTACGAAAAGTGACTAAGTCTCAGAATAGCAAGAAGATTTTGAAGTATCTCTTATTGCTGGAAAAGATAAACATCAACATTTCACGCACATTTCACATGATTTGTATGTTTCGTTTCGGTAACTGTGTGGCTTGAAATTTCAAAGAAACCAACATGTCGACTTACATGCTACAAATTTAACCTCTCCCGTATACTTCCCCGCCTTAAGGGCGGGGAAGAATAAACGACCTCCTCTGATGCCTATTTGCTGTTAGATTTTGTTGCTCTGCATCACTTGTCTTGTATCTCCATTCTGTTATGAAAAATATACTCGCTCGTGACTGTAATTTGAGTGGACAGCTATTTGAAGCGTCGTTCAAAAGCTGTTTGCAATGAAAAAGGTTGAAAATGAAACTCTGTCCCCGAACATACTGGACAGAATCAACGTCCTAAAAATTCAAATGTCCTCAGCACTAGACACGCTGGATGTTCTGAAAAAAATATCTCCAAATATAAACACCATTTAAGGAACAGAACCTTACAAGCACCACTACTGTTCCATCGGGTATAAAGCACAATGAAGAGGTGGAGGCGAATGTCACGTACCTTCTTTCCACTGATACTAAGCACTCACTTGGGACTGAATACCACATTATGCTGACAATCGGAGATACTGTCACAAGCAGCGTTATACCCAATTCACTCACTCACACACTCAAGTGACTACACCAAAGCATTTCCAAAGCCTTACAAAGATGCACAACACAGCTTAAGGTTCATAGTAGGATTTTATTCCAACGTTTGACTGATACGTGTTTATAACTGGCGCGATACACATCAGATGGAGACGAAGGCTGCTCAGTGATACATCACTAGCGAGTGGAGGGCTACATATCTTCTACCTGTGAACAGACGGAAAATAATGAATTACCCTAACTGTGATACAATAGAAGCATGTCATCGATCCCAATTGCGTGGATCGTTGCTCATGATATCAATCACTGGATTGTCTGGTCCAGACCGCCGTCATATAGCTGGAATATTGCTGAGTGCGGCGTTGAACAAACCAACCAATCAACAATAGTGAGTAGATAGCATGTGTACTGACACTGACAGCTTTCTCTGGTATACTTCTGGACTGACTTATGGAATGTTGACTTGAATGTACATGTAGAACGCATTACGTCATTGTCAATATTATATATTTATCGCAGCGTTTGACAAAGGACAAATGTATAATCCATTAGTGTTACAATCACTGACATGGTACATGAATATGCATATCGTAATTGAAAGCAAAAATTGGATGTTCTGGTGTTGATAAAACTGGTCTCAAGTTTGGCGATAAACTTAGAGCACCCGCAACTGGGAACCTGGTCCCACTTGCACAAAGCGATCTTAGCGCTACGACTATCGTAAAACATGTTATAGTATGGGAGTAACGATCATCTTAGCGCTAAGATTGTTTAGTGCAAGTGGGCCCTGGTCCATGAAACCAACTCGGAGATTGCATTGCAGAGTAAACTCCCCTTCCAACCTGCTCATGACGTCAACCACTGGTTTCCCTGTTCCAGATTATTGACAGGCAGCTTTAACATAGCTGGAATATTACTGAAGAACCTTGACTCACTCACACACTTATGCATAATACTAGTATTCAAAGAGAGAATACAGTATCGGCCAGTATCTTGGTCTCCATCGTCGTTGTATTGGCCGGAATAGTTCTACAACCGTGTGGGTGCGGTCGAGTAGCCTAGTGGTTAAAGCGCTCGGGTTCGATACCAACATGGGTACAATGTGTGAAGCCCATTTCAGATGCCCCCGCCGTCATAGCTGGAATATTGCTTAAAAACGGCGTAAAACAACACTTACTGACTACAATCGTGTGTAGACCACTCACTAATTTGTCCGTTGACGATGATTGAGATTCTAGCTAAATTTCAGATATGCTGTCCAAGTTGAATAGTTACAATGGACATCTAAGACATGATCAAGGAAGTTTAGGGCATAGGACCAAGGTATGCCTTGGTACTTGACAGTTGCGTCCTTCACCTGTATCTGGACCCCGGTGATCGTGGGTTCGAATCTTGATTCGCCATGACCCTTGTTTTGTTAGTACCCCTCCCTACCCATGCTCTACGACCTTCGTCACTTTGGACTTTCCCCTTACATCAAGCTGACAAACCAAACTTGCTCACTCACTCGGTTATGCAACATAAAAAGGAGGCTCCATAGGGATGGTCGCTAAACCATTATTGTCATTTCTGTACAATTTTAATTAAAAGCAGTATTTAGCTGTACTAGGACGGAACTTATCTGGGATTGAATATGTGTCACTTTAAATCGATCTCCATAACTAGAGTTGAGAGACTGTATGCACAAATATTTTTTTTAGTACAAGTCCATGATAGAAGATTGTATTTTGCACGTTGGCCTTGCTCCATCAATGAAAGAGATGCAAAGAAATTACTTCGATTCCATAACTATCTGTTGTGACGAGTCAAACGAACCACGGAGGATATCATAAACGTTATTCTTCACGTGCAACTGATTGCTTATTTCTTTTTCAAGTTGTCTGATAAGAAAATAAAGTCGTGTTGTATATAACAAAATATGAAAACAAAGGGAGCTGGAAAATCAAGTCAATATTTAATAGTTAATACTGGATGCTAATCGATTTAATCAAGTAAACCTGAATTAAAACCTTGTCCGAAAGAGCCAAAATGTGTGAATCAAAACATAGGTGTTTAAACGTTAAAACGTATAATACAGATATCGTACATTTTTTAAAAACCCAAAAGCACAAAATGTCCGAAAGGTCCGAAAAGTATAAGAAAGTCTGAAAGGTAAAAAGTATGCCAAAATTCTATTATATATTGTATTTATGATTCAAGGCAATTAATTATTATATAACACATCGTCCAAGAGGTAGCAAGATGCCACTTTTAAGCGTCCATCTTGACACGTAACACTCTCCTCAAGAATCCAGACACACGTGACAGGAAGACTTGAACAGAGGACTGGGTCGGGGTGTCGTCATCATCGAGGTTTATATCGACGAAGTGAGGGGCATCACGGAGGACGGGGGTAGAGAGAGGGGCAGGGAGAGAAGTGGGAGGGGTGGGCAGCTGTGACAGGGGGTCAAGGATGGTCATGTATCTCCCAGGACGATGCTAACAGGGAGGAAGAGGACATGTAGAGAGTGACAGAAGATGGAAGTAGAGAAAGGGGAGGGTAGATGTTGGAAATGGATTGATTAAGCATTACTAATTAGAAGAACCTAAGTAGTTTAGGTATGTAGTTATTACTGCAAATATATATTAGTTTGCAAGTCAACAGTATATGTGTGTTGGTTATGTATTGTGTGGTCAAGTCCATACACTCATGAGTTACAAGACCCAAATTCAGTTTTACAACAACTCTAGTAAAGTACTGATTCCTAAGACACCCACTTGGCGAGGAGGGGCCCAGATGTCAAAGTTCAAGGGGAACCTGATCACGAGGTCAACAGCTGTCGAGTAAGAAGGAAAGAAAGTCTTAAAAAAGGTTAACAAGACAGGATAAACTCAACAGGCTGATTGCTAGAAAAAATCTTGGAAACAAACACCACCTTACAGATTAATAGCATGTAAGCAATATCTATATGTAGGGCTACCAATAACCGACTCATGTCTGCTGGCTAACCGCTACAATACAGAACGTCAGGTTTACAAACTGAACGTTAACTGGTACTGAAACGGTCCTAGTAAAGTAGATATACAACTGTCAAGACTAAAAGCCCAATATCCTACGTCTTTGGACAGACAAATGAACCACTAAGAGTTTTAAGTTAAGTTGCATAGTTGGGCTAACAAACAAGAGAGTTAATCAGTAAATCCAAAATTTGAAACAGGAAAATCAAGGACCACTGGACCATTCTCCTCCGGCATCAGCTCTGACACAAGCGGCGTAAGTTCCATTTAGATTTAAATTTAAAAGATAAAATTAAGAAAACACAAACATTTGTTTATGAATAGGTTTAGGGTAGGATTGAAAAGGACGGCCTCAATTAAAGTGAAAATGATCTTATATTGGACAAATGATCATCTTTGATGACAGTATGTTCTGGAAGTTTCTTCTTTTCCAAAGGCTACATATACTTTACATTCAATTCATATGTCATAAAAGAGAGAAAACAAGACAAACTAATTCAGAAGTAATGACATACCTTGGGCGTAGCAGCTCATAATGTTTTCAAAGCAAAACACGAGGTAAACAACAGCAAAATAATAGCCAGATGATAGCAATATGATAATTACAACAATGGCGATCGTAGCGAAACTGTCGTCATGGCGACGTCATAAATCTCGCGAGACTGTCATAGTATCACGTGACGTTAGAGCTTGACTGGTTTTCTTCCTGCTCTACGCAAGCTGGGATCCCAGCCATGTCTTCAGTTGTCGGGTGGTTAAAGTGAGTGAGTGAGTTGGGTTTGACGCCGCTTCTAACAGTATTTCAGTTATATCACGGCATGTCATCTTAATGTGGGAGGAAAGCCGAAGTGATGCAGGTCTCCCAAGTTTACCACTTCGGTGAAACCCACGAGCAAGGGTATGGTGCTGACAAACCTAGAAACATAATCGGGGCGAACCGGGATTCGAACCCACAATCATAGGTTTCTGGCGTGTCCAAGGGACGCAACTCGCGGCGCCTTACACGATTGGGCCACCCGTGCATCAAAATCTAGTCAGTGTGATTTAAGCCGCTTTGAGTACGTAATATTCCAGCAACATCACGGCAGGGGACACAAGAAATGAGCTTCACACATAGTACCCATGTAGGGAACAAACCGACCTTTAGAGTGACCGAAAGAAAGCTTATTATGTACAAGTTATGATGTTAAAATTGTTTGGAACACTGCCACAAAAATAACCGAAACGGTCGTTGTGGACTACACTGTACTTACACTCCTCAGTAAGTTATTTATCACTCGACCTTTATTGAGAGGCTGTAAAAGTGAAGGTCAAACTAATGTCGTTCACTTAAGAAAAGAAGTTAAATCACCTGTTTTATACCTTAACATTGAGGCTGGACTTTGTTTCAAGGGAGTGAGTGAGTTGGGTTTAACGCCGCTTTCAACAGTATTCCAGTAATATCACGGCGTGTAAGCTTAATGTGGAAGGAAAGCCCGAAGTGAAGCAGGTCTCAGACGTTTACCACTTCGGTGAAACCCACGAGCAAGGGTATGGTGCTGACAAACCTAGAAACATAATCGGGGCGAACCGGGATTCGAACCCACAATCATAGGTTTCTGGCGTGTCCAAGGGACGCAACTCTGCACAGCGAATCGAGGCGCCTTAGACGACTGGGCCACCCGTGCCCCCTTGTTTCAAGAGTATTAACCACCTTCTGTGTTGCATTTAAGGAGGACTTTTAGAAATATGCTTTGTGTATAAAAAGTTACTAGCAAAATGCCTATTAGACTGTTCGGGTAATTGCAACCATTTCACTTTATTTTCCATCGATTTAGATGGCTCCTTATTTGATACAGTGTAGTTCAAAAATAAGTGGACTGTTTACTGTTGCAAACATTTTATAACATCATGATTATACTGATGCCAAGATGTGGCTAGATTTTGATCGTCTGCATCGCTATTTTCTTGTTATAGTCATCTGTCAGAGTTTTAATCCATCTTTTTGACAATTGTGAGTCGGTTCCTCTGTGGTAGTCTCTCTCACAGCCCCTTAACCATTATTTCCCCTTCCGCCCAGTTCTTTCTGTAATGCAAACACCCTAAATGAAGCAAGTCTAGTTTCCTCAGGATATGAACCTCCCTTCTCACGGGGGCTCCTTTTCAATTTAAATGGAGTTACTTGATTCTGTCAAAATTAAATATTTTCAAAGACCAAGTGGAAGTCTATTGTTATAGTTGGGTGTACTTTAGAACTAAATGAATGACAGTTGAAAAAGAATACTTTGAATAGTACTTCGAGGATATCTGCCCTTTGTGGTGTTATTGCGCCTTGTAGAGTGAGTAAGTGATCGGGGTTGTCGGGTGGTTCAAATGTACGTCAGACAAGGTAATACAGTAACGACGCAGTGCATCAAACTCTAATCAGTGTGGTTTTAAGCAATCTCATTAAAATCAGACCGCTAGCAAAAACTAACATCTGATTTGATTGAGATTGGGTTTACGCTGTTTTAGGCAATATTCCAGCAGGGGGCACCAGAAATGGGTTTCACATGTACCCATGTAGGGAATCGAACCCGGGTCTTCGGCGTGACGAGCGAAGGCCTCAACCACTAGGCTACCCCAACGCCACGCGTCTTCTAGAAGCGGATGGGACAATGTGATAAAAACTGATTTGAGAATATTATCAAGAATGTAAATGTATGCAGATTGAAAGCATTTTTTGTGGATACCTGAATTTGGCAATTCAACCTACTGTAAATACTACTCAACTGACGTCACATCACTCGTTGTTGCTGCTGTTACCATAGAGTTTGGGTTTAATTTGTCATTGTGTGAAGGAGATAAACCAACTGTTATGAATCTGAGTGGGGTTGATCTGTACTCTCTCTGTTGTCTTGCTAGGATCCGGCTTAGAACAGGTCCCCATTTTACTGTGCACTTACCAACTGACCTATTGGAGCGGATGGCAAGCTCCTCAAGGTTTTTCTCTAACTCCTGTATGACCCATGTTAAAGACTTCAAACCTGATATGCCTTGTATACACAGGATGTTTTGGTTTTGACCTATGACTAAATGACATGGAAAGTTTAGGTCCCTCAAAGTCGACGAAAGTGTAAATCATAGCTGAGTATATTTGAGTGTCAGTGGATGAAACTTAGTATAGGTATATCTTGGGTGACCAACTGTGGTCATTGTAGGTGACCTTCGGTATGAAGTCAAGAGCACTGGAGGTCAAATTTTGAAAGAGCTCAAATTTCGGAAAGTTTTGATAGCACCATGTTCATGAAAAATCAAAAAAATTTCCAGTCAGCTATAATCACTCAATACCTGAGATTAAGGGTCAAGGTGATTCGACCAGAAGTGCTTATAAGCTCCGTGTCCTTGTTCACTGAACCCTGTGTTTGTAGAAGTACCATCTGTTTAGGTCTTTTTGGTGTGAGGCAGCCAGGGGATGGATCCATTGACTTTCTGCTTTATCGACAGACAATCTATCCACTACGCTACAGAGTCGGTTCCATTTCTGCATATGATGCAAACTCCTTTCTCGTACTATAAGCTTATTCCAATCTCATTAAAGTCAGATCTTAGTTCTTGCTACCGCTAGCAAAAACTAAGATCTGATTTGATTGAGATTGGGTTTTACGCTGTTTTTGGCAATATTCCAGCAATATATCCGGCAGGGGACACCAGAAATGGATTTCACACGTACCCATGTGGGGAACCGAACACGGGTCTGGGTCTTCCGCGTGACGAGCGAAGGCTTCAACCACTAGGCTACCCCACCACCACGCGTCTTCTAGAAGCGGATGGGACAATGTGATAAAAACTGATTTGACAATATTATCAAGAATGTAAAGGTATGTAGATTGAAAGCATTTTTTGTGGATCCCTGAACTTGGCAATTTAACCTACTGTAAATACTACTCAACTGACGTCACATCACTCGTCTGAAATTGGGTCTTGTAACTCATGAGTGTATGGACTTGACCACACAATACATAACTAACACACATATACTGTTGACTTGCAAACTAATATATATTTGCAGTAATAACTACATACCTAAACTACTTAGGTTCTTCTTATTAGTAATGCTCAATCAATCCATTTCCAGCATCTACCCTCCCCTTTCTCTACTTCCATCTTCTGTCACTCTCTACATGTCCTCTTCCTCCCTGTGAGCAAGTTTGGTTTGTCAGCGTGTATCTTGACCCCATCACTGCCATCCAATCTTGGCCATCTGTTAGGCATTCCAGAATATTCTTTTGATCAGTTTTTAAATTTGCATTTTGAACTTTGTCAAAATATATGTTATAGATTAGTCAGGAATGGAAGTCGCCAGTTTGAAACTAGTGCTTAATAGCTCGAGAGGCAGTTTTATGACTGGCTAATTTTGACGTCTTGTTCGTCTTCTCATTGGTAGGTGAAAGTTTGCGCAGATGTGACTTATAATGGGATGTCCTCAGATCTTTGTTTAGCAGTAGCGAGAACTAAGATCTGATTTTAATGAGACTGGCCTACTTCCTGCTTATTTGATACAATCCAGACCTTAAAACACATAGTCAGGTGACCCACACGGGTCACAATTAAAACCTTTAAACAATGACCAAAATATGCAACATTTTCTTGTCATGTTGAGATGTTTCCACCAAAACAACATCCTTCCTTGGAATCCAGCTTGTTTTGATTCAACACGTTTTCAGCCAGGAAACTCTGTAAGCAGCCATCAAACCAAAACCAAAATTTGATATATGACTTTTTATGAAAAATAAAAGTACAAATGTATCACATAATAACAAACCATGTAATGTCTCTAATGCTCCTTGACCACACTGCCTGTTGATGTACCCAGGCATCTGAACTAAGATTGTATTGGGAAGTCTCTGGCCATGCAAACATCTGGCTGGGTCTTCAACACTGCTGTCAACAATTCTCCAAGTGTCCCTAAGGTCATCATAGTCACTCATTCATATTTAAGAACCAGCACATCTGTTGACCACACATATACATGGTAGACTCCTGCATCAGTGATCAGGCTCATCCATTTCTTCATCTGGGGCACACTGCAATGAAGACAAGATGTTACCAACTACTGTAAGTATACGACATGGTTCCACATTGAGCCCCAGAAGCAGCTTCAACCTTCAACTTTCCACATGCTTGTCTGCAAATGTCAACATTAATGAAAACACTTGCAGCTATGCTTTGTTTGTTTGTTGTTTAATGCCGCACTTAGCAATATTCCAGCTGTGTGATAGCGGTCTGTAAATAATCGAGTCTGGACCAGACAATCAAGTGATTGACATCATGAGCATCAATCCCTGCAATTGGAATACGATAACATGCATCAACCAAGTCTGAGTCTGACCACTTATGACGGATCTTCACGGGTCAGCAGCTATGTGAGTGAATGAGTGTTCAGCAATATTCCAGCTATATTGCAGCCTGCAATTAATCTATTCATAACCAGACAAACCAGTGATTGAAATCATAAGCAGCTTCCACAGATATGATGCCACGCAATCTACCAAGTGTATCAGATTCACTGAGTCATCTCTTACAACAACCAAAGATTGCTGGGTACTTAAAGGGGGGGGGGGAGGGAAGAAAGAGAGAGAGAGTGAGGGAAGTTCTAAGCAACATAATAAACATTTGCCAATGCGCATGGGTATCGTGCTGGCAAAGTAAGAATCATATTCTGTTTGTTGGACTGGAACACGTGGGCAGATCCGGGCATGCCAAAGGGATGCAACTCTGCACTGCAAATTGCAGTGTCGTGGAGCACTTGGTCACATTTGCTTCAGGCAATAATGAAAAGAGGTAGTCTGTTAAAAACATGCCAAAGTCAAATTTCAAATCATTAAACTCACATAAAATTCTACAAAGCAGACTTGGTTGTCCTCATTCTTGATCATGTACTGTAGTGACAGGAAGCCCCTGTTGTCCGTTCTGATGGACACTCGAGTTGACTGAGCCAGAGCTTTCACTGTCGGCTTCAGCAGGGCTAACTTATACCTGCAACAAAGAAACATAGTCCAAATTAGCTTCCTCAGGCAAGAGAGTTAACTGACTATAAAAGTCCAGTTTCCACCCTTGCCGAACTAGGCTGGAATTCTGGAGTTACATTTTGGCGGGATTAACGAGTTTATGCATAGTCCAATCAAAATTGTGTGATGAACTAGACATCCAGTCAGTTCGTAAACAACATGGATTTCAATGAACAGATTTCAGTCAACTGCAGGATTTGCAAAGCATGAGTACTGCGAACTGGGTGTTCATAGATATTTTGCAAATCTTTTCATGTTTTTAATCAAGGTGCTCATGTGATTTGACACACCTCACAAGGTAAGATCCGTCAAGATATATATCTTGATTATCAATAAGTCAGTTAACGCCCTGGCCTTGGGAAGATGAGTCCAACCAAACACTCATGTTCACACTCAGGAATCAAATCCATCCACAGTTAATACACAGATTCCCTGAGTAGTTTGTGTATATAGAATATCAAATATCTCCCACCTAACATATTTAAAAAACTTGGATGTAGGTGAGGTGAAATATGATCCTGAATGTGCAGTAGGACTCTTGATGCGGTCACAGTCACACGATATCAACATTGCAATGAGCAGGTTCTTGACCTTGGTTTTGTTATGGAATGATATTTTCTTCTTTGAAATGAGACCCGTGAAGATCCGAGGTAGAATAGGTCTTCAGCAACCCATGCTTGCCAAAAAGGGTGACTATGCTTGTCGTAAGAGGCGACTAACAGGATCGGGTGGTCAGGCTCTCTGACTTGGTTGATGCATGTTATTGATCATTGCGTGGATCGATGCTCATGATGTCAATCTGGTCCAGACTGGATTATTTACAGACCGCCGTCATATAGCTGGAATATTGCTGAGTGCGGCATAAACAACAAACAAACAAACAAAATCAGTGAAAAGGGTCTTACGCCTGTCAATATGGTGATAAACAATATTACCACAGAAACCTCTAGGAACAACATCACCTTGAACGATAGCCTGTCATGCTGATAATTACCAATGCATGAACTTATTAGAACTGACACTGAATTTAAATTCAGTGCATATCTAAAAATTGAGGACAGAAATAGCACATCACCTCTTTAGAAAGAGATACAGTACATTGTGTGTCTTGGATTGATACAGACACCTGTGATCACAGCCCTAGTGTAACACTGCATGTGTGAAGTTCATTCTAGGGATTAGAGATTGCCAAAAAATAGGTACATTCTTGAGTGAGTTAGGTCTAATGCCTCTCTTAACAGTATAGTGGTTATATCACACCGTGTCAGCTTAATGTGGGAGAAAGCCCCAAGTGATGCAGGTCTTAAACGTTTACCTCTTTGGTGAAACCCACAAGCAAGGGTATGGTGCTGACCATCTTCCAAAAGCAAGGGAGTTAACTGACTATATAACCCCAGTTTATATTTTGGTCAATGCATAGTCCAATCAAAATCATGTAACAAAATCGACAAAATCGACATCTGTATTGTAAACTGCCACGCAGATTTCGGACGATCGCAGGATTAGCGAAACATATGTACCGTCAACTCTGAGTCAACAGACATTTTCCAAATCTTTTCATGTATTTAATCGAGGTGCCCACGTGATTTGATCAGATCATATCGACTGGGTGCTGCCATTTTGTTTCAAACAAATGCAAGTGATTTGAGAGGTGGAATCTGATTAGTCAGTAGAAGGGACATAACTCGTAATAGCGAATCATGGCGCTACGATCGGGGCAAGAAATTCCAGCCCAGTTTGGCAAGGGTGGAAACCTGACTCTTACACTTAGTTACAGTCAGCTAACTCCCTTGCTTCAGGAAGATGGGTGCTGACACACCTTGAAACATAATCTGGGTGAACCGGATTCGAACCCATGATCATAGGTTTTGGCATGCAGCACAGCAAATTGCAGCACCTAAGACTGGGCCACCTGTTCCCTGCTTTTTTTGGTGCTACAGCAATAATTATGTACCATCATGACTCTACACACAACATGACCAGATCTCACCTGTTGGTTTGAGTTTGCTGACACTGGAAGGATTCAACCATGTCTGAGTCTTTGGGAAAGGCTGACTGAAAATGAAACATCAGCTTACAAAAATGAATGATATCTAGTGGTGTCACAAATAAGACCAGGTCACATATTGAAATGTATCAATATTTGAGTTATGAAACATATGATATTTAGCTGTACTGGTTTTGTGTTAAATTCTCAACATTCCATGAGGTCCTACCAAAAAGAATTTGTTGCTATCAACTGTGTTAAAATTATCAATTATAACCAGTGATATCTCAATGGGCTAGCATTCTGAAGTCCAGACTAGTACAAGCAGTCACACACACACAGAGATAAATGCAGGTAACTAAATAAGTTAAATAATATTGAACATGACGTTAGACCCCATTACACCTGAGATCACCTCACTCACTTTTCCTGCACCTCATCAGCTGTATCGGCACTTGAACCAGCATCGGACTTCAGGCACCTGTTTCCCCCTTGGAATTCATATAACACATTCACCTTTTGCACACAAGGTGAATAGATAAATACATCTTCATTTAAATCTTGAAGAACTTACGTGAGTACTGCCAGCATTGCCGAAGGTCGACAGCTGAAAGTATGGCTGGTCTGGCGACATAAGGATCTGTAATACATCGCTGCTCATATCTAGCTCACTGAAAACCTCCTTCACACACTCCGACTGCAAGGACAATGGAATGTTGACATTCACTGTAACCTTGACCTTTTGACCCTTAAACTCAGGACAAAACGCTATCGGTAAGCTAAAGGAAAACATGTCTATGTAAAACACTAATAATGTTATAACCTTGAATGTCACCTTGTACTTGTAACCCAAAACATCCAGTAAGGCCAGAGCTTTCTTACGTTTGGTTTGCAGATTGTGATAGAGAAAAATTTGGTTGGGGGGTAGTAAATAATTCTGTTTTAGTTATAAAATATCCCTTGGGTTAATCTTACTGGTAAAGGGATCTTTACCATTGGCGGCATATGAAAACCTTGTCAATCTGATTTTATATATTTCTGAATTTTCGATTTCCAAGGTCAGCAGATGTGAAAACAGGGCAAAAGAATACAAGGCCTTACTTAATGACTGTCAATGACCTACTGATGGAATAATGTTTATCATCCACTTGTTTTGGGTCATACAAATGTTGACCTTAGGCTGGCCAATTCTTCCACCTTTCATAATAACCTCAACCAAATGACCTTGACTTGCCACTGACCTTTGACATAGTAGGATTCATGGAGATAGATACAAACATCAAGTTCCATGATACAGGGCTCGATCTAAAGAACTTAACTTAGTGTTCACCAGGTGCCTGTTGACATGGAAATCTAGTGGCACCAGACACAACCAGGTAAATTTATCAATTTGAAATGTGCAAATAATCTTGAAGTACCACGGTTTGACGTCAAGCTCCAGAAGGTATGATAAATTATACATAACACAGGGATTATTTATGTAGTGTGTTACATAAAGCTTAGATGTGTTGAATGTTTTCACAGACCCTTTAAAGTAAGGGTTGACACAAATTTGAAATGTGTTGACATGCACTTGGTGCATGTAGACATAAGCATAAGGATGCATGTTTTAATAATAGGTTGCACTTGTTCATGTCATATATAGCTAAATCAAGCCCTGTGATTATTCAGGTAGCAGAGGGAGTGAATAAAGTTACACACTGCCTTTAGCAATAGCCCAGCAATATCCTCGTGGCTGAATGAGCTGCACATCTGGTACCTCTGTCGGGAATCTCCCCGTTAGTCATGAGGAGAGAAAGCTTGAACCCGAACCACCATTAGTCCCTGCTAGTAGTGAGGCTTACACTACATACCTTCATTATGATCTTGTTGATGACATTTGTACTACAGAAATCAAAGTCCAGGACTTCATCCGGCTCCAGGGTCTTGATGCTGCAGTCGGTCAGAACACCCTCCTCCTCCAGGCTGGGAACATCCAATATAATATACATAATCAGACATAATAATAAAAACACGCAACACACATGATAGTAGTATAACCACAGTTGTTCAGCAATACAAATTGGCACTAGTCCTGTAGTCCTTGCCAAACTGCCCAATAGTTAAGGCATCATAAGGACTAGCAGACATTTGCCGTTGTTAAGGGTTTTGCTATATGTTGTCATCATAAGGACTAGTGAATTAAAACAGTTAGTTTCGCTTGTTACTCCCAGGAGCTTGCTTATAGCACCAAAGGTCACAGATGGACAAACGCCCTTTTTCACCCACTTGAATGGTAAAAGTTGAGGAACACCTTGAAATATTGGCATGAAGATTATAAGAACTAGCTTTCCTACTCTTGCCATTTTTTTAATTCTGACATGATGAGATACATAAGTATGGGTAAAATGATTGATACAGACTGATTTTTCAAACTTTGAATAAAAATCTCAGTATGAGTATCTCAGTCTGTGACTTCAGATGACTTTGTTATCTTATGTTTGTTCTGTTATGTATGAGAGCACTCCAGTAAACCACAGAAGATAGGCATTTATCATGACTTAAGATGATGTTTACTGGTTGAAGGGTAGAGCCCAAGGCCAAGGCGACAAAGTGATTGCCTGTCTTGTGCGCGATCGATCTGACGTCATTGTGGGATGTCATAATACACTCACATCAAACAGATATCACACTCACATCCCACCCATGAAGATGTGGGTTAGAATTGGTCTTCAGCAACCCATGCTTGTCGTAAGAGGTGACTAATGGGACTGGGTGGTCAGACACTATTATTTACAGACTGTCATGATATAGCTGGAATATTGCTGAGTGCAGCGTTAGACAGCAAACAAACAAACAAACAAACAAACATCACACTCACATGAGCACAAGGGGACAGCCATAGCCAGCGTAACACATCTTCAGGCTGGTCGTCACCCTGGGGATATTACTGCTGCCAAATATGGTCAGACATTCCTAGGAAAACAAACATAATATATTACATTCAAGGCTTAGGACAACACAACATTCAGGGTCATCTCAACCCATCATTAAACCCATGGTAGTCTGGTCCCTTAATCCAACAATGGAGGCAAGTCTGTTACCCCAGCCACAAGTCCCATGTTAATACTGTAAAAATTGAAATTAACGCGAGCGTGAATTAAATGCGAAAAATGCGAGTGGTATTTGCTCGCATTATTAAACACCGCATTTATATCAACAATAAGACATTTTGGATTGCAGAAATACCAACTCAGACAGACGCTGAAAACAAACAGCTATGTATTCGACATCAATGTTTATTGAGCAGCACTTGTTACAAGTATATAAACAATGTCATTCAAACACTAATTACATCTTGTGAATTGTCACTGCTGGGGTCAAGACAAAAGTTCTACTCATCATGTCATCACTGATCACACCTGCAAGTCCAGACAGATGCCACCCAACACAGTGTCTTTGCTCTTTGCGATTGTTTTAGCGAAGTACTCTACTCAGCGCTAATAAGCGGTGCTATTTGGTGTGTGATTGGATTAATGTAAGGTTGGATTAAGGTGAAGATTCTCCTGTAAACCTGACAGAGGACATTTTGTTTAGATATAAATCCACTGGTGCTTGAGAGAAAGGGGTGTCGCATTCATATTGAGTCGTATTTTTGGCTAGGAGCTAGCGGTCGCATTCTTTTGGAGACTCATTAATTTCACGTTTTACAGTATATTAAAGTTACAAACAAAATACACTGAACATGATGCCAAGAGACAATTTCAGGCTAGTAGACAATGGTAGACTCTAATGGCTGAGTATTTTGGCAGACACTGGAATGCATTACCATTAAGCACACTTTAACAAAATTTAGATTTAGATTTTCTAACGACATTTTTGGAAGATGAATTTTGGCAATGTTAATATCAAAACCATTTAATTGGTACATTCAGCTGTGCACAGAACAGCTAAAAGCCCTTTTTGTCAATTTCAAAACCAGAATCTAACATGAATTGATGATGTACACTTTTGTTAGGGTTAGCAACAAAACAGTAACAGTAATTTTGTTTATTCTTGCTGTGGTGTGGTATAGCTTTTTTGTCCACAAACTGCAGTATAAAATTGTATACTGTAAAGCTTTACTGGCAAAACATATGGCGAACTATAATTAGCATCGTTAGTCTAAATGTTTTACATTTTGTGAACTTTAGTATACTCAAAGGCAAATGTCACTGCGACATGGTTATTGTTCATGTATAAGGTGAGGTGAAATTGGGTTTAACTTCGCGTCCAAGACTATTGCACTTATATAGCGACATGCATGTACGTGTGTGTGTTTGTGTGGCTGCTTGTACTAGTCCAGACTGATGCCGATTTATAGTGCTAGCTCACTGAGATACCATGCCGCAGTTTAACATGAATACCCCACTCAGACACAGTATACTGACTCCGAGCCGACCAGTTCTCTTTTTAGCCCCTTAATGTCGAACACCAGGTAACAAAAAGTACCATCTTTTAACGTCTTTTGGTATAACACGGCCAGGAATCGAACCCCGGACCTCCCGCTCTCTGGGCGGACACTCTACCACCAGACCACGGAGGTGGTCTATCATTTTAAGGACTAGTGGACTAAAAATGTTAGTTTCTACCCCTGATACTGCTGCCACATGGCTGCTGCAGTCATGGATGGCTTACACAAATGGCTTAGCCCCTTTATGCTGAGTGCCACGCTCTACCACTAGACCACAGAGGCGGTTTGTTCACTTATAAACCATTATGAATTTGGCAAAATGTTTAGGTACTAACTCGAAGAAATGCAACCAAATAATTTTGCTTGCACTGCATGTTTGTATTTGCAAGAAAAAACAATATTCAGGAGAGACTGCTCAAAATGCTCTCAATAAAAGACCAGATATCCATTACCATATCATTGTCATTCTAAGCAATCTTCAGAAAAAAACTCCACTTTTGACTATTTGATGATATTTCACCAAATCATGCCCAAGTGAAAATGACAGATGGTGAAGAATGCTTGAATCTGGTATCTCACAGTGTAATGTTATACGTCAATTCAACGTGAACAGGGCACCTATGCCGATGTTATCAACAGAAGAACCACATCACAGACGATCCCCATAGTGGACACCTACTGGTGCCAACCCCTCACCAATACATATGGTTCAAACCACACATCTAGACACAGGTTCCAGACAGTAACTCTCACAGCCAGTACCAACCCTACATCTAAAGCATCTCTTTGACGCTCCCAGCAAGAAGTCCAATCAACAGCAGAACATCAAGACAATCTCATTAAAATCAGATCTAAGTTCTCGCTGCCGCTAAACAAAGATCTGAGAACATCCCATTACGGGTCAGAACGACCTTTTGCGAATTTTGACCAACCACTGAAATGACTAACAAGAAGTCAACATCAGCCAATTAGAAAGCAGCTTTCTCGAGCTTTACGGCACTCGATTCAACCTGGCGACTTCCATTACAGACTACGCTTGAAAAATATGTATACACAGTTCACGATTAAAATTTTGAAAACTGAACAAACGAACATTCCGGAATGTCTAATATATGGCTGAGATTGTATGGCAGGGCATCCCACGTACTGTGCAATGCCTCCTCCGTTCAAATGTTTATCCCACGGAAGCGATAGACGATATGGGCCATAACTGTCGTTCGGAATACACTGTGTTAACGTTTTCGATCTTGCATGATTAGAAAACACATTCCGACTGTCACTTTCATGATCTGGTAAGCCACGCTTTGATTGGTCGGATGAGGTGAAATGGGGTTTAACGTTGTGTCCAAGATTATTGCACTTATATAGCGACGTGCATGCATGCATGAATACCCCACTCAGACACAGAATACTGACTCTGAGCCGACCAGTCCTTGTTTTAGGCCCTTAATGCCGAGCACCAGACAGAGTAACAAGTACCATCTTTTAATGTCTTTTGGTATGACGCGGCCGGGAATCAAACCCCAGACCTTCCACTCTCCGGGCAGACGCTCTACAGTATTTATTAGACCATGGAGGCGGTCCCACAGTCCTTATCGCCTGCTATAACTTTACCTGTCTATTCACTTGTCACAATAAGCTTCAATTTCTTAAAATGAGAGCCTGAAGAGTTTAGTCAGGGCCTGCAGCTTCCAAAGTCTGTGGGTCCTCATTGCAGCCTACCAATGTTTTGTTTCAAACGTTTACTCCACCCATGGCAATCAAACTTTTGATGGATTCTATTTGTTTGTTTGTATTGTGTTTGTATAACTTTTGCCTTTGAGAATATTAACAAATTATTTGAATGACACATTTACAGTTTTATACATGCTATAGTTTCAACATGACTTTTGCACATCAGGCCATTGTTAAAAACATAATGATGAATGAATTATTCTGTCCAAGCAAACAGTTTTTATAACTTTCTATTTCTGTAAAACTCCATTATTATGGTTATACTTAATTGGATGTAAGGGTGAAGTAAAGTTGAATATTTCATACTTACTAATAATACTGTCAAATTTATCTTGAATGTTATTTGATCTTCTTTGATGGAGAATTCATGGAAGATTGCCTCTTGTATGAATGCATTGGCTTGAACACACTTCGCATCTTCCACTGTCACCTTCAGACCCATAGGACTGGCAAACACAGTGGCTGTCTGAAACAAACCAGAGATTTATCCAGATTTCTAGACTAAATGCTTCTGGCAGGCAAACATGAAAAAAACATGTTATTTTGTTCAAAATTGGGATTTCTTAAAGTTCTTATTTCCTTAAATTCAGACATAGGACAGTTTTAACAATATATTTTGAGATTGCATTCAAAATTAAGCATTAAAATCTCTTCTTATTTATTGGTCCCCTTATCAGTAAAATACAGGTTATTTCTACAAAACCCCAAAATTAGTTATTAGTTATATACTCTGACCCCGTGGAACCACAGCATTCATGGTATCGCGACATTTGTGATTTCCGGTAGTTTACAAGGGACACGCCTCTTAGCGGCTATCTATTAATGTAAAACAGTAACCACGTTACCAGGAAGTGCTCGTTTCGTAAACACTTTCAATTTCCTTGGAATGTTCCGTCTGCTTTAATGTAGGATATATTAACGAGTTGATACTTACTTCTGGCATCTTTTATATATTGCCTGACCCCCATCTATCAATGGACAATGATATAACACACAGTTTCCAAAGTAAACTTCTCTATCGACCTGTACAAAATCATTTGCATATTCATGGCGACTAATAAGATAATGGAAGTTACGTAGTCTGCACATTTTTCCCGCTCTGTGCCCAGAATCTATTAGGAGATCATAAGGGCCATAATGCCATACTTAGAAATACGTTCTTTACTAGTAGCCAAATGATAAAAACATACTAGAATACTGGCATACTAGAAGTGTTTTTTATATCTTTATTGTTAACTTTTAACATTTATCAATTTTTTTACAAATTATTGTCATCCAATTTTTTCAACAAATATCTTAAAATATAAGGGTGAAATCATACACCAATATTCCGATGCATCGCAATACCTGACCCACGATACGATATACGATAGACGTAGGCCCATTTATCGATACGCCACGATATGGAACGCAAATCTCAGCGTTTCCTCGCTATCGCGCCTTTCAATAAACCGCTAACTTGGTTAAAGCGTAACGTACTTACATTTTTAATAAGCTCAGGTTTTACACTGACAGATGTTTTTCCCCATCTCAAAAAAACATTATCAGCTAATCACTGCAAGCACATAACAGCGGAAATACAAGTCAGCAAACTGAACTGAAGTAAGCAATTCAATACCATTATTATACTATCTTGATATTAAAACGTGTTCATTGTATATCTGGACTTGTGTTTGTAATATATTTTATTAAATTTATTCAAAATTTCATTTAATATTGTTTTCATTAAGTTAGGTGAAATTGTGTGTGAAGAGATACAGCAACCACAGGCAGATTACCGCTTTTGACGCATTGAAACAAACTTTAGTTTCTAGAGAATGGATACAAATATTAAAAATGCCATACTTTGACTCGTTAAAAGTCATATTTGTGGCAATTTGGCTAATATATGTCAACATAACGTTTTCGCATACACACATGTTGCGCGTGAAGTCCCTGCGGCGTCTGGTCAAATTGTTCCATACGTAAAAATATCCTGCGACAGCAATCACCAGTGCCAAAATGCTACCCTTGTGGTTCTTATAACTTGAAATATATATATAGTAAAAGCTGCAACTAAAGTAACACGATATTGGAATATATTATTCCTGATAAAACAATAATTGCACATACAATTTCTTCGACCACTGCATCAAAATTCTTTGAAGTTGTATCACTGGTGAAGTACATGAATTATTTTCTGGTGTTTGAACTTTGAATTGTTTTGAAGGAAAGTTAGGGAAAGTTCCACTTTGAAGCTTAACAACTTTAGTATTTTATTATTATAAAATAATTTTGACTGTTCCTAAATCATGAAAGGTTCAATCTTGACATGCTTAAGTCTTGTTTTTTTTATCATTGCGTATCGAGATACGTATCGTATCGTGACCAGAATATCGAGATGCCCATCGTATCGTGACCTTCCTGTATCATTGCAGCCCTATTAAAATATCATTTCTGATATTTTGTTGTTGATTTTTTAAAATATTTTTTTCTTACTTTTCGGTAAATATGCATTGAATACCTATTACTGATAACACATTCAGAATTTTACTTGTGTTGTCTTTGCACTTGTCTGGACGAATCATTGAAGTCTGGCATCGTCATACTTAGTGGTTGGTAGAATTATGTCCTGTTTTTTGTCCAATTCAGACCTCAATACACAACTTTTCACTGTTCCGCGATATGATGGAGTTCTCAAACTAAGCGCGAGGCCTGGGTTTTACTCGGCACTACTAATGTAAATAATGAACTTTTATCAGTAAAATGTGCATAGTTAGATAAAATAAATGACATCTGATATAGAGCACACCAATAATCATAAAGGTTAGTGAGTGCATTTTGTTTCGTTTAGCGTACATAACAAGTACTGCGATACCCCAAGGTTGCAGGCTACATATTAACAGGAATTGGGAAACTTTTAATTCTACTTGGGGAATTGTTAATGACATTTGCTGCAGACTTGGAGCTGTATATTGGCCTCTGACAAGGCCTAGACAACTTCCTGCAAACACACTATATGTTTGATGAAGGACAAAATCAGGGATTTTTCTAGGA
This sequence comes from Haliotis rufescens, assembly GCF_023055435.1. NCBI lineage: Eukaryota > Metazoa > Mollusca > Gastropoda > Lepetellida > Haliotidae > Haliotis > Haliotis rufescens. The sequence goes on along the minus strand of NW_025963835.1, from coordinate 5,515,400 downwards.
AAGTAGGATCAATAAGAAATACATTTTGTGAGAAAAGAACAATCTTTTCAGAATAGGGATTTTCATAAAGTTCTTATTTTCTTAATTTCAGAGGTACATGTATATTAACATTCCAATAAAATGAAGCATTAAAGGCTCTTCCCCTTTTGTCTTCTCATCAGTGAAATACAAAGCACCTTGATCCAAGCCTACATTAACATCAATTGGGAAATGTTTAATTTCCATTTAGGTTGACGTGAGCGGACATAAGATGCTCTATCCACTCCGCTACAGAGGCAGTTGCCAAGAGAGGAATTTTCAATGAGACCTGGGTCAACTATATGTGACATAAAACCATTCAAACATTAATATTTAGATCCTAATACTTAGCACTGAATATAGCAGGTCAATAACTATCACTTCTCGTTTCTGACATACTTCTTTGAAGTTTATCGCTTTCAGTATACTGGAAACATTCCTGGCATTGTCAACTTTTGCGACAAGAATGTTCTGGTTGTCATCATCTCCTTGTTGTGTCGATAGACTCATTGTTGGTTGCTAATTTTGTGATAACATCAGGACGAAATGACAAGTTCTAATATCTGTTTTGTTTTTACCGCCATCTTGTAGTATTCCGAAAGGGAGGTAATTGCGTGGCGAACATATTTACCATCCTGTAAGAATTAATGTCATTGGTCCAAGTATCATAATCCATATCCATGTTTATAAAAGGTAAATATGAAGATATCTGCTGTTGGTTGAGATATCCACTTAAGATTTTCACCTTATCCTACACCCTCTCGTTAATATCGTCATTTCCAATCATAAACCAACTTTTGAGTTGGAGTGGAAACCGTTTAAGACCAATTCCGCAATTTTGATATTTATGAACAGACTGGGTTCCTGTCTACGTAAGCTAAATCCCTAAGCAGTGGAACTAGTTTAGGGCCCCGGCTGCGCAAATGGCGCGAGAACCAGCAATGGTATGTATGCAGAAGTCAAAATAAAAGTCAGTGTCTTATCTTATACATCTAAACGGTCACAGGTGCATCATCTACTCATGACCTTACATTCGCTACGTTATAGCACGACGCGGTTAATTAGAAACTGTAAATCAATAGCTAGCAACAACTGTTTTGATTGGCATTTAGGACGTTGGTGGGTAAATCAGAAAACAAAACGGATAATAACTTCAGGTTTATTGCATATGTTATCAAGCTAGTGGGATTACAACCAAGTAACTATGGGTATATATATATAGAGAGAGAGAAACTACAACCAAGTAACTATGGGTATATATATATAGAGAGAGAGAAACTACAACCAAGTAACTATGGGTATATATATAGAGAGAGAGAAACTACAACCAAGTAACTATGGGTATATATATAGAGAGAGAGAGAAACTACAACCAAGTAACTATGGGTATATATATATATAGAGAGAGAAACTACAACCAAGTAACTATGGGTATATATATAGAGAGAGAGAGAAACTACAACCAAGTAACTATGGGTATATATATATAGAGAGAGAGAAACTACAACCAAGTAACTATGGGTATATATATAGAGAGAGAGAGAAACTACAACCAAGTAACTATGGGTATATATATATAGAGAGAGAAACTACAACCAAGTAACTATGGGTATATATATATAGAGAGAAACTACAACCAAGTAACTATGGGTATATATATAGAGAGAGAAACTACAACCAAGTCATACATATAAATGATATTTTGTGATAAGCAGCAGATTAACAATAACAACAGGTAGGCCAACAGATAACAATTAGATCTATGTACATTACATGCAATAAAAGGTATATATCATTAGATGAAGCCAGATGTACAGAAAGAATACCAAATGGCACACCGGTAATGAAGCCAGATATTCAGTGAGGATTAAGAAGTTAGAAAAGCTGATTGGATGCTAATTAAATTCTTGAACAAACTGATAGGGTACTAATTAAAAGAGTTTTGCTTGATTAGATCTTCATAGGCAGACGGGATGCAATACTCTTCATCTCTGTTGATGCAAGGTTTGTGATTGTGGATTTCTATGGCTTCTGAGAGTTTTCTCTTTGTGACGTCCTGAGGATTTGGACTTATGTCAAACTGGATTTCATGGCTGGGGAACGTTTTCTGGTGGTCTGATTTGCTGTCTGCTTTGGCTGTTGTTTTTATGTTCTTTGATGCATGGACCTACTGGGTGGGAGATTTCACCAATCTACGAGTCACCAAAGTCACAATAAATCTTATAGATCACTCCTTTCCCTGAAGTAAACATTCATCAGCTGTTCAATGTCACGTTAGCCTGGTTCATTGTTGTCAGTACCATTACACTTGCGTCACCTTCCACATTACAAAATATTGTGATACACTTTAAACCTCCAATACACATCCCTATAATTTACACATAAACCCCTACTGATGAGTGTCTGTGCAACCTCTTACTTTCAGAAGAGAAAACAGCCTGGACAAAGATCTTCTAAAGGAAGGAAATGTGCTCCTTTGAGTGGTCGGTCACAGAAGAATTGCATGGATGTGGAGGTTCCTGGTGGTGATGATCAGTTTTTGTGTAAGCCATCAATGACTACACCTGCTATGTGGCTGCGGTATCAGGGGTACAAACTAACATTTTTCCACTAGTCCTTACAATGATAACATATAGTCAAACCCTTAAAAATGGCACATTTCTACTCATCCTTAAGATACCTTAACTAATGGGCAGTTTGGCAAGGACTACAGGACTAGTGCCAATTTCTAATGCTGGTACCGTATAAACCGTGTCTCTGTACTGCAATGTCTATTAGGATCAGGGATCTATTAGGAAAACAAAATGGGACAGTATACGGCCTTGTGTAGCGCCAAGAGATATGTTATTTTGCTGCTGGGCTGTTATTCAACATCTGTTTGTCCCCATGCCTCAGTACATGTATTACATACCTTGGTTATGTGATAAAAAATGTATGGTGATTCATCTTGATTTAATTTGCATGATATTCTCTGCATCCTGGTTGAAAAGAGGTTGTTTTAATTAGTTTGTGTTGAACTCACATGAATAGTTAATTTAAACATATTCTTATAGAATTTTGCAATCAGATTAAGCATTATGTTTCATGATATGCAGTTAGGTAAACTAAGATGAGTCTTCTCAGGCCAGGTTGATGGAAAATATCTTTGGCATGACTTTTTGTATAAATACAATGCGATGGCCTCTGTGGTTGCCTGCCTGGAGAGCGGAAGGTTGGTAGTTCAATCACCTGACCTAAATACCAAAAGATGTCAGAGATGGAACCCTTGTTACCCAGCATTAAGGGAAGAGAAGTAGGAATGGTTGGCTAGGAGCCAGTAAACTGTCACTCCCTGCTGTATTCCGTGATTTTGGTTGCAGAATATTTTGCAGAAATGCCCACTCAGTGCAGAAATGTACTTATCTTGCAGAAAATTACATTTTTGTGTGCAGTATTTTGTGTTAATCTGATGCAGAATGTGAGTTGAAAGCTGGTTTTAAACAGGTAAATGGATATTTATTTCGCTTTGAAGTGAAGTTGACTTTTGTATTATTGCTAACCAGAAATTCATTAGTATATGTTAACACTAGTGATCTCCAGATTCACTTCAATAAGCTATTCTATCTGTGGGTAAGTTTATCATAAAAATGCCTGCCTCAAGTCAAACTGGTGCAAAAACTAAGAAATTCATGGAAACTAAGCTTGAAAGTTTGCAGAATTGTGCCACTGTGCAGAATTATCAAGATTTGGTTGCAGTATTTACAAAAAATGACTGCAGAATTTTGTTTTCTTGGCCGTGGAATAATAGCGGGGAGTGTACTGAGTCAGAGTGTTGTATTCATTTTAATTGCGGGATGGTTTCTCAGTGGGTCTGAGTAGGATAGTGCTATAGAGCCAGGGTAAGTTTTAAATAGTACAGGCAGCTACACACACACATGCATGCATGCATATGTTGCAATGTACAGGCAATAATTTTGAATGCGATATTAAACTCCATTTCACCTCCTTCACCATGAATTTATGCTGGGTAAGCATATTGTGTAGAACTTAAAAGTCTCGACTTTGTATGATATTGATATTGAAACAATATTGGAATGCAAATTATGTTATACAAAGTTTAATAACTCAATTTTCAGTGAATGTCAGTGTCAGGTTGTAAGATATTACAATCCACATATTCATGATCACAATGGTATGCCTGCATACTAATTATTTAATAATTCATAGTGATGAAGAAATTGATTAATGTGTCTATTTGTACATCAGATTGTGAGGACTGCCACAAAGAGTATGATGGGGACTGTTCAGTACATGGACCTCTTCTCATGGTCACAGACACAAAGGTATACAGTCAAATACACAAGACATTGTTATGTGAACCTCGCTTGCAAAGAAAGTAACTGGATTACAGAGGTTTATGACCCGTGAAGATCCGGGGTAGAATAGGTCTTCAGCAACCCATGCCTGCTGTAAAAGACGACTATGCTTGTCGTAAAAGGCGACTAACAGGATTGGGTGGTCAGGCTCGCTGTCTTGGTTGATGCATGTCATCGTATTGTAATTGCGTGGATTGATGCTTATGATATCAATCATTGGATTGTCTGGTCCAGAGTCCATTATTAACAGACCGTCGTCATATAGGTGGAATGTTGCTGAGTGCGGCGCTAAACAACAAATAAACCAAAAAAAAAGTATTTGAACGTTGGCATACCAGAAATGACATTTAAATTGGATGACAATGTCTACATGTATGGCAGTGTGAGCATGATGAGGTAATCTTTTGGTTTGTACATTTCAGAAAATAATGGAAATTATTTGGCAATCATTTAGAGAGATGATACTGCTGGTAGATTAACCTCACTAAATTGGATATGTAAAGTGTGGGTAACCTAACTCTTGAAAACACAGAAGGCTTATTTTCAGTCTACCATGACAAAATTAGAAGCAAACCCTTTGGTATCAGCATAGGTACTCCATGACATGTGATTTGAGGTTGTTATGTCAAGTGTTTTGAGTGGATTGTCAATCTGAATTTAAAGACCAATAGTAGCCATTTAACAAAGGTTGGTGCATGGTATATGCACAAACACTGTTTTAACATCAAATTGAAATTTAGACAGTTATAAACATACAGACATGCTCCTAATGAATTCTAAAGCATTTACAATGACTTCTCAATTATGGGATCATTTTAGGAAAAACGAGGAAGAGTAGGCAGGGCATGGAAGACATTGCCTGTTGGTCTGGAGATTGAAGAATCCGGTATCCCAGGCGCTGGTCTTGGAGTTTGGGCATCTCAGGACTTTGTTGCACGCACCTGCTTTGGGCCGTATGAAGGAAATATCATCCAGAATAAAAACGTTGTTCATGGATCAGGATACACTTGGCAAGTAGGTGTCGTACATGGCATCATGGTTATGTCTATGGAAAATATCAACATGCAGCTGAATTTAAAGCAAAGTGCCTTTCAGCTCACAGGTGAAAAACTATTTCTTTGGAATGTTTAGTAAGAGTTTGGAAGATGCTGACTAAAACTTCATGTTGTTCAGGTATACTTTGACACAGAGGATCGGGGACGGGTTATTATTGAAACACAATTTTTTAGTTTAATAGACCATGGAAACATTGATCATGCTAGTTGTGTTATATTTTTAAATATGCATATTATTTGTTTGGGTCAAAGAAACAAAACATGATTTTGATGACATATAATTTAGAAATGTGGTAGTTAGGCTTCCAATTTTTCAAAAATATTGCTCCTGTGTTGGAAAACTACTGTAAAATTAGCAGTGTTTGCAAGGGCCTATCCAGGCAGGGTCTGCAACATACTACATTTGGTTTTCAAAAAGGGTGGGGGGTGGCTGGATACGCCCATGGTTTGGCGAATATATATTATTATATTTGCCTGATTTGTTTCGTCACAAACAGGGAGTACCACAGTACCACTACAAAGAGAGTTTTGTCTGTGCCCTTGGAATTAGGATCTGTTGAGTATTAATGGGAACTACATTGTTATCCTTAAACCATTATTCCAATAATTTGATCTCTAATATAGCAAATATTCACAAAAACATTCAAGTGACTTCATTTAATATCTCTTTCAAGACCATGAATACTGCTATAGTTTGTAGGGAAAACCTGACAAATGACACCTAAAAGAATGTAATGTTTGCCCACGGAGGTTAGATATAAATAGGGATTGGGTGACCTGGCAAGGTTAGACATTTAGAAAAATGGTTTGCGAAGATCTAGAAGCACACTATGTCTCATCTCAGTGTCCCCGTTGGGTTTTGAAACCGCAGGTCCTAGTGGACTGGCAGCTCTAAAAATTACCAGTCCCCTCTAAGTTTGGTAAGTCCCAACTTTCAACAAATAAATGCAGTGACGTCATCTCTGAAGTAACTTAGTTAGATCTACACGTCATTCACACAAAGTTCAGTCACAATGTCTCGGGTTTTTGGGTTGTTGTTTTTTGTATTTCGAGACTAAGTCACTACAAATATATATTTAACCTCAAAGCAAAGCGAAATGTTATCTCCTTGCACACAAAATAGAAAAACAGGAAACCCTGATGGTAACAGACAAACTGACTGTTCGAAAAATATACATATCTGAATATCACTAATGTTTTGTTCAACAACAAAGATGTATAAGGTACTTTATTTGCCGGTCCACAGGGACTGGCAGTCACATGAATTACCGGTCCAAGCCTAATTCTACCGGTAAACGGGAACACTGCATCTGTAAAGTACACAACAGACTTTGTCCAAACTATCTCTGTGATTGATCATATGATAATGTGGGATCAACCATATGGTATGACCCATGAAATGCTGTAATTTATTAGTGTTTGACACTAGATTTAAATATCCTAAAACTCTTTCGATCAGCTATCAAAATAGGGAATAATTTATCACTACCTCTCAGGAACAGGAATTCCATGTCTACATTTGAACCAATCTCTTTAAAATCAGATCTAAGTTCTCGCTGTTGCTAAACAAAGATCTTAGATAGAGGGTATGCACACAAGTAAAGTGCACATGTTGTTTTGATGACAAATCATAACATTTGATGAAATCATACTGCATAAAAAATGGGCCTAGTTGCCCGAATAACTATAAAACTTTAAATAATCATCACAGTCAAGACTGAGATAAAGGCATAGGAAGACTTAAAATGCATGTGGACCATTAGTAGATATTGTATGAGAGCTTTATTACTTTATTACATTTTATTTTGTAATTATATCTACTGCCACATAATGGTATATAGATAGCTAGTCAGTAGATACAAATATACTCACAGCTTTAGTTACTTGTGTGTTAACATTACTATACCACTGTAGTTTGAGTAACATGCGCACCCAGGTATAATGCACATCTGCCTCGAGGGGATTCCGTTTTTTTTGGCAAAAAAGATTTTTCAAGTATTATGTGCTGGAAAGAATTACACTGTACCCCTTCAGCAAATTCAGGTTAATGAACAGGTGATTAGAAACTTGGTCAATACATGTTTAAAATTTGAGATAAAAAATCACCAGACATGTTGATTTACCGTTTAAATTGTATTTTCTGTTCTGCGTTGTTTCACATACAGAGTTTAAGATTACCATGTATTTTTTCTCATAAACTAAGCCAGAAACAGCAATCAGATGTACACATGTTTTCTTGGAATCTACCGGTGAATGAGTTAAAACTTACCGAATGACATAACTTTAAAGAATTTTGATGCAATGATCGGAAAAAATTATATCTGAAACTATTATTTTATCAGGAATAATATATTCCAATATCATGTTATTTTAGTTGCAGCTTTTACTATATATATTTGAAATAATAAAAACCATAAAGCATAGCACTTCGGTCCAGATGATCGCTAATGACAGATATATTTTATTTTTCCTCATCTGTCACCGTCGAGGCTTGTGATCACGAGAACTATATGTTGACATAGAATCTTCAAACTACAACAAATATGACTTTTAACAAGTCAAAGTATGGCATTTATGATATATGTATCCATTCTCTGTCAACTAAAGTTTCTTTGAAGGCGTCAATAGCGGTAATCTGACAGTATGTGATGTACATACTAGTGAGTAGTGAGTAGTGCGATATACCGATCACTTCACACACGATTTCACCGAAATTAATTTAAACAATATGGAAAGAAATTTTGAATAAAATTAACATTTGATTAATGAAATAACTTACAAACATAAGTCCAATATATGGTGAACACTTATAACCAGACAGTGTAATTACAAGGCTATATTGTGTACTCCAGTACTGATTTGTTGACATTTATTTCTGGTGTTACGTGCTCACGGTAATGTCTTTGCATTGGGGAAAAAAACCATCAAAACACACCCCCTTCCACACAGCTGTGGGGTTGTTTTTTTTTAAAGAAGCACGCACTATACTCAAGAAAATACGGTACACAAAAGAAGTTAGGGACCACCGAATTTGAACTGGCAATATTCCCCCCTAATTGCTAAAGATGAAAATACTTACAATCTCATTTAAATCAGACCTTAGTTCTCGCTATGCTAAACAAAGATCTGAGGACATCCCATTATGGGTCACGTCAGACCTTCCGAACAACAATTAGGGGTTTTATTATTATATCCATACAATCTAGGCCATCTATAAGCCATTCCAGAATGTTTTTAATCGAGAATACGTCAAAATATGTTTCGAAGCGTAGTCGCCAGTTTGAAACTAGTGTCGTAAAGCTCAAGAAAGCTGCCTTCTGATTGGCTAATGACGATTTCTTGTCAGTCATTTCATTGGTCGGTCAAAATTCGCGAAAGGTTGTTCTGACGTGACCCGTAATGGGATGTCCTCAGATCTTTGTTTAGCAGTAGCGAAAACTAAGATCTGATTTTGATGAGATTGAAATACTTATGGAATATCAACAATCCTCTTATGTGTAGCACTGACTATGGATGCCACAGACAGAAAGTACTTAACCCTGTGATGTGTAGGATAATGTAATTGGTAATGTAATTCCTTTCATTCAGATATGTGCAGATGGACAACCTTCCCACTTTGTAGATGGCCAACACTGCAACACAGCCAACTGGATGCGATATGTCAACTGTGCTCGAACAGAGGAAGAACAGAATCTGACAGCATTTCAATACAATGGACATATCTACTACAGAGCATACAAGAAGATTGATTTTGGTTCTGAGCTGCTTGTTTGGTATGGACACAAGTATGCAAGAGACCTTGGTATCGAGAGACAACTAAAATTACCTAAAGGTTATTTAAAAGGTAAAGCAATAAAGAGTTTACTCGTTATGCTTGGTGTCGTGGGGTCAATTTTCTAAACTGTTCGAATTCAATCAGAGCATTTAAGACCTGTGTTTACACATTTATTGTATTTTTTTTTCTTTTCACAGAAGTGTAAACTCATTATGCTCACCATTAAAAAAAGACTTAAATGATGGATGTTCATGATGGCAATGTCAATGATAAAAATAACTTCTTTAAGCTAAACAACTCCATGGAACTCTATCCCTTGTTAATGATAAAAGTGTTGCATTAAATAATATGCCCTTTAGATGAGGTTACGTGGGGTTTAATCATGCTGCAGTTTAACATGGATAGCCAGAGAGGCGACTAATGGGATCGGGTGGTCATGTTTGCTGACTTGGTTGATGCATGTCATCTTATCCCAATTGTGTAGATCGATGCTCATGATGTCAATCACTTGATTGTATGGTCCAGATTTAATTATTTACAGACCGCTGTCACACAGCTGGAATATTGCTGAGTGCGGCATTAAACAACAAACAAACAAATTTGTGGTAAACATGTATAGCCTCTGACTTTCAGTTCCTCCTTCACGTGAAGCTGACATGCTTTGATATAACTGAAGACCTGTTCAGTGCAATGTCAAATCCACATCACCAACTCATCATTATCCAGTTAGCAGATCAAACCATCTTGGGTGTTTCATAGATCTGCATTGGAGCCCTCGTTACTTGTCTTCTCATCGGGGGCGGTGGGGTGGCTTGTGGTAAAAGCATTCGCTCGTCACCTCAAAGACCCGGGTACGATGTGTGAAGCCCAGTTCCCCCACCATGATATTGCTGGAATATTGCTGAAAGTCGCATAAAACCATATTTACTCACTCACTGTCTTCCCGTGGGCATTCAAGGGCAGGATCAGCACTAACCCCTGCTTCCAGAAGAGACGTCTATAATATGGTTAAGATTGGCAGATATGTATCCATTCTAATGGCATGGGTGTTGCTCAGTTTATCAACCTGGCCAAGACTTCATTAATACCGACTGCAGTGTAAAACAACACAACAAGTTTGACTTTCGAATTCTGAATTTCTTTTCCAGGAATGTACCCATGTGACAGTTGTGACCTGGGGTTCTCATCTTTGGTGTTCCTGTGGAAACATCTGAAGAAGATACACGGAGGAAAACTGACAGCTCAGTTGAGGTTCATAGTGAACACTCAAGGCTACTGCATTCGTGACTTGATTAAACGCCTAGAAAGCCTGGCACTAGAAAACAACCACCTCCCTTTGAAAGACCCAAACCGTGGAGTTGAGGAAGCAGTGATAAGAAGTGATCCCAAGAGAGACAACATTCAGTGTGAGAGTGGAGGCCAGCTCTATCAATGTTGTAAGTGTGGGGAAGTTTTAGAAACATCAAGCGACCAGAGAAGTGGCATCCAGTGTCCCTGTGGGGTGAAGCATCATCAGTGCAGCCAGTGTGGGAGAGTGTTTACGAGAGTCAGCAGCCTGCGGCGACACATGATACGTCACACCGGAGTCAAACCCTATCAATGTGATGACTGTGGGAAAGAATTTACGAGAGCAGGCACCTTGCAGACACACATCCAGGGTCACAATGGAGTTCGGCCTTATGAATGTAGGAAGTGTGGGAAAACCTTTGCACGTTCGCAGAACCTGCACAATCACATGAGATGTCACAACGGAGTCAAGCCTTACCTGTGTAGTAAGTGTGGGAAAACATTTTCACAATCAGGGGACCTGCGGAAACACATGAGATGTCACAGTGGAGACAAGCCTTATCCTTGTCGTGAATGTGAGAAAGCATTCACATCGTCAGGTAACTTGGATGCTCACATGCGGTGTCACACTGGAGTGAAGCCTTATAAGTGTACGGAGTGTGGGAAAGCCTTTACACAATCAGGGAACCTGCAGACACATATGAAATGTCACCATGGGTACGGCGGAGACACGAGTGCGACAAGCGTCGAGTCCCACCAGTGTAGTGTGTGTGGGTTAACCGTTAAAACATCAGGCAGCCTGCGGACGCACATGATGCGTCACAGAGGTGAAAGGCCTTATGAGTGTGCTGTGTGTGATAGGGCCTTCACAGAATCAGGTACTTTGAGTAGACATATGAGGTGCCATAGTGGCGCCAAGCCATATAAGTGTAGTCAATGTGGAATGACATTTACACAATCTGGTAGTCGACAGAGACACATGAAAATTCACAGTAGAGTCGAGCCGTATCAGAGTAGTACATGTGAGACAGTTACCCAATCAAATCAACAGCAGAGGGCCAAAAGGAGGACCAATAAGGACAAGCCTAGTCTGAGTCAAGAGTCTGGGAAAGCATTCACAGAATCAGCTGGTCTCAATACTCGAGTGAAAAGACATGTTATGGCTAAGCCTTATCAGTGTGGTGTGTGCTTGAAATCATTTACAAAGTCAAGTGTCCTGCAGGAACATGTGACTTGTCACAGTGGAGTTAAGTCATATCAATGTGGTAAGTGTGGGAAAGCCTTCACAGGGATTGGACTCCTTAAGAAACACCTGCTATGTCACAGGCGTCTGTAGTATTCTAATGTAATCACTTCTAACAACCTGGGTTTTTCTAGGGTTTCACCAAAGTAGAAAATATATTGACTTTCCACTGACATGAGGGGTCATAATTTGGTGTGCAGAGTTGTGGCCCTTGTGCAAGCCAGGAACCTATGATAGAGAGTTAATGGATGTCATTGTCCACTTCATTATTCAGAGGAACATGGGTGAATATCTCACTTGGGACACAAAACACTGCCTACAGTTGAAAAATAACAGAATGTTTCCGTATTTTATACAAGTTGCAAGAACATTGCTTGCTATCAAATTCTTCCTATTGTGTAGTTAGCAGAGCTGGATATAAAAGAATTTGTATGTATGCTAGATTTAATAGATGGTTGTGGTATCCTGAATTCAATTACATGAACATGAACAATTACATGGACCAAAAGAGCCCCCATAATAGAAATTATTACTTAAAATAGAATCTGAATTGCGTAGATCGATGCTCGTGATGTCACTCACTGGATAGTCTGGTCCAGACTCCATTATTTACAGACTGCGGTCATATAGCTGGAATATTGCTGAGTGTGGTGTTAAACAACAGGCCAAACAAAAACATCAACTTATGATCTTGATAATAATAGTATATGTTCAGTAAGGTATGAGGTTTTATCATCCAAAACTGGCTCCCACAGGAGATATCGCTTAGGTGGGATCAAGTGATATCTACACTGTAGATATTGCTGCAATGAAATTGCATCATAATGCCTTGCAGACCATTGTGACTTCATTGGTTACCATGACATCACAATCAAATGACATCACTAATGGCTCTGCTACTGAAGCTGTTAGCACTACTTTTTACATTAAAGACACTGTTTATTAGTGTCTACAAGCTGAAAATGTTGGACGAATGATGATAAATAAGTGATAATAATAATGATAAAAGTGGCAAGCCTCGGAGTTTCAACTCGTGTCAATATATTTGATATCAAAAGACACTCGGGTGAGATTCTCTATATGTTTGTGTTCGTCTTGCTTTTACATGACTCGACAAAAACATTGTTTATGGTTTGTGGAGAAAAATAGATCGTAAGGATCAAGTCATAATCAATATTAATTGCAGAACATTTAAACCAATATCCTTTTAACATAGTCAATTTAGATATACTTCTTATCATTTCTGGTCATAGGTGATATTATATGGAGATAATTTGGAAGTTATGTAACAGTGTTGAGTAACAAGACAAAACGATTCTGACTGTTGAAGCCCAGGAAGTCGCTGTCGGTTTCATCGTTAACGATGTTGTCCATGACATTGTTATCAATATTGTGGGCATCATCTTCGTCGTCCTGGGTAACTCTCTAACTTCATCTTCGTACAGGATATCCGCTTTGGTTCCATCCAAGGCATTGGTTATACAGCACTTCTTGAATGAACGGGTTACCATTTCCTCTGGGATTTCAGACCAAGCTTCCAGAATCCATGTACACATACGCCATAGTTCAGGGTGACGAATGCGGCCAGTTGCTGTCATCTGCTGCCCTTCTGCCTTACATAGGTTCCACTTTGATCGAAGAATAGACTTAAATGGCTTATTCAGAGAGACGTCCAGTAGCTGAAGAAGACTTGTAAACACACACCCCCCCCCCCCCCAGGTATGATATCGTCTCTTCACTGATGGCAGATGATGGCATCGGAATGCGTCTAACACTAGTAGAATATTTCTCTCTATGCAGGCCACCAGGTGTCCTCTTCCAAACAGTTCTGACCCATTCTTCAGTCATTTCGTCGTTGAACAATCCCTTCTCATGAACACGGACTTTGACTCTTTTGGGAAAAGGTTTGTTCTTTGGTAGTGTCTTCCTCTTGAAAACCACATTGGGGGGCGAATTGTTGCCGTCTCCCGTGACACTGAGCATAAGCGTGAAGCGGTTCTTTTCATTCCCTGTAGTTCTGAGTCTTGTAGTCTTTTCTCCCTTGAAGCTGACAGTGTGCTGATAAGGAATATCGAAGGTGACAGGTGTCTGGTCTGCATTTCCTGTCTGGAGGGGGTGTAATTCTTCTCTCTCGTGACTTGATGACAAATCGCTGAAACTCTTGAAGCTTGTCTTCAAAGTAGGCTGACAGTTTCTGTGCGATGTGTGTCTTTCTTCTGACAGTTCATGTCTACTCATGAAGTTACGACACCACCCAATGCTGGCCTTGAAGTCACTTGGGGAGATGTGTAACTTCTTGGCGATGTCCAGGGTCTTTATGCGGATATCCGTTGTACTAATACCCACACCTGCCACACGACGCTCCTTCACCCAACCTATCAGTTCTACCTCTACCGCGGGAAAGGCGTGACTTTCCCCTGTTTGGCATGACCACCAACTTCGACTTGTTTTTTTCTCCACAGTCTTATGTTTGACTCAGCACAACCATACATTCGTCCAGCCTGTTAATGGATCGTTCATGATGGGGGAAGATCAACTTTATCTACTTCTTGGCACAAGCATGCCAAGGAAAAAGTACGACACGTGTAGTCGGCTCTGCACTTCACTTGAGAGAGAGTTGGTGCGTTTATTTAAAAAAATAAACTATACATGACTGGCGACTTAACGCTGCTGCGCAACTCAGTAACATTTGAAGCTTACGTAAAATCTTACCAAATGGTCTGTAAGTAATTGAGTCTGGACCAGAGAGTCCAGTGATTGAGATCATGAGATGGATCTACGCAATTGGGATAAGATGACATGCATCAACCAAGTCAGCGAGCCTGACCACCCGATCCCGTTAGTCGCCTGGGTTGCTGAAGACCTATTCTCTACCCGGGTCGTCATGGGTTCCAGGCAGATGTGTTCCCTGGTCACGGTTCCCTGCATCAAGTCTTATTGATGATCCCCTTGTACTCTGATTCGCCTCTTCCAGTACTCCCCTCTGTCATCGAACCAATCAAGTCACTAACACAAACATCATCTAATGTCACTGTGCCATAATAACTCCCTTTCGCTTTCTTAACACCATGAACACGGGCATTCATCTGTCTCAGCTGCCAATTATATTCCCTGACAGATAAATCTCTCTTCAGATCTGAACAAATATCTTCAATTTTCCTAACTTCCTCCTGTGTTAAACCACTGTCAAGTTGGAGCTGTCAATGACATCCCAATTAGGTAATAGACTTGACTGGCTGTAAGATTGACTTATCTGGGTGTATTGTAAAACCTACGCTATGCAAGGTATGAACTGTACAGTGAACATTGTCATTACCAAATACATGTTCTTCAGTTGCACCCACCAACAACGAATCGCCAATGTAGGAAGTGTTTGCAAAACCGTTTCCTGCACTAACATTTCTAGGTCTAACAAATTCATATGGTAATTGCTGTTCACCTGTAAATTTAACTTAACTTAACGCTGCTGCGCAACTCAGTAACATTTGAAGCTTACGTAAAATCTTACCAAATGGATTGTTTACAAACATTAACACCCCCACATAAACCATACCATTTTCTATTGACATGATACAATCCACAATTCACTCTCATTTCCACGCTGCAAAATAACATAATGACTGGTAACTAAATTATACAAGTTACATACTACTGGGTACTCATTAAACTTTTAACAATTTCTCTCAGCTTAGCTTTGCTAATTGCCCTGGTAAACACATCTGCAAGGTTTTCTTGTGACTGCACATATCTGAGTTCAACTCTATCACATTCAACTTCAGATCTAATAAGTGGTATTTCACATCAATATGTTTCGATCTGTTGTGGTTTACAGGGTTTTTACAAACTGAGAGTGCACCTTGGGTATCACCACAATAAAAATAAACTTATCAAGTGAAAGTCTGAAGTCAATGTGTAAATTGGAAGTGTTACGATGAAGCTTCGAGAGTATTGTTTTGTTATTGTTTGGAATCAGCTGTAATTTCCATTTGAGAAGCTACCTTGTGGTTTTGCTGTGCCTTTTCCTAGTTGTTCTGTATGTGTTTCTGTTTTGAGTTTTTTGAGTGGTGGTTGTTCTGCTTCGCTTTCGAGTTTGCTTTGCCGTGCGTATAGATATTTTTTGGCTTTTCTTTTTGGCTTTAATATTGCAAGCCTTATCTTTAGTTCACTTGAGAGAGAGTTTATTTCTAAAAATAAACTATACATGACAGGCGATTTTACGCCGCTGCGCAACTCTCGCAGTAACATTTGAAGCCTACATAAAATCATACCAAATCTTTAAACAAGACATTCAGAGATATTCTTACAGGACAGCTGACTTTCACATTTATTGAAGTTTAAAATAACCAAATAGAAGAGGCAAGAACATGAATCAGACTAAAAGAAATAGATACAATTCAGTCAATATCCTCAAAATCAGGTGTTATTTGTTTCTGTAACAGTTCCAATGTCTTAACTGAAAGGTAGGGACAGACATTGATAAAGTGGGATAAAGTGATTTTTACCCATATGTTTACTCAGGTGAATGAAACTAGGATACAGAGAGCATATAGAGTACATGTTAAACCATCAAAAGTAACACGATAGCAAAGGTGAAAACTTAACAAGGGAAGCCTCAGTAATGGACAAATGGATGTACTGATTGATAATTAGTAAAGGACATATCGAAGTCAGCTGGATGAGTTAGCCTTGATAGGTTGCTAAAGCAACAGATAAATGGAGGCACAGATTAACTAAAGCCAATAGGTCCCAGTAACTAGGCAGATGTTTGCTGCTCTCGGCAATATTCCTGCGATATGACGCCGGTCTGTAAGTAATTGAGTCTGGACCAGAGAGTCCAGTGATTGAGATCATGAGATGGATCTACGCAATTGGGATAAGATGACATGCATCAACCAAGTCAGCGAGCCTGACCACCCGATCCCGTTAGTCGCCTGGGTTGCTGAAGACCTATTCTCTACCCGGGTCGTCATGGGTTCCAGGCAGATGTGTTCCCTGGTCACGGTTCCCTGCATCAAGTCTTATTGATGATCCCCTTGTACTCTGATTCGCCTCTTCCAGTACTCCCCTCTGTCATCGAACCAATCAAGTCACTAACACAAACATCATCTAATGTCACTGTGCCATAATAACTCCCTTTCGCTTTCTTAACACCATGAACACGGGCATTCATCTGTCTCAGCTGCCAATTATATTCCCTGACAGATAAATCTCTCTTCAGATCTGAACAAATATCTTCAATTTTCCTAACTTCCTCCTGTGTTAAACCACTGTCAAGTTGGAGCTGTCAATGACATCCCAATTAGGTAATAGACTTGACTGGCTGTAAGATTGACTTATCTGGGTGTATTGTAAAACCTACGCTATGCAAGGTATGAACTGTACAGTGAACATTGTCATTACCAAATACATGTTCTTCAGTTGCACCCACCAACAACGAATCGCCAATGTAGGAAGTGTTTGCAAAACCGTTTCCTGCACTAACATTTCTAGGTCTAACAAATTCATATGGTAATTGCTGTTCACCTGTAAATTTAACTTCTTGTTACTGTTTCCTTGGGTCGTTCTTTGCCCCAAATTTCCTGGCTAAAAATGTCTCTGACCATATGGACTAGGGGCATTAGATCCTCATGTTCGATCTGATGGCCAAAAATGGTACCCTTTTCTTCTCATTTGCCAGTCTCTTCTTTTGTCCCCTCTGGGAACTATCGTATGGCTTGATCAATTCCCTTAGCCGGAGGGGCGGTGGGGTAGCCTAGTAGTTAAAGCGTTCACTCGTCACTTTTAGATTCCCCACATGGGCACAATGTGTGAAGCCCATTTCTGGTGTCCCCAGCTGTGATATTGCTGGAATATTGCTAAAAGCGTCATAAAACCATACTCACTCACTCACTCCCTTAGCCATGACCTCTGAAAACTTTAGGGCTGTAAAAAGTCCTCCTAGTCTTGTCAGATGCATGAAGCTTTTTATTGATCTCATGGGACTCGTAAATGTCCTTAACCCTTAGCCTGCTGAAGTATTTTCACACTTCTTACCCCTGCCTTCTGGATTAATTTCAGCATAAGCCGATGTAAAGAGTGAGTGAGTTTGATTTTACGCGGCTTTTAGCAATATTGCATTAATATTTAGTGACGAATCACACCTAAGAAGTATTGACACAATAAAACAAGTTAAGAAGCTTGAAAAATCAAACAATTATGTTAAGTTTTTCCTGGGATGATTTTCACAGCTTCTACTATTACTACTTCTGCTTTGACAAGGGGCGGTCGGGTAGCCTAGTGGTTAGAGCGTTCGATCGTCACGCCGAAGACCCGGGTTCGATTCCCGACATGGGTACAATATGTGATGCCCATTTCTGATGTCCCCCGCCGTGATATTGCTTGAATATTGCTAAAAGCGGCGTAAAACCATACTCACTCACTCTGCTTTGACAAAGAGAACATTTGCTGATCTCTTTGGTTTTCGTTCTGCTGTATTTGTACTAACACAAGGCAGTTTTGTTTAAGCAACATTGGTATCAGTGCAGCTCTACCATGGTAAGATGTTGATTGATACCACAATGTAGTGCAGTCATTTAGTTTTTCAAAACTTTGTTACCTGGAGGAGACTAAGTCTACATGGAGTCTTATCATTTTCCGGAATATCACATGCAAGAATGTGCATGTAAGGTGTCACATCTTTCCTCGGGTAGACATCACCATATGCGTCTACCCAGTTCTTACACCTCAATCCAGTGCTATTATTTCACTATCTGTGATATTCCTTTGACCCAGGACTGACAATGCTGCCAAGTTTCCCCCAAAGGATGATTATAGCACTTAGTTTTGGATGACCTGAGATTGTGTCCCCTAGGACTAGCTGAGTAGCAATCTCTGGTCCTGTGAAATCTCTGAAAGTAAACCTTCCAGCTTCTCATGAACACATATACACACTCCAAACAGCTGAACAGCTCAGATTTTAAAAAAATACTTAGTAGAAATAAAGAGCCCAGGTAGATGACTGGTGAACTCTTACCTCATGGCATGAATTGGAATAAACTAAGTATGGGGAACATTTCACAGCTGTCAAACAGAATCTATAAACAAAACACCTTGAGGAATGGTTTCAAAGAATCTCTTGTTCAAACCATGGTTGAAGATGTATGATTGAGAGAACACATATACATAATCCTGCAAGCTGAACATGTCCGCTTTATAAAATGCAAAGGTAGCAACAAAACGCCTACGTGGACGACTCGTAAACTATCCCATGCTATGAATTTAAAAAAGTTTCAGGATCTGTCTGAGTTGGTCCATTTAGACATGGTTGCCCTTTTCTTTTACAAATGTCATATTGAGGACAAATCCACAATGGATCAATGTTTTCTTAAATCTGTGTCCTCTCTCATTCTTAGCTCATCGCAGCCAAAGCTAAGTGTCTCTCTTTTTACAAAACAGAAGTCTCCTGCAGGGTTTTATGACCCTGTAACACCAATGTTCCCCGAATAGGAAATCCGGCGCATGCACGTCATTGAAGCGGTAGAGTAATATGTTGCTGATGCCTTTGTGGGAGTAGATCGTAGTTGACAGATCAGTCAGAGGTTTTATCACCGCAGGTGTACAGAGAGGTACTTTAATGGGAACCAAGGAATCGGTTCCTCTCTGACAATGTAGGTTGTCTCGTAAAGCTGAAAACACCGGGAAATGGAACATATCTTCAAGGGAAGACTGAAGAAGAGATGACCGAGTCACAGCTGACATTTTGGTGACCATCCAATGCAGTGAACCCATTGAAGAGTTCTTCCATCTTCGGTTTTCGTTTCTAACACTTTGACATCGAAGAACTGTTTAGGATTCCATTCAACAGAAGGGTTGGGATCCACTGGAATTGGTGCTCCTAACTTCAAGTTCCTATAATTCACATTATTCCCTCCGTCCCTGCTTCTCAATTTATGGGGCATTCTGTCTACAAATAAGGCAAAGATATATGAAATATAGTGGAAGATGAATGTATTCATGTGCTGGTGTTGTAACTTCCAAGAAGTATACGTGTTTGTTAGCACTAGTTTATCAATGAAGTTAATGACCCTTACCTTGGTAAGGAATGGTAGTTTTCAATCGACGGTATCTCAATGAAATATCCATCAAATGTAGATAATATATCTTTGTAAAGCATCTGATTCTCTCAGTAAGAAAATGTCTTTAGTTCTGACTTCTAAAACAGTGGTAATTGACACGCCTCTGCCAAATATGGGCATGCAATGTTACAGTCTCTTGTGCGACAATTGTCGCGACACGCACTGCCATACTCGGTAGGCCTGCGGCGATTATTGTCGCGACACGCAGTCTGAGGTTAATTAATGTTCTTCGTGAGTTTATCACCAAATTAATTTGTGGTTGCAAGAGCTCCAATTGAACACTGTTTCTTGTACGGTCCTTGCAGATCAGGTTTGAAATTTTTATATTATTTAACATGTCTGTGTGCCCCAATTAAAAGTCTAACGGAGACTTTAACCTTCGTCATTAGCTCCATTTGGTCGATCTGCTGTTTTGTCATGACTGCCTTCTTTAAGGTGTCCATCATTTCAATCAGCAGTCCCTGAGTTTGTTGGTGTTTGATATCTCTGCTTCTGGTGTGTGCCCCAGCCATGTCCAAATTTCCTCATGAACCAAAAACTCAGTATTCTTGGGTCTTTTGTACTTCTCCATCAAAGGCTTCAATTTTTCCATATTAGGGAATTTTGTCAACCTTGATGGACTTGGCGAGCTCATCGAGCATCTCAGACCATCATATCTTCCTCGCCAAAATATTCTCTCATGTCGGCCATTGGGCTATTAATGTCCACTCCGTCTGCATTATCCCCATGTTCATGGTTTTGTCTTTCGCTTCCCTACTTGCAATTGTACGTAACAGCGTCCATATCAACATCATCATGGTCAGTTTCGCTCAGATACGTTACAGTTTCAGCAGTCATTTTAGTGCCGTAAGATATATAATAAAAATAAACTATGGAAATTTGTTGAACAAATGTACTGTTGAACATGCAAAAGATTTTCACCGAGTTTGTCATGTCAAACAATTTCACGACAAAGTCCAGAGGCGAGAGAAGCTTGTTATTTAGAAGATGTCAGGCCATGTAAATAATGTCAGTGCTGTTTGTAAGTGTGTGGTAATACTATGAGGTCACAAAAGTACAAAAGGCGTATTAAATCGATCTAGGGTGAAAATGTTTATATTAATGTCATATCCTACAAATTTTGCTGATGATGCACCTATGCATCTTTGACTCATGCCATTAGTATGTCATGTTATTGTCGTTTTTTAGAAACCAGCTCAAACGTTAAACATCAATATATCTCCAATGTCACAATTATTCTTCAGCTGATGTTGGAGTCGAGGTCGGGGGTATTAGTGAGCCCTGCTCATTTTTAGCCTTGTCATAAACATTTGTTTAAACTCCCGGTTATAGGGTCAGTACTTCGACTGTTCTGTGTGTTTCTAAATCATGCAAGTAAAAATTTTCGAGTGTGACGTCACATGCCCGATTCAATTCTCAAATCTAAATAATAGAACTCTGCACAGCCGACCCAACAACGAAAGAGTTTTTTTAGGCAAATTGAAGAGAAAGCTCGTGTGTTTTTCTTACGGATGAGTTACAAAATACTTATTGCCAGCTTGAATAGATTTGAAGCCAATTTCTGGTGTGCCCCGCTGTGATATACTGGAATATTGCTAAAAGTGGCGAAAAACTTTACTCACTCACTCGCTCATTCACTCACTTGAAGCCAGTGAAAAACACTAAGCCTATATGATAACATTGATCTGCCTTGGCCACATGAAGCCACTCTCATAGCCAGTGTTACTTGCGACCAGCCATGTTGGTTGGCTGGTTGGTTGGTTTCTTGTTAAACGTCGCACTCAGCAATATTCCAGCTATATGACGGCGGTCTGTAAATAATCAAGTCTGGACCAGACAATCCAGTGATTAATATCATGAGCATCGATCCACGCAATTGGGATCGATGACATGCATCAACCAAGTCAGCGAGCCTTACCACCCGATCCCGTTAGTCGCCTCTTACGACAAGCATAGTCGCCTTTTACGGCAAGCATGGCAAGCCAAGTACCTGTGTCACATCTTACACGGTCCATTTACGTGTTTTCCATCTGTTTCATTTAGGACGGGTCAAGACATTTTAACATAACTTTCATTGAGAAAATATCCTGAAACACAAAGAACTTTTGCGAGTGGTGTATTTCCCACCTGCTGTTATCGAAGCCCTAATGGAGTTAGCGATACGTTCACTTTGATGTGTAAATCTATATTGTCAGGCACCTCACTCTCGCATTTTGGTGGTATGTCTATATAATTATGCAAAGAACATGTAAAGCGCACTGAAAAGCTTGCCTTAGGCCCATCTTAAAAGTATTAAGATGCATCCAAGAGAAAAGTCCGGTCACATATTAAGCCTACACCTACGGTGTGGTCACTGGAACAGAAACTTCTGTCACTGAATAAGGCGAGCACAGCCGAGTAAGGTCGGGGGTTATCGGCTGTTGTTTACAAACAAAACTTCAGAACAGTCTCTTTAACCTCTGTCCGGCTCTGGGGGGCACGGGTGGCCCAGTCGTCTAAGGCGCCGCGGTTCGCTGTGCAGAGTTGCGTCCCTTGGGCACGCCAGAAACCCATGATTGTGGGTTCGAATCCCGGTTCGCCCCGATTATGTTTCTAGGTTTGTCAGCACCATACCGAAGTGGTAAACGTCTGACAACTGCATCACTTCGGGCTTTCCTCCCGCATTAAGCTGACACGCCGCGATATAACTGGAATACTGTTAAAAGCGGCGTTAAATCCAACTCACTCACTCACTCACTCACTCTGTCCGGCTGTATGTCAATTACTACAGTAGACTACGTTTATAAGGAACACGCTTATAACGAACTGACGGATATACGTAAAAAAATTTTTTGTTCCCGGCCCATTGCTGTTTTTGTGTTGTACATACATGCTTACAACGAACTACGGTTATTACGGACTAAAATTTGTTGTACCTTTGAATTCGTTATGACCGTATTTAGTATAATACTGCATTAGTACCTCATATCCCAATGTACTAGCTTGGGAGAAATAGTGCTGTTCTATTCTGTTCTGATGCTGAAGAACTGTTTAAGCCGTGTAAAAGATGTAAATAAATCCGATTCAGTTTGTTAACCTGACTTTGTTATGAACTTGTCAAGATTGCTCCGGACCTATGGGTTTTGTTCCATCAAATATGGTTCAATCATCTCTCCGTGTGTGTGTGCATGCATGCCGTTCTAACATGAGTACTGTTACCTGGTATATTGGGGATCTGTGTTTCTCTTCTATCCCGGAAACTGATTCTTACCACACCTTGGTTCAGGGGATTATGTAGCTCGTTCAAAGTCAGCATGGTTGTTCAATTCCATGTATTGTAGACCCGTGAAGATCCGGGGTAGAATAGGTCTTCAGCAAACCATGCTTGCCGTAAAAGGCGACTATGTTTGTCGTAGGAGGCGACTAACGGGATCGGGTGGTAAGGCTCGCTGACTTGGTTGATGCATGTCATCGATCCCGATTGCGTCGATCGATGCTCATGATATTTATCACTGGATTGTCTGGTCCAGACTCGATTATTTACAGACCGCCGTCATATAGCTGGAATATTGCTGAGTGCAGCGTTAATCAACAAACCAACCATGGAGGATAAACATTACACGCAATAGGTCCTCAGGTGTATTTCTGTTGCCTGACTGATATATTGACAACACATATCTCAATGATACACTGAAGAGGCCAGTAATAATTCCATTTTGTCAATTTCTGGTTGAGATTCAAAGTAGTATTTACAGTGGTTCTCCTGACTAACACGCTCCCATTAGCCATCTAGTCAATCTTGCACACAAAGAGTATCATGAATTTTCCAGATTTGCTGGCGCCAAAAGATTTTGAAAAGTACTGTTAGTTAATTTCTTATTACAGATAAACCATTCCTTTTTGTTATTATTTTCAACTAAGAGTTACAGAATTTCATAAAATTCGCTTTGCAAAGTTGCATCCTTGGGCACGCCAGAAGCCTGTGATAGTGGGCTGGAATCTTGGTGCGCCCCAATTATGTTTCTAGGTCTGTCATCACCATACACATGCTCGTGGGTTTTAACAACATGATGAATATCTGAGACCGTCATCACTTCGGGCTTTCCTCCCACATTAAGCTGCCACGCCGCGATATAACTAGAATAATGTTGTCTCGCTCTCTCACTCACTGATTATGTCCCTTGTTGCCAGAACACCGGCTCACTCTGTACACAAGCTGCCTTTGATGCGTGATTCCTGCGGGAAGTTCCTCATCCACGACCATTTCGCAGCTGCTGCAGTACGAGTCTCTGACATTGCCCCAGAACCACCAGTACCGAGTAACAGCTCAATAAAATCCAGTGCATTGGCACTTTGGTTCAAACTAGTCGCCTAACTGCAGAAATACTTTCGAATCAATGTCTTGGACATCATCTGTTGATCAAGAATACAGCAGCAGTATCTACATGGATGCTGAATATTTTGAGATGGATGTGCAAAAATGAGTATTATAACGTGAATATAAAATCTAACAGTATCAGCAGTCTTATTGTGATCAAGATGTACCCCAATGCATGTATCATAAGAATTAGTTGTATGACGAATATTGGTTCGAAAAACAAATCAAAAACATAAAGTTAGGAATTATCCCTGATATTTACGGCCATACAATGTTAGGACAAGGTTTTCACAACCATATGGGGTTTGTGAGTATTATATCGTTGACATTTAAGCCGACAGTAATCATCTTGTTCTCAAATAAAGTTTACAGATGATAAACCCCTATACTCAGAAATGTATACCTTTGAAGAGCAAACGACAGCGACTTCTTTTTTGTTTGCAATAATGAGTTGTTCTAGTTTACATTATTAGCTTCACACATACATGTACGATGATGTAGATGTGTTTCACCGTGGGATAATTCCATAATTCGTCGTGCAGAGTTACATTCCTTCGTAATGCCAGAATTCAATGATCGTGGGTTCGAATCTCTGATTCTTGTTTATCATTACCGTACCGATGCACGTGGGTTTCACCAACTTTGTAAATCTCCAGGATTGCATAACTTTGGGATTTACTCCCTCAGTAAACTGACACGCGACCTAAACTGTATAATGTGACATTAAACACGTCATGCACACTCACTCTTACACTAATGCAAATCCGGCTTATCCGTTTAATCATAATCCTATCCGAGTTATTGGTTATATTAGATCGTCTCTTGCAACCGTTCAGCTCCAGCCTAGCTGTGCCAATACAACACTGAACCACGGCCCCTGTAAGCGCCGTGTATATATGAGACATCTATAAGTTGGCCTGTTTGGATTTTTGGTCAGTCCTAAAACTATCTGTTCAAACTGCTATCAGAAAATGGCGGTTATCTTTATGTCAGAATTATTAAGTTATAACCATCGACCAGAAGGCATACATCATCACTAGCTCGTGATGAACAAGAGCTACACTCGACTGTATGACCGCGTCAGCTCCACGAGGTGGAACGGTTAACGTTCATGTTTATTTGACCCTCGTTAAAATGCTTTTTTCAGTCATTGATTTCAAACTCGTTCAGGGGCGGTGGGGTAGCCTAGTGGTTAAAGCGTTCGCTCGTCACGCCTTAGTCCCGGGTTCGATTCCCGACATGGGTACAATGTGTGAAGCCCATTTCTGGTGTCCCCCGCCGTGTTATTGCTGGAATATTGCTAAAAGCGGCGTAAAACCAAACTCACTCACTCACTCACTCAAACTCGGTCAACGGATAGGTTCAATCGAGAGGTGGGAAGTCGGCTTGCTGGTTAGATGGTACGGTTACACGCTAACTATGTCTAGTTATTAAAATGTGACAAACACCAAGCAGTCTACGTCTTGTTCGAGCCCCGCTTATTTCCCGCTAGCGTCCCAGATTTTGCCCCTTTAATCAACGCTGTGTTTCACTTGAAGGTAATATTCCTTTAATATTTGTTCAGATACTCTCACAATTCATGGGGATAACGAAATATTAATGTCATGATCGGTCGCCAGGAAAAGATCAGCTTTGAAAAAATACTTCCAGAGATTGTTTTCCAGGACGGTTTTCGGAATCAAAACCTAACGCCCCAACACACGCGAAGCCATTGCACATTGCAAACCCTTAGGAATCGTATGAATGCAGCTAATCTGCATGTCAGTTTGGTCACATGGTGATAAGTGGATATCCTAATCAGTGGTAACATGTGGATAGCAGGCGCAGTGAACTGTTAGACCCGTGGTTTATATATTGCACCTGTCATAGTGACAGTATACGTGGGTAGTGTCAGGAAGTGTCCACTTTATCTATTAATAAGTGGCGTGTTGCAAGCTGCATTATCAAAGAAGACTTCAACTACTGTAGAAGCTGTATGTGTCGTTTCGGTACTGATACCAGTGTATTTGTTTTGCTTGATTTGGGTACTAGCACGTGTAACGAATCGTTGCTTATGTCACACTTTTTAAATTTTATATTTCACGGATTTATTCCAGCTTTTCCACACAAGGTCGGTCGAACTAAAAATATAAATAAATGTCAATTATTTATTTATTTATTTTATGAAAGTCATTCTGCCGTGGAGTTAAAACTGCATGTGGTCTCTTGAATAACTGATAGTGATGTCGACATGGAATTTATTTATGACTTTTATATTGTATATAAGAGGATCTATATTACTAACGGGATACATAATACAAATATATATTTCCATTTTTAATTTATTTCTTAGACAGGCTGCCTTTTCAGTAGGTGTGGCTGGCCTGTGAAACGAAAAATGAATAAAATGTTTGGCCTTTACAGAATGCTCAATCTTATAACTGTAAAGCTGCAAAACATTTGTCAAGAGATTCCACGTAGACTCATATACCTATTTGGATAAAAGTCATACTTCATATTTTCTTTTTCTTTAAAAACTGATGTAGATCCTAACAAGCAATAAAATATTTAGACATTTTATCCCATCGTGTGTAAGTTTAGTTTGTTTACTTTGAATTAAAGGAATCACGGGTACGCTGTGGATACCCTCGTTTGATGCACGATGCGGTTTGATATCTGTTGTGTTGGTGCGAGTTTTATCTGGACAAGTTTGTGTTATCGGTCTCGTGACGTTATACATTTATATATTTGATTTGTGATCAACTGGATTGTCCTATAATGCAGTAGGCGGTGTATTTGTACATTATCAAGTTTGTCAGCTTGTTAGAGTACATATTCTGTTAACCTTTTATAGGTTGGATTTTCTCTGCGATGACAATATTATTAATTAGGCTTCCGTCGTTGGAAACCTCTGCTGGTCGTAAGAGGCTATCGACTTCGGTGGTCAAGGCTCAGTAACTTGGTTTATTGGATTTCATCTCACGCAGACGGCGCGAAGCGTTCCTCGTAAATGTCAACTGTCTGGTCCAGATTATGTACAGACCACCGTGAGAAAGCTAATATATTTTATAGACAGTGCAGCGTTAAACATCCAACGAACAGCCGTTAAAGAACTCTCTTCTTCCAACGATACGGTGTACATGATCCCACGTGTGTAATACGAAAATACCCCACGGAGAGGATACAATTTGATCTATCGATCTATCCAATCCGAGTAGTTTGGTATCGAAATCCAGTACATATGGACATGAAGTCACCTGGCAGGAATTGCTTTTAATCAGCTCCATACATCTTTACACTGTAGGCTTGCTCAGTGAACAACTGGCTAACATTTTCAATATGGTTTCAGGATGTATAGATGGTGTAAAGTTACATGTGACTGCAAATCATTTGGCACTATACAATACGTTGGGTGGTCATACGCAGTTTCTAACGTTATTTAAGAAATAAACGATTCATGGTTCGTTGTATATCGTACAATTAAACACTGCAGGGAGAATAAACCACACGGGTCTGCGCCCCTCATGGTTTATTCTCCCTGAAGTGTTTTATTGTACGATAAACAACGACTATTGGTCGTTTGTTTCTTATATGAGATATCAACATTATGTACAGCCTCTTTAAGGATGTTCATAAAATGTGCAAGCTTTAAAAATAGTTACCTTAACTTTAATAAGGATGACTCCCTGAATAGAATCTGACCTCGGACATGTCGGACAAGGTTATTTTATGAACAGGTGGGTTAAGTTTGATATTTGCCGCATATTCTCACAATCCTCACGTCGATTATCTGTACCTTTACTTCTAATACCGATTGTCATATCTCTCCCTTTTTGGGTGCGTTTCATCCATGGGCAAAGACTCACTAGACACTCCCCTCTCAAAAAATAACGTCGTCCAATATATGACGTCATCAAGTTTCGAGCGCATATTCGAATCTCATGACGTCATGATAGAACAGTGTTTTATCTTGAAATAAGCCATGCTTCTTTCTTCATTCCGTTTTGTGATTTATCGCGAAGCTATCTTATATTTCGTAATAAAATATCAATTATTTTAATAATGATATTATATGATAAATATGTTGTACCCTCGTGAGTTTCATTAAAGTAAATATCAAAGATTAGGAATCACAAATATGTGTAATGTTTCTGTAGCGGCCATCGGATTCGAACCACGGAGCTTCTGATCCGGACGCCTCGTCCACATGACCAAAGAGGCAAACTCCGTCAGCAAGCTGACACGGTAAGGATGTCATTTGTGGGGTGACGGAACGCCCTGCTGTATGTTTCGACAGAAGGCACTTCCCGGGCCGCATAGTAGGGTACTGAGACGTATTTTGCTCATACAGTTAACTACGGTTATAACGAACTCGAAAGGACCACTAACTTTAGTTTGTTATAACCGTAGTTCGTTATAAGCATATATACTGCATAACTATAGCAAATAGTCGGTACAAAAAATCAGTTCGTTATATCCGTCAATTCGTTATAAGCGTGTTCGTTATAAACGTACTTTACTAGTGTATTTAATATGAACGTGTTCAGTATCATGTTGGGCGCCAATAGGGCGGCCATGATATTTCCATCATGTGATGGCATTCGAACCACGGACCTTCTGAAAGATATGTTATAAATTGACATAAATGACAAGATATAAGTTAAATTTTAATATAGTTTTCATAGCATGAAACTTCTTAATTGTTTTTAACGGCTGAACATTATATACAAAGTCGTAGCTAGTTACATTTATAGACAGGTCAACATGTATATAGTAGATACCTTTTACCTTTTTAGATCTTTAGATCAATTTTCAGTAAGGGGAGGTATAGATCGTATATTCTTGTGGTTCACATATTTGAAACCTTAATCTGCGAAGCCATATCATCTTCTTAAAACCACTTACATGCATGTAAATATTGTTTAGATTTGAATAAAAGCGACAAATAAAAGCCCTTTCCATATTTAAAAGCAATACCTACCAATACTACCAAAAGCAGAGTCGATTATACGACTATATCATGAGCATGTGTTTATGAATCACTATCAAACAGTGGTGATAGCAGGTGGTCGCGAAATGGTGAGAGTGTCCTGCGTAACCCGTGTCACCGATCAGAAACACATGCAAAGGCAAGTCAATTGTTTACCATAAGACATAGTATAGGTTGATATCATCTTAAGCTTAGACCCTTTTCCATCATGAAATCTATAATTGGGGGAGAAGCAACAGAAATCATTGTATAGACCCCAGATGTAATAACATCCAATAATACCCAATTGGGAAATAACCTCTTAATTAAAACTTGCATGATGTGAAACACCTTCATATCCTTTTAAAATTATATTCAAAGAATCATCATTTCAATTGATTGCCCAGTAGATTAAAGACGTATTTTCAACATTGCATGCCACAAGGAGCTATGTTTACTGGGTATGACGATTTGATCGGTTAAATACAATCAGATCCAGCTGATTTCATATTTAAATTTTCCCAGGGTAAAACAAAAACACTTTTACGATGGGTAAAATCGGCAATACTTTACAATTTGGCGAGGGTCGAAATTTGGTTGCTTTCAGATATATCATACTGCCATCAGAGTACGATAGTCAGTAGGCCGTGGTTTCGGTCTTGCTGGTGATTTCAAATAGTCTGACACGTCACACAGCTTGGATACTAATTTTTCAGTTTTATCAAATCCTGTCCCGTGAAGGCGTAAGTTCTTAATGATGAAGACCAGTGCAGTTTCATTCTCCAGCTGAATCATCCTTGACTTGATGACATCCTTCATGGTCAATACATCAGCTGGTGCGCATTCTTGGAGAACTGATTCACTCTTGGATAAAGCATTTTTGGAGCTCTTCAGTCTCGCCCCCATAACACACTTCTTCCTTCGGATGATCTGAAGTTCTTCATCAGCCGCCTCTTGAGCCTTACAAAGAAGGAACCTTTTGCGTTCGTCTAATGTTTTAAGTACCGAATGGAACGTTTCCTCAATATCGTTCACCTTGTTAGCTATCTTTATGTTGAAATCTTCGACTTTGCCACTAATACCACGTTGAGATGACATTATGTTCTCTTGATCTTTGGTCAATTTTGCATTGATATCTGACACTTTAGCTATTGCCTTACCATGTGGATTGTTGATGTCTAATGCAATATGCCTTGCGTGGGTAAGCTTCAGGCATGATGGACATATGGGCACTTCACATGTCTTGCAGTAGAGTGTTTCCTTTATCCAATGGTATTCGCATAGCTTGCTCTCATTGAAGATGGTATGTGGCTTTTCCAAGAGGTCCGCCACTGCAACGACTACGTGTTGGTCTGAGAAGTATTTAGAAAAACGCTCATGATAAAGTTTACACATGTCACACATGTACATGCGGCAATCAATACATCTGGAAATGGCGTTGTTCTGCTTGGGACATTCAGTACACTTTATCTTTCCCTTGGAATCTTTAAGTTCTAAAAACAGGATGACCTTGATAGTGAAGCAGTCTTCTGGGAGAGAAAGGGCAGCTCTACTGTCTTTTATATATGTTGTATCGTCACAGACAGGACACTTTAGTTCTTGGCCCAAAATGCTGAGATCTGCTAAACATGACCTGCAAATTCCATGAAGACATGTCAGAAGACGTGGGTACTCGTGAGCATCATATGTGGTCGCACACTTTGTGCACTTAGTAGTATCCCTGTTGATTGGCACAATGTTTGGATACCTTGATAGTGCCATGTTCCCAACAGTAAAGGATATACCTACAAAGAACAGAAAAACATGATTACTCATGCTCAATAGACATATCTGTACAAATATTATCACCACAAGCAAAATCAGTCATCTTATCTTACCTAAAACATGTCTAAGTGATACATCAAAATTCCGAAAATATTAGAAACATAAAGTTCTTTTTTTGTTGTAATAATTCATACGGTTACACAATGTTATGTTTACAATGCTATCTGACATTATATCTTGGGTGCGTCCAAAGCGACAATCTCTTGCAAGTGATGTACAGCGATTCGTCTTATTCGTACAACCGGGCGCCAAATTTCAGCTGCTTGCAATCGTAATCGCTGACTGACGTCACTTCCTTCTCAAACCAAAATGGCGGCTGAGTTCGTCAGCGGAACAAGAACATTCTTGACTGGATCAGTTGGGAAATGAGCAAAGGCAGCTAAGATCCCATCATCTTTAGTCTGCTCCACATCTTCAAAGAAGTCATAAATTTCATCTGTTAGTCATCAAGCCTCTTCTATTACGATCTCTATTTGAGCAAGGCAACCAAGCGGTAGTTGCATCGCCATTTTTGAAGACTGCGCAAGCAATTGGAGCTGATGCAGACCCCAGGATGAGCGATTAATTTGTTAACTCTAAGCGATTCGTTGCTTGCACCTCTTGCTTATTATTGCGAAACATTAACAGAAACGACTGAAGGATTAGGGGATATATTTAAAATCCATGTTGACTTACAAACAAATATCACAATGTATAAATGATCCAAATACATACAAGTATTTGTCACAGAGTGACGAAATATCCCCCGCCATATACACCATAGTACCAAATATGAAGACAATCCAGCGATTAGTTCTTGAGATATTGTGGCAACACCGTTTTCCAACTCCAAAAACAGATTTGCCTGCTGTGACCTTGAAAATAGGGTCAAGGTCACCAAATCTGACAGGTGTATGCGGAGTCTGTATATACACTATAGTTCCAAATATGAAGACAATCGAGAGGTTTAGTTCTTGAGATATCGCGGCAACACCGTTTTCCAACTCTAAAAGCAGATTTGCCTGCTGTGACCTTGAAAATGGGATCAAGGTCACCAAAACCGACTGGTGTCTGCGGAGTCTGTATATACACTATAGTTCCAAATATGAAGACAATCCAGTGTTTAGTTCTTGAGATATCGCGGCAACACCGTTTTCCAACTCCAAAAGCAGATTTGCCTGCTGTGACCTTGAAAATGGGGTCAAGGTCACCAAAACCGACTGGTGTCTGCGGAGTCTGTATATACACCATAGTTCCAAATATGAAGACAATCCAGTGTTTAGTTCTTGAGATATCGCGGCAACACCGTTTTCCAACTCTAAAAGCAGATTTGTCTGCTGTGACCTTGAAAATGGGATCAAGGTCACCAAAACCGACTGGTGTCTGCGGAGTCTGTATATACACCATAGTTCCAAATATGAAGACAATCCAGTGTTTAGTTCTTGAGATATCGCGGCAACACCGTTTTCCAACTCTAAAAGCAGATTTGTCTGCTGTGACCTTGAAAATGGGATCAAGGTCACCAAAACCGACTGGTGTCTGCGGAGTCTGTATATACACCATAGTTCCAAATATGAAGACAATCCAGTGTTTAGTTCTTGAGATATCGCGGCAACAAACAGGTGGGACGTACGGACGGACGTACGGACGGACGGACGGACGGACGTACGGACGGTCGTGAATACTATATCCCCCGCTTCGCGCTTTCGCGCGGCGGGGGATAATTAATGACAGGAGACAATTTGATTTCATTTAATTACCTATTCGAGTCCGATTTATTAAACATTTGGCCCAGCCGTATACCTATTTGGATGCATAGCTCCTCTGACTTTGTTTAGGAGTTGATGCAACCTTGGGTTTAAATAGAGAGCTATAGTCATCCTCCCGAATTATTCTATACTGTGATCATTTTGTTAAGTTCACGTGAAGGGCCTTTCTATAGGATTTGAGTACGGGCATTTGTTTCGGTTGCGCTCTGGTATTGATCTTTGGATTTGATAAAAAGATGACCATTCTTGAAGTAAGATGTCATTCCCCTCTCTCTTTGTTGTGCAATAATATCTCGATGATGCTCAGTAAGGTCATTTTAGACTACGATGGAAGCCAACTGTACACTCGGTCTCATCTTCAGTACTTCACCCTTGTCCTCACTCAACAATAATTTGGCAATAAGTGAGCGAGGACGATCAGTGTCTCGCTTCGTACATACACGATGCGCACGTACACAATCTATGCGAGTTCAAACTCTATCTTCACTGTGTTCGTTGTTCGTTCATTGTTCAACAACAACAGCTTTGCATGAATCAAAATCCCCCTGATTATTTCCCCTGACGCCTTAAAGTACAACATTATCTCTGCGACTGTACGTCTCTAGTTTGTCCATGTTTTGCAGCCTATTTTTCTAGTTCGCGATCAAGCAGTAATGCTTTAGTGTTATAATATCCTGCTGGTGTTGCACATTTTCCACGTCACTCTACACCTTTCGAACTGCTTTTTTCTAATTGATCACATTTGTTTGTCGCCTCCGTCAACTGGGCGTTTATTGAGTTCTGTCTGCATTGAATTTATTTTCGCTCCTACAAGATCGTCGATTTAACAGTATTAAGAGCTTCCCTTGAAATTTGATTCGACGTAATGTGAGAGGAACAGTCTGTCACGGGTGACAGTGGTTGTCAGTGATCCAGTTTCCCATATGAAAGGACAATGGACTCCCCACTCCCCACACGCTCCAGTGATCCAAGGAGTATGTCTCGTGACGTCACACTGATCAGTCAAATGTAAACACACATCTAAAAGTAATTTGACAGGTTTTGCCACAGAATCGTGTGCTTTTCAACATAAGCGATCACAGTAAAGGACGCAATTAGATGTACACCAAACAAAGACCAACACATAGTTAGCCTATTGGGCATACCAGAGCTGTTACTGTATGGTGAAAAAACGTCAATATGGCCTACTTATCTCGTCCCTCTGGGGTGGGGAAAAAATGCTATACGACGCTTGATTAAACATGATGACCCTGTATTGTGTCTAAAAAGAGATTGTGTTGCACTGGATGAACCAGGTTTAAGGCACAGACGTGTTATAATACTTCTAATCAAAAATTCTTTCCCTCTCGTGAATAGAGCTGATTGCTCCAACAGGGGGCGTACTCCTGGCACATGGCAACTAAAGCCTTTAGATTCAATTAACTTGGCGAGATTACTTCAATATGTATTTATACATGTTTTAAAATATATAGCATACGATATACACTTACCTCGTCGAGCATTACAACACCCTACACTGGAGATGAATATAGGCACAGCAAAATCAGTTATATCATATGACAGGCGCATGTCTCACAGATAGCCTATATAAACGTGAGTCATAGTGTCAGTTGTCTGATCGTAGATATGTGTTGACATACAATTGTGTTGTCATCACCAACTAATATAAACTCAGTATCATGTTAGAATATCAGGATAGGGGGGGGGGGGGGGGGGGTCTTATTCAGTACAAGGGGGAACCATGTTAAACGTATTAATTGAAAAAATATATTCCTCCAGACGTTGTGAGAACAAACATGTTGAGTTGACCAATTTTCTGTCACTGTGAAGAAAAATGCACCCTAGGAACGTGGTCAAAAGTTCCGCCATCATGGATCATTGCCCTCTCCATTGTACACAAAATGCTCTGTTTGATTAAATGGCATTCCTTAAATAATAGATTGTTGACTTGAATACGATTTGTTGTTGTTTCGAAACTTCCCACTTCAGACATGGCATTTGTACAGACAGGGTCACAGTTAAGCCATCTGGGTGTGTGGTGCGCATAACAAGAGGTAACCAATCTGCGTAAACTTCACTTAACCTTACATTTTACTGCTGGCCCTCGTGTCATGAGAGGTAGAGTGGCGATATGTATTTTGGTTTGCGTGACTGTCCTACGTATACAAGAAACAACAGGGACAGGTAAGTTTAAATTTGTTTTGAAGTCTTTTTGTATTACAATGTTACTCTATGTGATCTATCATTTGGCTGTTGTGTTGGGACTAAAGTGACTATTAGGGGCCGATATTTGATATTCGGCGATTTGGGTTGCATGTTTGTCAGCTTCAGATGCAAAACCAGATATAGTTTTTATTGTGAGCCTAAATATCTTCCTTAGAAACGCCACGCAACGATGTAGTTATTGTGGCTGTTAATTTCGTTTGTTTCGTTAAAATCTCCGCCCCAACCCAAAATTGTGCCATAGTAACATCAAGCGATAGATGATAGCAATTTCAGCATTATTACAATAGACATATTAAGAGTTTATTCTGTGGCCGCAAGGCGAACTGTCCTTGTTGCTCTTTCAAACGATCGCAAACGTCGAAGAGCCCTGATTGAGGCATATTGCTTGCATGGGCATCCTGTGAAGTTTAATTGACTTTTGGTTTTATGTTAGAAATACTTTTGCATATGATTACATGAAATTAAAGGTCAAGGTTACTCATTGTGAATTAGCAACAGAAAGGCTTGTGTATGTGATAATTTGAGTATTGATAATTTGAACTTGATGAATATATTTATAGATAATGAATAATATAGACTGACAGACAAGGCAAACTTTACAACAGAAAACAACAAACATGCCAGGAAAAACACTTCGTATACTATATATACCGATACTGATTAAATATACTTGTATCTATATTTAAGGGAACGCCAAATAATTTCATAAATGATAGGTAGAGTAATGACGTCGTGGAATTCAATTTTGATAGTAAAGTCAATATCTGGTTCATGCCCCGTGAGAATCGATGAAGGCAGTTTCCAGCTTCTGGACAGACTGGTAATCAAACACCAGATTGTCTCCCATGGTATCCTTCGCCATGCCTTCCGTGAGGCCTGGCCAGGCTGTTGCAAATTCAGGGAACGCTGAGGTCGGTTCCGAACCTTTCGGCCCAGAAGATTCAAAAGGAGTTCAGTCGGTGAGTGAGTGATTATGGTTTTGCGCCACTTTTGGCAATATTCCAGCAATATCACGGTGGAGGACACCAGAAAAGAGCTTCTCACATTGTACCTTTCTGGGCAATCAAACCCGGGACTAAGGCGTGACTAGCAAACGCTTTTACCACTTGGCTATCCAACCCCACAGGGGGTGTCATCTCGACTTGTCAATGTGGTGACACCATGCTGTCTCAGACAATCGACTGCAACACCAGCTCTGTAAGGACGTGTTTTATCTTGGGATTCAATGTTAATCTGCTTCATATGACAACATATCATGCACATACACCTCTCATCACCTGGCTGCAGTCACTCCAGATTGATAAGGGTGTGGTAATCTACATCGAAACGTCTACATGCTGTAAATCAGACGTTGTTATCCTGAAAGCTGTACGTTTTCTTTCTGAATTGTTAATGGATGGATTTGAGCCTGCTGCACTGGCTCGACCCACAACTGTTGCCGCTGGTGGCGCCACTGTTGTACAGAGATGCAGTGTCCTTCCTCATGGGATCGACACATGTTTCTGGTGTTTGACCTGTTTAATACCTAGGTCTCGCTCTCGCTATACCTGTCTTGCTAAGGATGGTGTGCTTTTTCATCAGTTTAAATGCTGGTAAGTATTTCCTCAGTAACCTTTTTCACGTCTCTAGTCCATCTCTCGTGTGGTCACATGTTGTAGACATTTTCGCTCTACTCCTCCATTTGAAAGTTATCATGATCTTGCAACAGTGTGGCTGTGTTCGGACTATGGTTCTGCAATTGGTTCTAGTCGATTGTGTCAGTTATGCTGTTCGTGCCATTCAAATGTGGCTGGGTCAGTATAAATAATCTCTAGGGTGGGGTCCTAACTTGAAAATAGTTTTGGTGACCTCTGTAGAAAGGCAACTTCACAGATGCTTGGAGCAAAATTTGCAAACACTTTTGAAAAATAATAAAGAACTATTGCGATTCTGTAAATATACACTGTAATATCACAACAGATAACTGGTTTGAATATTTCAATGATCTCCTTAATCGTGAAAGGAATAGCGATTCTCCTTTTGATAATTAATTGAACCATGATATTGCTAATTGTGATCAGTGCAGAAATCCATTTTGGTTTGGGAAATAACAAACGATTAAATTCGAAATGCAGTAAACAATATGAAGAGCGGCAAGTCCCCCTGTGGTGACGGCCTACCCACTGCTGCAATTAAAGAATCTTGTTCAATATTATTACCATTTAACTTTTCAATGAAATAATCAACCGCCTCCATGATCTTGTGGAAGAGCGTCCGCCCGGAGAGGGAAAGTCTGGGGTCATACCAAAATACGTTAAAAGATGGTACTTGTTGTTACCCTGTCTGGCGCTCGGCAATTAAGGAGCTAATACAAGGAATTGTCCGCTCGGAATCCGTATACTGTGTCTGAGAGGGGTATTAATGTTAAACAGCGGCATGGTACCTCGGTGGACTAACACTATAAATTGGCATCCGTCCGGACTAGTATAGGAAGGCAGGTCGCTATATAGGTGCAATAATCTTGGACGACGACATTAAACTCCATTTCATATCACCTCACCTTAACACGGACAACTTCCAAGAATCTTGGCAACTTGTAAACAGTGAGTACAGAGGAGTTTTCATTGGTGACGTCCATGTTTTTATTTGCCGATGATGTCGCCATTTCGCAGTTGACGTTATTCATTTACAGAAAAAATGGATATCGATACAACATATAAAGAGTATATTGAAAATTCCGTAGATTTGTCCAAGGTGCAGACTACCGTTCACCAAACAAGTCTATTCTCCCTGAATGTGGCGAATATCCATTACATATACATTATACAACAAGAGTTATTTCATATTGGATAAGATTACTAAGACAACCAGAATCATGTTCTTCGACACACTGCTACAACATGTTAAAGCCTGCCCTACCAGACTCACACCCATGAGTCCCAAAGAGTGACAGGTAAGCCAAAATCGCTTAGGCAGAAGGCGACCTTTTAAACACAAAATGCAACAACAATAAAGACCTATATTTTAAATATTTTAAATCACTATCCTTGGTTTTATGACATTTATTGACATGGACGTTATGGAGAGATATTCTAATTTTACAAAGAGCTCTCAATAGAAAATTGTCTTGTAATATAGTTACATATTTGTCTGGTTGTAATAATGATTTCATACTAGCATAATGCTTGAGAATGTGTAAAGAGGAAACTTGTTGGTGCCAGTTTAGGAAGCCCAATATGGATACACATGCCTTTAGGTGTTTCATTGAGATGTTAGATGGTTTGCAAGGTTTCTAATAGCGTCCAATTTCTCCTCTTACAATAAGCATAGGTTTATGGTGGCCAATTCTTGCCCTGAATCCCACAGGGAAAAGTCATGATGAAGCTAAAAGTTGAGTGTTTACTGTAAGATCAAACGATTCAATGTTTCAGATGTTAACCATACTTTGCAAAAACATCTTCTGCTAGTACAGCTGAGTATCAAGGCCCAAGTGATGAATGACCAAATATTCTGTTCTTATCGTTCAAAAACACACACCATTTGTTAGTATGCAATTAAATATTTTCTGCATCGGGAAAATCTCCTGCACCAAGAACAACCTATGACCATGTTGTTTTGTCCAAGCGCCTGTTGAAGAATCGATGCTAACATTCAGGTAATGAAGTCTTCACTGTAATGTAAGGCCCAACTCAGTCACTGACTCACTCAATTTTCAGATGGCAACCCTGCTCTGAACAAACCGACTTCTGCAAGTTCTATGCTTGGATTTGCAAGCTCTACTGCTGTTGACGGCAAGAATGACACTCACTGGGGCTCTCAAAGTTGTTTCTCTGTCGACTTCTCTGATCCTGATCACTGGTGGCAAGTGGACCTTCAGTATCAGGTCTTAGTGACAGAGATCAAGGTGTCCTCCAGGTCGGACTGCTGTCGTAAGTTATGTTCGTTTGTTGAATCATTTCTTTGGTCACAAAATACCTAGACTTGTATAGTGTTGTAATTCACATCTGTAGTAGCTCCATGCTTATCCAAACGGTCGCTGGTAGTAAGAATAAAAGTGAACATATGATTACATGATTATTCTAATAGATTGTACATATTGAAGATTTATCTTCAGCTGAGAGGTTACACGACTTCTCCGTGGACGTGTACGACACAGATCCTACTCTGAATCCGCTATCTCCCGCAAAACAGTGCTACTTCTACTCGGGCAGTGTGACGTCACCCGGGGTCACGGTCACAGTGACCTGCACGAGGCCTGTGAGTGGTCGGTATCTCCGTCTCACTGGGAAGAACAGAATTAATGATGTGGATGTCCTACAGTTCTGCGAAGTGCAAGTCTTTGGTGCTACAGAAACGCACTCCACTTCATGTAAGTCACGACCGTTTATGTAATGTACATCATATTTGTTATGGTTTCGCAATAATGAAGGGTATTTTATTTACAAAAAGGGTTCATTTTAAAGAATTAAAGAAATAAATGAGGAAAAGAAACTCCATCCTTTAGTAATGTTGTGAATGAGTGAATGTTGTTTTACACCAGTAATTTGGCCGCGGCATGTAAATGTGCACCTTCCCGAGGCAAGAGAGTTAACTGACTTTAAAAGTCCAGTTTCCACCCTTGCCAACTAGGCTGGAATTCTGGGCTCGATCGTAGCGCCACCAGTGGCTATTACGAGTTATGTCCCTTCTATGCCTCTTCTATGAACCAATGAGATTCCACCTCTCGTATCACTTGTATTTGGTTCAACCAAAACTGCGGCGCCCAGTCAAGACGATCTGATCGATAATCAAGATCTATATATTGTGATAAAACGAGTCTTACATCGCGAAGTGCATCAAATCATGTGAGCAACTTCATTAAAAACATGAAAAGATTTAGAAAATATCTGTTGACAATGAGTTGGCGGTGCATATGCTTTTCAAATCCTGCAATCGACCGAAATCTGTATGAAAGTTTACGAGCCGGATTTCGATTTCGGGGCGCGATTTTGATTAGACTATGCATAGACTCGTTAGTTTCAAGTGATATATTCAACTTAAATAATTAATATGACGATATCCTGCAGTTCTTTCAAACCCCATGCAAATGTTTGTCCAGAAGCACAGTAGACGTTTAAACAAGTATCACTGGATGTGGAACCATATTGGTTCGTTATGCGGTCGCTTGTAACATGTTTGCTGTGATTTTGAGAGAGATGGGGCGTGCCAGGATTCTGTGATCCACAGGGAGCATCTCTGATTTGCCCTGATGGGGGACTTTGGCTTATCACCACTGAATACGTGCTCGTGGGTTTCAGCACAGTCTTAAACAACTAAAACTGCGGACTTCGGGCTCCCCCCAATTTAACTGAAATACTTTTCACAGCGGTCACAGAAAGGAAGAGAGTAAGAATATCTTTGTGTTTGCAGGCTCAACACTAACACAGCAACGTGGAAAACGGTTCAGCAGTGTTTTAGTTCACGATCTTCAGTCCCATGTCAACGACCCAGCAGCATGTGCATCAGTCTGTGAAAGGGACATCCGATGCACGGGTTTCAACTTTAAGCTGACGGAAGGTACCTGTCAGTTGGTGCGTGACACCGAGATTGGGCCGACGGTTGCCGATGCTTCCTGGAACTGTTATCAGTACGAACCATGTTGGGTGCCTTGCCCTGCATAAATCCACACCATGCATGTGTCATACACTGTTGTTAGCCTCGAATGAGTTACACAGTAAATGCACCATGAACACGTGGGTGAAATAAATAGTACAAAATCAGTATTTTGACTAAAGGAAGATCTATTGAAATCAAACTTTTTAACAGGATCCATAGTCCTATAAGTA
Source organism: Haliotis rufescens (assembly GCF_023055435.1). Taxonomy (NCBI): domain Eukaryota; kingdom Metazoa; phylum Mollusca; class Gastropoda; order Lepetellida; family Haliotidae; genus Haliotis; species Haliotis rufescens. The sequence continues at coordinate 5,474,646 of NW_025963835.1, read as the reverse complement.
CATCACAAAAATGTCATATGATTTCATTGTTATCTAGAAATGAACAAACAATTTCCCTGGTCCCACCACCAACGCGTATCGAAGTCCCGGCTTCGTGCACAGCTGTAGCTGTGACGCAACAGTTGAGCAGCGCCAGCCATTTCCCTTTGTTTACAGTGCACAAGTAGTGGTTGCTGCAGTGCATCAATTGTTCCCCGCCATATAATGTCATATACTGAGGAAGGAAGTGTAAGCAATGGGAGGAGAGGATTGGTGTAAAATACAAATTGGTTGTGATTAATGTAGTTATCTTTGGAAAGCACAATAAAAGAAACAGTGTCTTTAAAACAGTGTTCTCAGCACAAGGCATAAAAACACATAACTGGTCATGTCAGGCAGAACTATTAGTAACAATAATAGAAAATATATTTGATTACAAGACCTATATTGATAACTCAAAAAATGTCATCATTAAACATGCTTTGGCAGCAATATCAATCTTTCTGGTCAAAATGTTGGCTGGGTTAAATAAAACAAACCTTTGAAATAGTAAACACAATAAATGTAATGAATCGACTGTACATAAACTTCAGTCCAAATGTAAAAATATGTTCACGCATTCATTAAGGGATTCCAATCTATCCAACAGCAAGTTAAGGAGGTACAGGCTGGTCATCTTTAAATATTGGGTCATCTTTAAATATTGCGAATTATGTAACATGTTGTAAAAACAAACTAGTTCATCAAACAAAAGTACCAAGTGTAAGCAAAAGGCCTATTGAGCTAGGAGGACTGTTTGGATACAGCGATGTCAACGTGTTGAAAGGAAATGGAAACCGACTGGACATGCCATTTTGTGTTCCTTGCATTTTGTGGCATGTCAATGAGATAGATCAAGACAAAACTAAAGGACCTTGGTTTCCAAAATAGATTTTGCATTCATTGTTAGATATAACGCACGACTGACTACCATAGTCAAACAATTACAGAGGACTGAATGAGATTACACGATAAGGCAATATATTTGCCAAAAAGAGTGAAATATTTGAGGGAAAAGACGAACCTTATAAGATGTGCAAAGAAGACATACTAGACATTTTTAATAGAGCCAGAAATGAGAATCCTACATATGAGGTAACAGAGACATAGACCGTGCACACAGTAGATTCTCTATATCGAGCACACGTAAACCCCGCCGACTTATCCTGAAAATGGCGCTCTGCGATGATAAAATCCAAACACGTGGATTTAGGGATACTCTGGGAGAAATGGGATATGGTGAGGGTAATGACTTAACATATTTCTAGACACAAGAGATGCAAGTTAAATAGCGTAAATCCAGATATGAGTTGTTTTATAAAGGAGGGGACGAGACCGCATTATCAGTGGTTCATAGTGGGGAAGGGAGGTCACTCTAATTTCAAACGGGAGCTATCTCCGTTTTCGCATTTGCGAGACGGCGTCAGCCATGCTGTACGTTGTTGATCCAGCTATTAAATGCCCAGATTACCCCTAAGGTAAACCATATTCTTAATTAAATGTTTGAATGCATTATATATCTATCTTTCCATCCGTACATCTTCTTAGATTGGTTTAGTGCTGATAACCATTTTCTAAAATGTGGGCCCACATTCCCTCCGTCATATATGGCGATCGCCTAGTTTCGTTAGGTTGTTTCGTTTGTTCTGATAATCAATTCCTAAATGTGGGCTGACTTTCTTCCGTCATATTGATTGCAACCGAAGGAACGTACTTTGTGTGCTGGCGATTAGGCACCTATCTAGACTACCAGTTGTCGGACTTTCATTTTTGTGGAAGCCTCGGTGGCTGAGTGGGTTAGATCGCTGATTTTGTGTGCTGGCGATTAGGTGCCTCACTTTGGCAAGTGTAGGTTCGAATCCCGGACGGGACTCAACCCAAAAGGAACTAGAATTTGTACTCTACTAAGAAAGTGTTATCCCAAATATAACATTTGTTACATTTGACCACTTTCTAAATGGGATTGTGTAGCCAGAGAGTTTGACTGTATAATCCTTCACGAATATCTCGCTACGACCGACCCCAGTGAACAAAACGTAGAAATGCACATCCACAGTAGTCTGTCGACTCGATCCGTGTCTTCACTGACAGTTACAGTCTACAGCAATCTATGAATTTACCTTAGTATCTATTTGACACATCTTTTAAATTACTTTCACGTTTCAATGATCGGCCAACTGATCTATGATGACGAACACGTGTAACCGCCACAGGTTGATTAACAATTTCGGACATCTCCCCCTTCACCTTTATGATGTCGACCATTTTGACGTCTTGTACTTGATGTAATGTATTACGACGCGCTGTCATTGTGACCAATTTACTGAGGTAGTTCGCAACAGACCTTTCTCATCCAATGATGATATTATCTGAATACATTTCTTGTAACTAAACTACAACAGTTGTTCCTGTAAAGCAAGTTGAGCATACAAACGCTCATGTCTCCTTTTTTTTCTTCTTTTTTTTGGTGGTGGTGGGGGTGGTGGACATTGTTGCCATGTTTTAAACAGTCTTTCATTGAACTGAAACAGTCTAGCAATTAACAACCTAATCGTGATGCAATCGCGTTACTCAATACAACTCTAAAAAGAACAACATATAAAACGCATTTTTACTTTCTTTTCCTTATTTAATATCAAAATATATCTCAATAATTCATTTATTGATACCAATGAATAAATTTATGTCACAAATTTGATTTTTTGATATCATGAAATACTTATTAATATCGAAAAATTGTCAAATAATGTATTCTGTTGTATAAAATCGAATTTGTAAAATTTTAGATATAAAACGTAACTTGATATCCCAAATTGCGTGAGCTAAATTCGGTAGAATAGTTTATCAATGGGTTCCAGCATATCGGATCATATACTATGTATGTATATTAACACATCTCCTACTCTACTGGGTGAATCTTTGTTGCTCAACGTTTTGTGTTTTCTCAGGGGATCCTTCTCAATAAAAGGAAGCAATAATGAATTCATAAATTGTTCCTGTTCGTATGATATCTATAGCCTTTGTCTCCATGACCTATTTGTGAATAGTTGGCGTCGATAGGTATCGTAATCCATTACATATGTAGTCATATTCAAGTGGTGTCTCTGCCTCTCCTGGCGGCCATTATACAACGGCCATCTTGTACACAACCCCGCGCTCACTTCTACTGGTCTCGTCCTGTGGCGCGGCACAACCCTCCCTCAGATGTATCCTCCATGATATAACCTACATGCTGCTCTTTCCCAGCGTTACGGCTATAGAGCTGAGACAGAGGCCGACGCCGTCATAAAGATATTAAGGTCTATTTAAAACAATGCCAAGCAGAGCTGGCAAACAACTGTTCAATAACAATAAGGTTTTCCCGGATAACACCTTCGAAAGAGATCGTGCATACAAAATGTCCGTGGAGATAAGATGGATCTGATTGATGACGACAGTACTCCTAGTTTCCCACACAATCACATCTACACAGAAGCAAGGTCATACCGTACAGTTCTACAACATCACATCTACACAGAAGCAAGGTCATATCGTACAGTTCTACAACATCACATCTACACAGAAGCAAGGTCATACCGTACAGTTCTACAACATCACATCTACACAGAAGCAAGGTCATATCGTACAGTTCTACAACATCACATCTACACAGAAGCAAGGTCATATCGTACAGTTCTACACAATCACATCTACACAGAAGCAAGTTCATATCGTACAGTTCTACACAATCACATCTACACAGAAGCAAGTTCATATCGTACAGTTCTACACAATCACATCTACACAGAAGCAAGTTCATATCGTACAGTTCTACACAATCACATCTACACAGAAGCAAGTTCATATCGTACAGTTCTACAACATCACATCTACACAGAAGCAAGTTCATATCGACGTACAGTTCTACACAATAACATCTACACAGAAGCAAGTTCATATCGTACAGTTCTACACAATCACATCTACACAGAAGCAAGTTCATATCGTACAGTTCTACACAATCACATCTACACAGAAGCAAGTTCATATCGTACAGTTCTACACAATCACATCTACACAGAAGCAAGTTCATATCGTACAGTTCGTCAGGAATTTAAAATTGCTGTCCTTGTTACTACCTCTAATTTAATGTGTGTGTGTGTGTGCTTGTACTTGTCAGGACTTTTAGAGTGCTAGGCCTCTATACCATGGCGAAGTTAAACCTAGATACACCAGGCAGGCAGGGTAACAACAAGTACCAACTTTTAACGTATTTTGGTATGACGCAGTCGGGGATTAAATATCCAACCCCCGCACGCCGGGCAGACGCGCTAAACAACTTACCAACGGGGCGGTCGACGAACATCTGGTATTATAGTATGGATAATGATTAATAAATACATTATTAGGATACATTCGGAATCGAACTTGGACTTTAAGATTTCCTATGATTGTAGAAAGAGTTTTGACGCATTAATAAGTATTACATAATTTCACTATAACTATTTCAGGCTCAGGCTTTCGTTACGGTCGACCTAAGGTCACATTTCTATAAAGAGAATTTGTGCTATTTGATTCTTGTAGAGAGTAGCTTTGAATTTCATCTATGTCTTCCTCAGTATAGCTGCATTCTACGTTCAAGTTCGGGTCAGGGCACTGCGGCAGAAGATTCGTTTCAAAAAGACGAAGTGGCTGAAGGGTGGAGAGCCTAACTATGCTGGAATGCGTTGATGGAGTTGGTTTCTAATTATGTTTCAACATAATCCCCTCCCAGTTCACCTCACTTCTGTCAACAATGCTGGAGCGCCTGGGTCCCACTGGTGTTCCCTCTAGTGGTGTAAAGGATCCTACACAGCAGAAATGACGTCATCAAATTTTGCAAAATGCTTGCCAGACGGAGGGTGTTCGATGAATTCAAAACCACGGCCATGCACTGCAGCCACGAAGACAACAGACTTGTGCACATGTACACTGTCCTGGTGGAACAACACAACGTTAGTTTTCCCCGACGTTTGGCCTTGATAGTCACACGCAGTTGCCAGAGCAGTCGGTCAGCTCCAGGAAACCACACTTGTACAAGCAGGCACACACGAACGTGTTAATGAAGTAATGCTGATGTTCACTGCCAGTAAACGCCACTATTATACAGCCCGAAATTATGAGATGGTACACAGTAGGTCTTGGGGCGTTTCTGGTGTTACTGAATTTCGGAATAAAATCTTGGTCGTTGTTCTTCTGGACCTGTAAGATGTTTTAAACATATTTATTTCACAGAATGTGTAAAGCACAGACTAATGTCAGTACCCCGACAATTGTCATACAATGTCATCTGTTATTATGTACAGTCAAGGGGAAATAATGAGGTAATTATATTGCATAAAAACACAGTTGTCGACTCGGAACATGCTGAAGTAAATCGTTTTTTTCAAAAATCACGACCAAGTGAGATCAGAAGATAGTTTGCATTTTAACAACGTTTCGAAATCTGCCAGGCCGATTTGAAACTATGAACCGATTGTAGCTTTTCTAAATAAATCTTTGCTGTCCTTCAAGAATAAAATTTAGATAACCTTTACTGTGAGATGGTATATATGTCGCAACATTTTTCGAATATGATAAATATCTTAATGTTGCTTGTATTTGGGATAATAAAAGTGTTTTACCCACAGTTCAATTCGCACTGGTACGGTCCTCATCACAATATCGGTGCTGTATATGTTCTCAACACTTTTATTGGCGTTTCTGTTGATAAAACAATAGCACATTCCAGCTGTCTAATTAATCCTATCAGCACTGTATATATGTACCCCGTCAAGTACAGTTGGGTTCGTGTTGTTATCAATCGACTATTATTATTGTCAAGTACAGTTGGTTTCTCTCCGGGGTTACTCTGTCAATTAACCATTATCCTTTGATGTTTTGTTAAACCCTGTCACGGATACCTCCATGCTGTGTTTGTTAATCCTTATAAGATGCATATAAGCCTGCATTGTGCTGTCTTACTTCAGTCTTGGTTGACCATAGAACAAAGAAGTCATCAATAAAATATATTGTCTATGGTAGATTTGTCGATAACTAATTTGTGACACTGGATCGATAGATGTCTTGATCTGAAATGAAGCTCAGTTTATTTATTTATTAATGACTTCTGTGTATTCTCGCTTCCAGGGTTAATGTTTCAATTTCGATTCTTGCCAAGGGATGGGACTCGCGTCATAAACAGTAACACAGGGTCACCAATGAGTATCAAAGGATAAGTTGAAAATAGTGAGTGAGTGAGTTTGGTTTTACGCCGCTTTTAGCAATATTCCAGCAATATCACGGCGGGGGACACCAGAAATAGGCTTCACACATTGTACCCATGTCGGGATTCGAACCCGGGTCTTCGGCGTGACGAGCGGACGCTTTAACCACTAGGCTACCCGACCGCCCCATTTGAAAATAGGAAAATTGCTATGTAATATCTATCAAACTGTAAAATCGTACGTGAAATCGTAGGACAGTAGGACGTTGGCATGTCTGTGATTGGCAGAGAGTGCTTTTTTCTGAAGAAAGCAGGTTTCAGCTGTTTCGCAATGATGGTAGAGCTCGAGCATACCGTCGCAAGGGGGAACGTTTGGTGCCAGGTTGCATTCAAGAAGTTCATCCCCATGGTTGAGGTTGTGTGATGGTTTAGGGTGGAATTTGTGGCAACCGACAGACGAGACTTGTCCTCATCCGTGTTGACCTCAACGCTTCAACCCGTGGTGCTTCCATTCCTTCGCCAACAGCAACAGGGAACACTCCTGCATCATGACAACGCTAGACCACACAAGGCTCGTCCATGGCTTCTTGAATACGAACAACGTCAACGTTCTTCCGTGGCCAGCACTCTCAACTGACTTGAACCCAGTTGAACACTTGTGGGATCATCTGAAGCGTCAGATCCGAAGACGTCCACACCCACCAGCAAACCAGCTACAGCTTGCCGACGCTGTAAGAACTGAATGGAATCGGATTCCCGATTACGTCATCAGGCGGCTGACAACATCAATGAGGCGGCGAGTCTGGGCGTGTATTGGTGCTCACTGTGGTCATACTGAGCGTACCAGGTATCCGTTGAAGACCACAAACCTATCAAGACAGTACCTGGTTGACTCTCATCATTCCTGTGAACTGTGATCTGCCTACCCCCATGTTCATGTAAACGTCATGTACACGTCACCTGTTTTCAGTTTCGCACTGAAATTGTGCATGGACTATCCCATTGACACTATTAGCGAATACACCATCATTGAATAACATTCTCTTCGTTGTTTTCATTCAATTGACCATCAAACATGAGTGTATACTTTCTTTTGCCCACTAGTTTATAAATTATACAAATCAATCTTGAAAAGCTATGTAATGAATGTGAACCCGAGAAAGTTTAGTACATCGCCGTCACATTTCAGATGTAGTTAACACAGATTAATTATTTTGTTTGTTTGTTTGTTGTTTAATGCCGCAATATTCCAGCTATATGACGGCGGTCTGTAAAATAATCGAATCTGGACCAGACAATCCAATGATTGATGTCACGAGCATCGATCCACGCAATTGAGATCGATGACATGCATCAACCAAGTCAGCGAGTCTGACCACCTGATTCCATCAGTTGCCTCTTACGACAAGCACAGTCGCCTTTTACGGCAAGCATGGGTTGCTGAGGACCTATTCTACCCCGGATCTTCACGGTCGATTAATTATTTAACAAGTGAGGCACAATGCTATACCAAGAACATAGAGATTATGTACGCAATGTCATTCAAATTCAGTAGAGGATGAATATCAATTTTTATTGGTATGTACTAAATATATATATTTACTTGAGAAAAATATTGGTAAAAGGGTTATATTTTGTTCATCCAATTGTAAATTAATTTGTTTCTTTGATGAACGTTATCAATGTGTATGTATCATGGAATGTCAGGTACAAAGTAATTTGATTGTACAGCCTCTCAGCTTATACATTGCTGTATGTATATAATAAGCATGTTGATTGGTTGATTGACATCTTACTGTGTATTCTCGTTCTAGTGGTTCATGTTTCTTGGATTCTTGCCAAGAAACGGTTCTCAGTACAAACTGGTCACACACGTGCCGGACACATTCATGCCAGGGGTCACAAAGATCGAAAGAGGTCGAAGTATTTTAGAATTGTCGGTTACACATTTGTGTAGGCAATTGGTCGATAGATGTCCCTATCTGTGTTGGAGACAAGTTAGTTTATTGAAATAGTTTACAGCTTCTTGCAGTAAATCATTGGTTGATGGAATAAGCAGCGCCCCATGCCATCAGAACTTGACGAAACACAATCACACAAGTCAGTGGTAGTGGGCGATTCATTGACGATGTTTAGCAAAAAACTTACATTCAGAAACTCTATGTGTTTGTTCCATATATTTGGGATCAGTGGTTAACACAAGTGGATCTTACGGAATGTTACTATTGAACTGACCAATGAACTACAGTGAATAGGAAGTAAATAGCAGTAAAAAGGGAACATAGTCATTGTTGCTTGTCCCTGGTGTGTAACAAAAGACGAGATATGGATGTGTCCTATTGTTGGAGTCTCTGTATGACCTGGATTGTACTTGAATCAACTGCAGCAGGTAGGAAAACATATTTCATAAGTACTCTGGTTGATCTCACAGAGTTTCATTTCTTTAATTTAAATTTGTTTAAAACTAGCATTTAGGCATTTCGATTCATTTAATCGTGTTGTACTAGTAATCCCATAAACGCATAAATAACAACATATCTTAACGCTATCAAATAAATGCAATCGTTACATTTATAGTATTGAGATTTTGAGTGCACAATTCATGTTATCAATTGTTACACCCCCGACCTAAGCGACTGCATAGATTCTGTTCAAACTTGGTGAACACTTCGTATACCAATAGGAGTGGTGCAGTGCAAAATCTGATTTCAATATTGGAATTTTCACAAAAGATGCAGCTATTTTTCATTTTTTTACTTAGCTCTTTTTACTTAAACATTTGTGAGACCTATAACTTAAGCTTCTTCATGGATTCTTTTCAATTTCAGCGAACAGTTTCCACAGTCATAGAAGAAATGCAGTGCAAAGTTTGATTTTGATATGTGGATTTTCTGAGAAAACATTACTTTTTACATGTTTTGAACTTTTTAATTCAACATTTGTGCGACCTATAACGTGAAAACTATTTTATTTATATTCATTTCCAAATGGGGGTGCAGTTTCTATACCAATAGGAGAGATGCAGTGCAAGGTTTGATTTCGATAAGTTGATTGTCTGAGAAAATATTGTTTTTGTCATGTTTTGAACTTCACTTTTTGCCTTGTTATAATATTTGTATAGTACTCAAATAGTATTTATGGTAAACGGTTACTTATGCGTACTATTTATGTCAACCAAAAGAGTAACGGGGCAGGACTTGGGAAGACAAGGCCGTAGCGGAACAGGGGGATTTGTACAAGTTCTTAAATCTTAAAGTATTCAAACTTGTCCAGGGCTCTAGATAAGTAAAACACCATATCCCATTTGAGTTGCTTGCGTGCAAACACGCATGAAAAGATTAGATAACCCAACAGTATGTTAACAATGTCATGCAGCTTTTCAGCTTGCGTCCACTTATGCTTTTACAGATCTTTTCATAATGCACATAGCTGCAACATCTCGCTTATTGGAACTTGTGTCACTGTAACAACGCCAGAACACATGCTGATTAGAAGTTGAAACCTAAGACAACATAGAGTGAGTGAGTTTGGTTTAACGCCGCTTTTAAAAGTAGTCCAGTTATATCACGGCGTGTCAGCTTAATGTGGGAGGAAAGCCCGAAGTGATGCAGGTCTCAGACGTTTACCATTTCGATGAAACCCACGAGCACGGGTATGGTGCTGACAAACCTAGAAACATAATTGGGGCGAACCTGGATTCGAACCCACAATCATAGGTTTCTGGCATGCCCAAGGAACGCAACTCTGCACAGCGAATCGCGGCGCCTTAGACGACTGGGCCACCCGTGCCCCTGACAACATAGAAGTACAATAATGTTCAAAAAGGTCCACGCATTGGTTTACAAATCCAAGTAGACTGGAAGAGAGTAAGAATACACTGGATACACAAACTATCAATACCCAATGTGAATGATAACATGTGTGTAAACGCTCACTAGCTCAAAATGTATGTGGAAACACTGCTTTTCAACACTCGTACTCACTTGTCTAAAGAACTGGCAACCCGGTGAAGGGACGTGATTAAACTGATGACTTAATGGGAATGCGTCAGCTTGCATAACCGTGTTTTGCTCAGCCAGACCCTTAGCGTTATAGGGTTAATCAGTTCAGCTCAGTTCATTTCAGTTTATTTCTCCGGAAACCCACCAACGGTGGTACAAGAGTATATTTATAGACAACATGTGATATGTAATACGTTTTCAATGAAGATCCAGATGGTAAAATGCTTTATTAAGTGATTTAGACACTTTATGATAATGTACTCAAATGTACAATGAATCTGGACAGATTTTTCAGACTGGATATGTTTTAGGTGATAGTGTTTTACGTAATTTACACATATTTGGCCAGATATAACAATTTTTTGGAATATAAAGAAGTCGTTGTTGGAGAAGAGCTTCATACCTAAAATGATAGTGAAACTGGTCTTCATAAGCAGATGAATTGCATAGCGTACTGACACGGTCTTCTCTGTGTAACCCTCGCCATCGGACGATTTCAAAGGGAAAACGATTCGATGTTCGAAATTATACAATAGGAAAATATATATTTTTGGAAAGTATTGGGAAATTTTCAAATTTTGGTAATTCTTTAAAGTGTTGGTAATATAAACCTTTTGAACTTGATAAAATACATTCTCGCCACTTTTGAATAACTTGATCTTTAAGAATTGTTACGACCTTTGAAAAGTAGCCATGACGTTGAGCAATTGGATGGGTTTATGAATACTATTTCCTTTTCTACCGAGGGTATAGCACACTGTGCCACCACAATACAGTTAAGTCCGTATTCTGTAATTTATAAAAACAGGGAAGGGTAACTGTGCTTCAATAAATAATTTGTTCATAAATAAAATGATTCATCTTTCAATACATTATTCATCTCCTCGACTTTCAGGTCGTGATTCACAATTTGCACGTGCATGATTATGCCTGGTGCATAATTTGAATGTTTCCCAGATTGTTTGGGGGGTGATACTGACCCACGTTTGTTTTCGCAATTGAACAGCACACAATGATTGTTTAGCTATGAGGCGCTCATAAAAACACTGTTTAACTTTTAGCCAAAGTCACGGCTTGTGAAAATTTACTTTGTCAGACATTTTAATGTTCATCGAAACACAACATCACCTCTTTGGTGATGTTATCTGCAGCAGGGCGACACTCATGACTTGCCACGGGGCTGTCGTCAAAGTGTGACGTCACGTCAACACGACAACCATATTCGGTTGGTGCATCTACAGAGTCGATACCAAACTGACACATTTTCAGCTCAGACAATTCATAGGTTGATATTAATTAGTGGCAGAACCGTACGCAACCGATTGAGGGAGCACAACATTGGGCCCCGACGTCCAGCGATACGTCCAGTTTTGCTTCCACGTCACCGTCACCCACGCCTAACTTGGTGCAGATACCATTAGATGTTTAAAAGCACGACAGGGACAGTATACTGTTCACAGATGAGTCCAGGTTTCATCTGGACAGCTCTAATGGTCTTGCAAGAGTCTACAGGCGTCCAGGAGAACGTTTCAGCGACGCTAGCGTCCCTCAACCTCGTCAGTTTGGGAGTAAAAGTGTGAGTGAGTGAGTGGGCTTTTACGCCGCTTTTAGCAATATTCCAGCAACATCACGGCGGGGGACACCAGAAATGGAGCAGAAGTGTAATGGTATGGGGTATGACATCACAACTCGTGGGAGAAGACAACTCAATGTTAACACTGGCAATTTGAATTGCACACCCTTCTGGGACGACATCGTTCGAGATCATGTTCTGCCCTTTGTGCAAATGCAGGGACGTAACGTCACGTTGCGGCAGGATAATGCCCGCCCACATTTTGCACGTGTTACACGTTTTGTAACAGACATTCTGAGGCACTTTAACATTGCTTTTTCTCCAGACCTCTCCCCCACAGAAAATGTCTGCGATGAGATGGATCGACGCCTACGACAGGACAAGAACCAGTCGGTAACGCTAGCTCAGGGTGGCCAATCTTTGGTTGACATTTGGAACAATCTCCCAGGCTGTTTTCAATCATAAGGACCCAATTGCACAAAGCGATCGTAAGATGGTCGAAACTACCATGCTTTAACATATGCTTACAATAGTCGTAGGCTAAGATCGCTTTGTGCAAGTGGGTCCTGATGTCTCCAATGCGCCGCCCCTGTCTCGCTTGTATCAACGCAAATGGTGGCCACTCCCGATACTGATATTCATAATTGAGTTTTTAGGGCGTGTCTCTCTGTCTCCTGTAACTAGGTATGAGTTTTATCATTGAATTTGTTATGAAAAAACATTCAACAGACGAATGACCGAATATTCTGTTGTTATCGATTAAAAACACACACCATTTGTTAGTATGTAATTTAAGGTTTTCTGCACCAAAAACAACCTATGACTATGTAGTTTGGTCCTAGCGCCTGTTGAAGAATCGATGCTAACATTCATGTTATGTAGTGTTCACTGTAATGTAAGGCCCAACTCAGTCACTCACTGACTCAATTTTCAGATGGCAACCATGCTCTGAACAAACCGACTTCTGCAAGTTCTAACTTTGAACAAGCAAGCTCTAATGCTGTTGACGGCAAGAATGACACACACTGGTCGAATGGGAGTTGTTTCGCTATCAACATCGCTGATTCTGATCACTGGTGGCAAGTGGACCTTCAGTATCAGGTCTTAGTGACAGAGATCAAGGTGTCCTCCAGGTCGGACTGCTGTCGTAAGTTACATTCTTCATTTGGAAGACAAGGAAATGTTATTCTATTGATGCGTTTCCCCAGTATTGACGCATTGTGGGCATAAGTATTTTGAATAAGGTTTTAGTTCGATAATACCAGGTCTTAGATTGTAGTGAGATTATATATGAACATATGCTTGCCGTTTTATATTAATACATTGTATACATGGATGATTTATCTTCAGCTGAGAGGTTACACGACTTCTCCGTGGACGTGTACGACACAGATCCTACTCTGAATCCGCTATCTCCCGCAAAACAGTGCTACTTCTACTCGGGCAGTGTGACGTCACCCGGGGTCACGGTCACAGTGACCTGCACGAGGCCTGTGAGTGGTCGGTATCTCCGTCTCACTGGGAAGAACAGAATTAATTATGTGGATGTCCTACAGTTCTGCGAAGTGCAAGTCTTTGGTGATACAGAAACGCACTCCACTTCATGTAAGTCACGACCGTTTATGTAATGTACATCATATTTGTTATGGTTTCGCAATAAGGAAGGGTATTTTATTTACAAAAAGGGTTCATTTTGAAACATTAAAGAAATAAATGAGGAAAAGAAAGAAACTCCATCCTTTAGTAATTACTGGGGGAATGAGTGAATGTTGTTTTACACCAGTAATTTTGCCGTAAATGTGCCAAACACGTAGTTGCTGTTATAAGCAGCGTCCAACACCGCCTGGTATGATGACACGTAATTACCCAAGCCGCTGAACCATTTAATCTCATCTGGTGATAAGCATAGTTTACTTGGCACGAATGCAAATCCATAATCTCCACGAGTTTCAATTGATGTACTCAACATAAATAATTAATATGACGAAATTCTGTAGTTCTTTCAAACCCCGTGCAAATATTTGTCCAGCACCACAGTAGACGTTTAAACAATTATAACTGGATGTGCAACTATAACGGTTGGTTAATGCGTCTCTTGTGACATGTTTGCTGTGATTTTGAGAAAGATACATATGTCCCTGAGCTGTGCCAGGATTCTGTGATCCACGGGGAGCTTCCTTGATTTTCCTTGATGAGGAGCCTTGGCTTGTTAACGCCGTACACGTGCTCGTGGGTTTCTGAAACTGCTGACGTCTGGCTTTCCCCTCTAATTTATCTAACTGAAATACTTTTCACAGCGCGTCACAGAAAGGAAGAGTGTAAGAATATCTTTGTGTTTGCAGGCTCAACACTAACACAGCAACGTGGAAAACGGTTCAGCAGTGTTTTAGTTCACGATCTTCTGTCCCATGTCAACGACCCAACAACATGTGCATCAGTCTGTGAAAGGGACATCCGATGCACCGGTTTCAACTTTAAGTTGACGGAAGGTACCTGTCAGTTGGTGCATGACACTGAGGTTGGGCCGACGGTTGCCGATGCTTCCTGGAACTGTTATCAGTACGAACCATGTTGGGTGCCTTGCCCTTAATAAATTCAAACGAATTCATCAAACAAAATTACCATGTGTAAGCGTAAAGGCGTATTTAGCGAGGAGGAAAGTTTGGATACAGCGATGTCAACGTGTTAAAAAAAATGGAAACCGACTCGACATCCGATTTTCTGTTCCTTGCATTTTGTGGCATATGTCTATGAGAGGGACAAAACTAAAGGACCTTTGATTCGAAAATAGATTCTGCATTCATTGTTAAATATAATCCACGACTGACTACCATCGTTCAGCAATTACAGAGGACATGGTATACTTTTGGTGTACATAAGTTCACATAGTCTTGATTCGTAGTCTTGCATACGTTGGATGGTTGGTTTGTTGTTTAACGCCGCACTCAGCAATATTCCAGCTATATGACGGCGGTCTGTAAATAATCGAGTCTGGACCAGACAATCCAGTGATTAACATCATGGGCATCGATCCATGCAATTGGGATCGATGACATGCATCAACCAAGTCAGCGAGCCTGATAACCCGATCCCGTTAGTCGCCTCTTACGACAAGCATAGTCGCCTTTTACGGCAAGCATGGGTTGCTGAAGACCTATTTTACCCTGGGTCTTCACAGGTCTCTTGCATACGTGAAACCCTTGTATGTGTTTGTTTCTGCAGAAAAGGCCCCTCTTGTTTTATCCACAAAACCTGCAGGATAAACTTTCCTTCATTTTTAGAATGTCTTTGGTAAACTGGACTTGAAGATGAGAATCTTCTGCATGTACAGTATCTGTAAGCCCTGACATTAATTGAGTTCACCATTTTAATATAAAACAGGCTAATACTCACCAACGCGTACATTATTTACCTTTCTTTATATAATAAAGTATAACTGGTGTAAATTGATTAGAAAAATATTTTAATAATGTGTATGTATTTTCATTTCCGATAAATGTCAATGTGACATAAAAAATAGTATTTGTGTGTTATTGGATATATGTTTATTATCGATCATTAATGTTTAGAGGAGGCGGCATTTTTTTCAAATGATAAAAAGCGACAAACCCCTTTCCATATTCAATAGAAATCTCTGCTAAAACTACGATTCTGACGATATCATGAGCATGTGTTTATGTATCACTATCAAATAGTGATGATACCAGGTGTTCGCGAAAAGGTGAGCGTATCCTTCCCCACTAGTGGCACCCGTTACAAACACACGCACATGGAAGCCAATTGGGGGTGGGGTCTTCACCCCGTGAATCCCGCCTTTGGATCCACCACCGTTGATATTAGTTCAGTCATATTATCTGTGTCCTTCTACGATTAGTCATTGTGTGACAAAAAAGCTGTTTTAGGTTTGACAATAATTGTGAGGTGGGTGAACAGTGTTAAGAGAAATTGCAATGTGACAGGTATTTTTGAATGTTATATAAATGTAATAATAATGTTTTATTTCATGTATTTGTTGAAAAATATATTGTCTGTGTAAAGGTTATCCTTGTGTCTCTCTCCAATATGCGGTAGCGCATGTTGTAATGATGAATAAATGAATGTATGTCTTTATTTCCTCCAGATAAATCCGAAGATTCTCAAAACATCAAGATTATGTAATTAAATAATCAAATAACACAATAATCAAACATAAATACACACACACACACACACACACACACACACACACACACACACACACACACACACACACATATATATATATATATTTGTGTGTGTGTATATATATATATATATATATATATATATATATATATATATATATATATATATATATATATATATTTTACATTATCAAACATAGGTATGTCATAGTCCCCAAAGTGATAAGCATGCGTACACAATAATTGCATCTTTTTATGAAACACAACAATTTTACTTTTCGATGCATTATAAGTTAATCGCCATTTCGATGCGTAATTAACAACTGTATCTAAGGCTGTTTGTAGACCTTTAGGGCTGTAACTGATAAGAGTAGTATCATCAGCAAGTAACACGCATGGTAAACTAACATTATATATACATATTCCTGTATCTAACTGCCGAAGCTCAGTTATGAGGTGATTTATGTACACAAGAAAAAGCCAAGCTGAGATAGCTCTACCCTGACCTATATCTTGTCTAACAGCAAATGCATCAGATTGTTCGCCCTTATACTGAACACACGCATACATGGAAGTATAACAGTGATGTAAAAGAGACCACATTTTACCTCTAATACCAAGATGATAGAGTTTTACAAAGAGACCCGAGTGCCATATTCGATCAAAAGCTTTCTCCTTATCTAGAAATGCTGTGTAGATACATGATCCCCTGTTAACATAACTTTGTACACATTCGATGAGGGTAAATAGCGACATAACAGCACTGTGCTCCTTCCGAAAGCCAAACTGCAACATATCGGGAAAATTACAAGCATTTCGGGATGTCCACGTTTCTAATCTTTCTAGGAGAATCTTCTCAAAAAGCTTACTGAGGCAAGATGTTAGCGTAATACCTCTATAATTGACAGGGTTTGATTTATCTTCTTTACCCTTATAAATGTGTATACGTACCCCGTGTCTATAGGCTGCAGGTTATCCTTGTGTCTCTCTCCAATTTACGGTAGCGCATGTTGTAATGATGGATGTGTTCAGATAAGACAAGTAGAATGCATGTCGTGAACTAAATGCCAGCCACTAGTATCCCTCTATTCATCAGAGAAGTACATATCATAATAACTGTGTAAACTGCACAATTAACTAAACCCAAACATCACTAGACGATACAATTAATACGTATCATTTCTTTGTATAGAAAACCAATTTAGCTTTAGTCGCTGTATAAGTGCAATAATCTTGAACGCGACGTTAAACTCAATTTCACCTCACCTCACCTCATGTGGATATGGATATGCTCGCAGTAGTCCCTTCACAGGCAGTGCGCATTCCAGATTAGCTAAATAACTACATGAAGTCGGACATTTTAAATGTTAACACGAAGATATTGATATTACAACTTTTAAACGTAAACACGAAGACACTAACGTGCGGATAAGAAGATACCGGATGGGGATTCAACACAAACAAGAGGGAGAGGACCTATCGACTTAAGCTATTGTAGAACCTGTTAAAGATCAGATGTGAAAAGCTTGATAAATCCTATGCGAGCGTAGCACAAAGCAGTTGCAACCAGGCCATGTGTTAATGTCAGAGCAAATGGCAGTAACATTGTGATTAAAAATCTTGAAAGTGATTCACCCGAGTTGACAGATAAAATAATTACCATACACAAGGTTACATCATTACTGATTGTTTGTTTATTTGTTGTTTAACGCCGCACTCAGCAATATTCCAGCTATATGACGGCGGTCTGTAAATAATCGAGTTTAGACCAGACAATCCAGTGATTGACGTCATGAGCATCGATCCACGCAATTGGGATCGATTACATGTATAAATCAAATCAGCGAGCCTGTCATCATTATTGAGAGATTGACCTACACTTACTGATGTGAAGGTACTGAAAGCAGCCAGAAAACAGAGCAATGGGGATAGACCAGGTATTGTGACTGCTACCCCGTCCTGTAAAGAAAATAACGTCCAAGTACTACGGTCTGAGTCAACCATGTCAAGCTCAACTCATTTCAGATCAGTTATATCGACAATGAACATTCCCAAGAGGATCTCACAATCCAGCATACTCTTAGGATAGTCCTGAGAGAGATTGGAAAAGACAACAAGTACCGAGCCCATGGCAGTCGTACGGCCAAAACACGAGGATAATCTGGAGATATGTGTATGGAACTGTGGTGGCTGGTCTCTCAAAGAGAACGAGAACTCTGACCTTTGGAAACATCTATTCAATCTCAGGAATGTGATATTTCTGCACTATGTGAAACTTCTTAAAGCCAAATGAGAACATTTCCCTTCCAGGATATATATGGTATACAAATAACAGGATGCGAACTCACGTAAATACAAAACGAGGCTCGGGGGCTGTTGGTGTTCTGATTGACCTAGAAATATTAGATTGTTTTAATAAAAGTGTTTTAGATGACTCTATTGATGACATTTTATGGATTTAGCAAGACTCTAAGCAAATAGATTTTAATTTGTGTTTACGTGTACGTTATCTTAGTCCTTTGGGATCATCATATTTGTGTGATCGGGAAGAGTTCTTTAACATCTTAAAAAGCCAGTTGTGCATGTATCAGAGTGAGAGGGCAATGTGAATACACATGGAGATTCCCATGCACGAATGGGCGAAAGTACCGACTACATCGAAGGTGTGGATTTTATCCCTGTATGGGATGTTGGTTTATTGAGAGATTTATTATGGATCATGTCTGTTAGACTTTCTTATAGATAGCAATGTGTGTTTGCTAAATGGTCGTGTAGGTAAAAACGACTTCACTTATGTAACCCACAAGGCAGATCGGTCATGGATTACATGTTGGTTCTCGTGAACAGCTACAGAATCTGATGGTTGCAGATTCCCAAGTAGAAACAATAACACAGGTTATCAACCATTATAGCGTTGTCATGCTACGATCCATCCTTGGCAATTCTGTCTTGAAATATACCTGGTCTTTGTCAGGATTTGTGAATATCAACAACATCCCAGGTATGGACATAAACTCTGAAACCATTAAATACAAACCTGCATTTAGATTGGATATCTAAATGGTATTTTATGTGTGTACCTAAAACTTATATAAAGCTGTAAAATCCACAATTGACACAGTGGAAAGAAAGTTAGTCACAGATGAACATATCGATTCAGCATACGATGAATTTCTACAGTTGACAATTGGAGAACTGGATGAACAAGTCCCAATAATAATCATTTCAAGCTTAGACCAAAGAATTATAAGTGGCACACAAAACCTATTGGAATGGAGTACTTCAGGGAAGTTGGGATAACATTCAAGTTGCCGAAAGACACTGGCTAAGTTCTAACCCTAGGAAAATAAAAATGAACGAGAATTTTCGAGCAACAAGAAGTACAAATGCCAGCATAAACGGCACAAACAAGATTATCTCCCTTGCATCCGCACTCGATTTGAATGTGGATGTTATTGACGATGTTATCATTTTTAACAAATATTTCTTACAGCAAATAAGGCGACAAACCCCTTTCCATATCCATATCCAATAGAAATCTCTGCATAAAGCAGAGTCGATTGTATGATTCCGACTATACCATGAGCATGTGTTTATGAATCGCTATCAAACGGCCAAACGTTTCAAAGCAATATCAAGAACTATACTCTCTAGTTGATACTGTGGGCTCTTACTGTTTGTAAATCCACCCATCAGCCAAAGTTGCCGGAGTTGTTAAATTTAGATTATAGTCTTGTTCTTGTGCAGTCCAAATGGTTCCTGAAGGAGAGGCAACAAATCTTCCAAACGAATGGTATCATTTGGCCCTCGTCCTTTCTTGTGACCATGGCTGCGTCGACGTCTTTGGGATGCCGGAAACAGACTCAATAAATTGACATTAGCAGTTCGTTGGTTTGAAAGACTGCCAGCATCCTTTATTTTGTCATTACATCCATATTGTATTGCTGTACACAACAGTCGAATCCAATGACTTTCTCTGGACATTCTATAAGGTCTTCTGCATTTAAGGCTATCAGAGGGATGGTATATTTCCGCCAATATCCTAACTTTTATGCAGAGGATTGAGTGATTTTCAGAATTGAAATGCTGGTTGACACAGTTGGAAATATTTCTGTTGATGCCCGATCTATGCTGGCTGACTCGTTTGTTGTTTGGTATGATACGTCTTCAAAAGGTCTTGTGCAGTTGTTCCTTGATTGTATAAAGGATTATGGTTAGTCTTTGAAACAGGGGTTTGGTGCTACATTAGCTGGACCAGGCAATATCTCTCTCTTTGGACGGATTTTTATGGAGCTTTGGAATCTAGTACAAAAGAGGAATGGACATGTCTTCAGGTTTTAGAGTCAAGTCAAAAGTTGACAGTACTGATTTATGGTTCAGCAGATTTCTTCCTCAGTTAACCGATTTTCTGTGATAGACAACCAGATGTGGTTTTAAGAACAAAGAATGATGGGAATTTAACACATGGCAATAAGCTCAGAACGTACAGAACTTTCGGTCAAGACAGAATGGCAGAGGAATATTTACAGTGTACTGTGTCCAGACACATGTGAAAGATACTTGCTAAATTGAGATGTGGCTCATTACCACGTGCATGTCGTTATACATTGCCGGTCACGCCTTCAGGTGCTCGACTTTGTTTTTAAGACTCTGGAAGATGAAACCCACCTCTTCATGGCCTGTCCTATGTATGACGATAATAGATATCAACTGTTCTGACATCATTGTATTCCTATTAACTTCGCAGATCTCATCTCAATAGAAAAAGTATTATGCTGTGTGCTGATATTCAAAATACGCAGAGATTACACAATTAAAAAGCAAAATATTAATGCGAAATTAGTCAGAAGTTCGCAACATGTTCTACAGCTGGTATTTATACATTGTACATCATGTATATATGTATGGATATGTGTAAGTATGTGTTTTGTTTATGTAAGTGGGAAGGAGAGTAAGGATGTTGGTGTGTGGGAGTGTGTCTGAACATCTGTGGTGTAGTTTTGTGTGGACTGGGGGTACTGGTTGGTGTGTGTGTGTGTAAGAGGATCGGACGGGGGTGGGGTGGAAGTAATTGGTGTGTAGGGTGCGAGAGTCTGCTTTTGGGTATTGTGGATGGGGACGATGGTATGTGTGTAAATGTTAATGTTGGGGAGGTGGGGAATGCGCCTGCGTTGGAATAGTGTTGGGGTTTGGGGTGGGATGGTATTGGGGTGTGAGTGTCGGGATATGCATGTGTGTGGGTGCATATGATTGAACATAAGCGTGTTGGTGTTTTGGTATGGGATTGCCGGCGACACTGTGACGCTCTTTATACTTTTCGTCTTGAATCTGATTTTTGTAATTAACTTGTGCTTGTTTGTGTATTAAAATTAATATATAACCAGGTGTATTAAGACTAGATGTGTGAATGTGGTTTTTATAACCAAATATCAGCTGTAAATAATGGAATCTGGACCGGACAATCCAGGGTTTGACAGATTCGCAACGACTACAGTGTATGGTGATCAAAATTGATTTTTAGACGTGTTTTTTCTTCAGTCAGTGTTTCAAAACATGTGGTTGTTTTCTCTGGAAGGAGGAGCCAAACAGTTTTGTTTGTGCCCCAAATTCATATGTTACAGAAGATCTCTATGTCAAGTCTTTAGCCGGCTGTTTATTCGTGAATCTTTTCTTGAATGTTTTGATGTTAGCCTGAATGACACGTCTGAAAACAAAGAGTGAACCGTTGTACAGTAATAATAGTGCCTGTTGTCAAATCTGACATAGATGTTACACAAATGTTCACACAGCCTGATATTGCAGCGTAAACGTCAGTGCCAATTATGACCACCATCTTCCTGTACCCCAGTTCTGCAAGGCCTTCCCATTGAATGATGAGTCGTTGAATTCGATTCTGCGGTAACGTTTGAGGCGGCGGTTGGCGTTGTAAGACAAGGCGAACCTGTCTCCCTTCTGTGTGGTGGAACGCTGTCGATCACCAGCATGTCACTGGGTAGCTGATCCAAACATCTGGTATCGATTCCTTACCTGCTGATCTCGTTTTGGCTAACATCAAAGACGTCTGCAACGTGACGTTGTGTTGACCCAGTTTCAAGCATGCCTATACATCTGCCTAATTCTTCTGCGTCAAACGAAGTCTTTGACGCAGTGGGGGCATAAGTGCAATCAGTTGTTGCAGTCCTCTGTAGCAAAAGTTTTGCTCTCTGATAGTGATGTGAAACGATTCTGTCCGTTCATCATGAAACTGAGGTCCTGTAGGGGATATCCAATCACTGATGATATTTCGTCGATGATTTTTATCTACAGTAAACTACGTTTATAACGAACACGCTCTTAACGAACTTACCGATATAGCGAACTTATTTTTAGTCCCGGTCATTTGTTGCATGTATGCAGTATATATGCTTATAACGAACTACGGTTATTACGAACTAAAGTTAGTGGTCCCTTTGAGTTCGTTATAACCGTAGTTTACCGTATATCAAAACTTTATCCTCAGGAAACCTTGTATATTTATGTGTATGTATATATAGCAGGTGTGCCAGATGTCAACGGGAGGAGAGACCACACGTCAGTCAAAGTATCCAGGTTTGACATGAAAGACATTCCTGTAGATTTTCTAATGTCCCGTGATTGGAAAGCTAAATAAGAAGCAATAATGTCTGATTTGGATAAAGACGTTAATAATCAAGCTGACATTGATATCATTCGTGATGAAAGGGAAGCAAAGTTGAAATGTAGGAAAGTTTTGTTGAATTCATATTAAAACAACTTGAGACGCCCTACAGAGAAAGCATGGTGGAATGAGGAATTTGGTAAAACATCAGCATCAGACAGAGCATATTGTGGACAATCGCCTGGAGAAGATGAAATTCCTCTATAACTCTTAAGATCACAGACTATTGACTCACAATGTACCATGACTCACAATGATACAAGTGACAGAACCCCTTCCCCTTGGCAGTAGCCACTAATAAGACAAGCAGGGTTACAGTGGCA
The DNA here is from genome assembly GCF_023055435.1 of Haliotis rufescens. Classification (NCBI taxonomy): domain Eukaryota; kingdom Metazoa; phylum Mollusca; class Gastropoda; order Lepetellida; family Haliotidae; genus Haliotis; species Haliotis rufescens. The sequence goes on along the minus strand of NW_025963835.1, from coordinate 5,451,669 downwards.
TATCTACTCCCCGAGGTATGCTGGGCTATATAAAATTCCGAAATCTTGGGGAGAACTTCCTTCTCGTATACCATTATTATATCAATGAAATCAGTAACAAGTAAAAAGGCATGTTTTCTTCATCCATATTTTAATGATGCCATTTCATTTAAAACTGCTTTTTTCACATTGCTTTTATGAAATGATTGATAAAACAACATGTTGCTGAAGTCAAAATGATTGTATCAAATATGCACTTGGTATGGTATATAAAATATATCAACAGCTATATTGAAATATAAATGATTATATATATGGCGTAAACATCATATATACTATTGACATATCCCTTTTGGGTTGTCCTTGTGATTTCTCTTCAAAAGTGCTGCTGCTTCGTTAAACAACATTCACTCACTCACTTGGGAATTCAACACGTGTGAACCGTGTGATGTAAATGGGACAGAAGCCGTTACAAAGTAAGAATGTAAGACATTGAGCAGATGATTTAGCAGTCGTCGAGTTTTGTGCCATCATGATCACATTTCTATTAAAGCAACTTAATGGGTCTGGAGGTCAGGCTCCGTGGCTTGGTTGATGACATGTCATCGTACTCCTCTGGAGCGGATTGTTGCTGATATCAATCACTGGCCTGTTTCTTCCAGACTCGAGTATTTTCAAGCCGCCGTCATACAGTAATAGTGTTGCGGCGTAAAACAACAAAGAAACAAGGTTGCAGTTGACGATCACTGCAGTCTCCACATGAAGGCCTCTTCTATTATATCAGCTAGTACCATATATTTCCCAGTGAAGCTGTGGATCTGCCGTCTTCATATCTTCATATATAGCTTTCATGGTAACACCCTGTTCAACACATAGCTTAGGGTCTATATGTATATTGTCTGGAATCACAGGGTGTCTTGCAAGTAACATGGTGAGCACACGGACTTCACCTTGCTCCACCACCACACCTGGTGACCCCGACGCCCCATATGTCAAGGAGCAGTGGAACTGCAGGAAGGAAGGGTTTTTTCCAAATGTATCATAGACGTTCAGGAGTTCCGGCGGGATCTTGCTCTTCAACAATTCTATTTTCATCTTTTTAAACTCGTATTCCTCAGTGATGGTGTAACAGTTGTGGTCTCTGTAGAGGGTCAAGCCTCCTGTATGACCTAGGAAGTTGAAGAAGCCTTTGTGGTTACTCAGGAACCGTGTGAATGCTTGTGGAAACTTTCCGTCCATGGACGGTGCCAGTTCTACTACAGCAGTATCCAGTTGTATATTAACATAACGCAAAGTCTTGAGTTGGAATACTCTTATAACATTGTCCTCATGGGTGAAAAGTACTGACAGTCCGTTTGTGACCAACCGCTTTTGTATTTCAGATTGCGTGGATGATGTTTCCTGAAGTTTTCGTATCTCTTCATCTGTTATTCCTGCAGTAAATAAACAAAATGTGTGTTACACTATGTTATCTACATGTTTGTAACCAATCAGGTATAGTCATGGGTACTGTAGTTTCAGGGGAGATGGCGAAAATAAAATAGAATTGTTAAATGCTACCATATGAAGTCATTGGTTGATATTCACAGTGCCAATCCTCGATTTCTCAGTGTATTCATTCATGGAAATCGAAATATGGTAAACGACTTTCAGTATGTGTTTCTTACCAAGAGCTTCTTTCAAGACATGCGCGGCTGTCATTATGCATCCATCACCAACCATGAAGCCGGTGCCATTGGTCTTAATTGAGCAGACAGATTCAGCAGCACGGTCAAGCAGGCGCATATCACTAGCTTTTTCGACATCTATACCATAGTTGCCTTTGCCAAGAGCACCTGGAATATTTCAAAATTGATACACAATATAAATAATCACAGTATACGGCTACTAATGCCACGTGATTAACCATTTCTTGGTAGGTCGCAATGAATTATTTGTTTTAAATCAAGTACTCTAATCCTGAAAAACTAAAACGACCAAACAGCGGGACTTGTTTTCAGTGAAGCTAATCATACCTTGCCCAAGGTAAGTATCGACCCATTCCCAATTTTCAAAATCACAATATATCAACACTATCACGGCGGGGCACCCATGTGGAGAATCGAACCCGGGTCTTCGGTGTGGCGAGCGAATGCTTTAACGACTCGGCTGTCCCACCGCCCTGATGTAGAAAGCCCACCCTCACTTGTACATTGTCATGATAGAAACATTGTCGCCAATGTGTAATTATGAATGTAAAATATAAACAGACAATGGCGGCGAATATGACGTTAACACTGTATGGAAAGTAACAAGAATCAGTTTCATCAGTACACAGTGTTTGCTTGTGCATGTATTGGAACTTGATACATGAGAAAGATGAGAAATATTTTCATTTCCAAAACTACATCAACATAGGAGTGAGTGAGTGAGTGAGTATGGTTTAACGCCGCTTTTAGCAATATTCCAGCAATATCACGGCGGGGGACACCAGAAATGGGCTTCACACATTGTACCCATGTCGGGAATCGAACCCGGGTCTTCGGCGTGACGAGGAAACGCTTTAACCACTAGGCTACCCGACCGCCCCCATCAACATAGGAAAGCGGTGAGTTATAGAAGTATGTCAGCTTACTGTTGTAGGAAATCCCGAAGTGATGCAGTTGCTTACAACTATGCTGAAATCCAGCACGGGTATTGTGCTACCAACTAGGGATGCGCATTGGGGAAGAGAAAAAGCTCGTCTTACCTGGAAATAGTTTATTACTTGTGGCTTTCTTTGCATCAGAACCGTGGGGTGCTGCTCCACCAGATTTGGGCGCTGCAGAAGCATATTCCTGCACAAAGGACAGAATCTTGTTAATCAAGAAACTCAACATTCCGGACGATCTGGTTGTGTCTGTGTTAATGGTGATAACGCGAAGCTCTCACGATTTCAAACACCAGCTTTGTCGCACGACCGATTGTCGCTGGAGGGGTAATATTACGGATCCCGAGAAGTATAGGTAATATATATTTAATCTAACAATAGTTCAGGCATAAACACATGTATCATATACTACATTAATATAGCTGTGAAAGACGAAAACCACGAGGGTTTTATAGGGTGGGTCAGTTCACAGATTTCGGTCTGAGTGGACGGGTGAGATCCGATCTGGTTCTTGTCGTCTTCGAGGAATGAGTGAGTGAGTGAGTTGGGTTTAACGCTGCTTTTAACAGACGTGAGTATTCAAGTTATATCGCGGCGTGCCAGCTTAATGTGGGAGGAAAGCCCGAGGTGATGCAGATCTCAGACGTTTACCACTTCGGTGAAACCCACGAGCACGGGTATGGTGCTGACATACCTAGAAACATTATACGGCGAACCGGGATTCGAATCCACAATCATAGGTTCCCGGCGTGCCTAAGGGACGCAACTCTGCACAGCGAATCGCGGCGCCTAAGACGACTGGGCCACCCGTGCCCCTCCTTCGATGAATGATAGCTTATCGAAATAATAACACTGCAAGATAATGTCACGTTGGACTAATACGAAATTAGGACACGTATCGGAAATATCGGAGTTATCAATAACTACAATGACTTCCGGATTAACGTTTCCCTGTGTGTGTTTGTGTGTGTGTGTGTGTGTGTGTGTGTGTGTGCGCGTGTGTGTGTGTTATCGTGTGTGTGTGCGTGTGTGTGTGTGTTAGCGTGTGTGTGTGTGTGTGTGTGTGTGTGTGTTAGCGTGTGTGTGTGTGTGTTAGCGTGTGTGTGTGTGTTAGCGTGTGTGTGTGTGTGTGTGTGTGTGTGTGTGTGTGTGTGTGTGTGTGTGTGTGTGTGTGTGTGTGAGCGTGTGTGTGTGTGTGTGTGTGTGTGTGTGTGTGTGTGTGTGTGTGTGTGCTTATTTGTTGTTTAACACTGCATGAGCACTGGTACTTATTATCCCCTGACAGCATCCTCAGTTCTCCATGTATGATATATGATGTGAAGAAAATCTAAATATTTTTCGTGTGTATGGTGAGTAAACTGTAAAGTTGACCACCTGTTTGAACCGGTCTTGTGTTGGACCGAAGGTTTAGTCTGGGTTTGAAAGAGGTGCGTATTATCAAGAAATCATGTGTGTACTTGTTGTTTAAAGCCGCACTAAGCAATATTACAGCTACATGGCGGCGGCCAGTATATGGAATCTGGATCAGACAATCCAGTGATTAATATCACAGTGAGCCACGATCCACGACTTCGGGGTACGTTGGCATATCATTAACAAACTCACCGATGCTGACCACCCGATCCATTCGGTCGCCTCTTACGACAAGCAGGCTAGGTTGGAGTCCCAATTTCCTCAGTGTAGCAACAAAACTCAAGGCCAGTGACTCAATGCTAAACATGTAACGAGGTTTCATTTGTACTAGGTACTTACTGCGTCTAAGCCCCGGTGAACCTCTTGAGTGGATCCTCTAGGCGTTCTACTTGGGAGGTTACAGGGTGTGTCTGTAACTGGAAGTAAATAATGTAATAAATGTGCATTTTTGACATTGTGGATGCACGGCCACTTCAGTTTATTTGTAGGTTAAGATTATTACACTACTAACAGAAATGTTTTACTTTACTAAGAGCTGTATCAGGGGCGCTGGGGTAGCCTAGTGGTTAAAGCGTTCGCGAAGTCCATGTCTGGTGTCCCCTCCCATGATATTGCTAAAAACAGCATATAACCATGCTCATTCACCCACATGAAAACTCCATTCATTTTATCTGAGGAGGTCAGTTTGAAAAATGCTTGCATCACGGTGTAAGATGTTTTCATTGTCACATATTGAAGAAAGTTAGGTAACATGGAGAAAATTATGGTTTAATTAAATACAAATATAATAAGCAAAGCGGAATAAAGCGATCACCATTGATTCCTGACTCCGACCTTTCCACCTCTAAAATATTATACCCAACCGACACCACACAACTCATCCCTTGTTCTAAAACGAAAGCATTTTGTCATTTCGTCATGTGAGAGTGCTACTCCGATTCGAAACCCGCATTTGCTCCATATTTGAAACCTCAATCTGACGCGTTCGGTTTCAAATAAAATGTATAGCTATGTGGAAAAGGCCAATGTTGACACATTATTTGGAGTAGAAACTTGGCCACAGGTATACACGTAAGCCCGTATTTTAGGAAGTTCACAGAGTGCTAGATTCCTATGGAATCCAGATATGCCCCGATTAGGAGGGAGTTCGTTGCCTCATAGATATTGTTTCGTATAATTTAAGGTTTCCACACATTTATGAATTATATCACTTCTTGGAAGACATAACACCAAGTTCCAAACTGATAACTGCATCCGTTTTCGAGAAGTCGACAAGGCAATTTGACAGGGTGTGAGAAACTGCAAGCATGAAGAAACCTGAAAAACGAGCTGTCATTAAATACCCGCATGGAAACGGCATGTCACCAGAGGAAATTCACGAAGATAAAAACTCACGCTTGGAACCCTTCATTTACAAGTGATAAGAAATAAGCGTGGCAAAAGTGGTACAGACAATGGCCTTAGGCCTGGTCGTCCTAAGAATGCCACGTCTGAAGCTTAAGTCTATAGAATGGTTGTGGCTGACCGACGTGTTATAATTCATCATATCACAGACACCTCTGGGAGTCAGTTTTGGGTCAATACAATCCATATTGACCGAAACTCTCCACATGAGCTAATGGATGAGCAGATGGATTCCAAGGATGTTGACGCCAGATCCTGATAATTCAGTTTGTGAATTGGTAGCCCAGCATGAAACCTATGTCAACCACTTTGATCCAGTGGAAATACATAGCCTCATCTTTACCACGGAGGTACAAGCGGGTGGCGTTCGTGACCTCGGTTTTCTGGGAGAGATAGGGAATAATCATGACTGACTATCCGCAGCGAGGTCAGACAATCAATAGGCAATATTATGCCATACAACTGCGTCATTTGAGAGAACTATCAAGTGAAAGCGTGGAGGAAAGTTCCATTCAGGTGTGACTACGTGCCTGTGAACCTCCTGCAACTGCAGAGCGTGTCTTTGACTTGTTTCACCGTGTCCTTACCATCCTGACCCACCAACCTCCGACTTTTATCTCTCTCCAAAACTCAAAACACATCTGTGTAATAGAGACAGTAACGGCGGGATGATTGTTGCGTCTATGTTCGTCGATTTCACCACAGTTGAAAATGTATTAGACCTGCATCACTTCAGACTTTCCTCCCACATGAAAGCTGACGCGATCGTACATAACAGAAATACGGTCATGGGCAAATTTTATCTCTAACGCACAATGAATATTAGGAAATGAAACAATAAACGTACCGTTATGTTTCCGAAAGTCTTTCAGGTCACTAACTAAGTCCATCCGATCCATATCACCCAGAAAAGTCTCCAGTTTGACCATAAAATTAGTAGGCTTCAACTGTTCCAGTACAGTCAGCAAATCAAAAGCATTTTTGATTTTCCCCTGCTTTTGTTTTCCTATTATGTCCCCAAAATAAAACTTTGCCTTTTCAACTTCTTCTGGTGTCAAATTCTGCGCTATCTCAAATAAGGCCAGTCTGAAAAGGAAGTATAATACGCTTGTCAATATGTATTTTCTTAATGATATCCTCTCTCCAACATTCCTTTCTCTCTTCCGCCTACCGTTCTGATTCATTTGAAGATTCTTATTGGGCAATACTATATAATGATTGATTCATGTAAATTCAACACGGTAGAAACATTTCTATAGTACGACACTATAGATTGATTCCTCTCTATGATTCAACATGGCTACATTATACAATGATTCTTCTTGGACTACATTATACAATGCTTACTTTAGGATCACAGTTTCCAATTATTTCTCTGTGGAAACATTTAACAATGATTCCTTTTGGGCTACATTATATAATGCTTACTTTAGGATCACAGTTTCCAATTATTTCTCTGTGGAAACATTTAACAATGATCCCTCTTGGACTACATTATACAATGCTTACTTTAGGATCACAGTTTCCAATTATTTCTCTGTGGAAACATTTAACAATGATCCCTCTTGGACTACATTATACAATGCTTACTTTAGGATCACAGTTTCCAATTATTTCTCTGTGGAAACATTTAACAATGATTCCTTTTGGGCTACATTATACAATGCTTACTTTAGGATCACAGTTTCCAATTATTTCTCTGTAGAAACATTTAACAATGATCCCTCTTGGACTACATTATACAATGCTTACTTTAGGATCACAGTTTCCAATTATTTCTCTGTGGAAACATTTAACAATGATCCCTCTTGGACTACATTATACAATGCTTACTTTAGGATCACAGTTTCCAATTATTTCTCTGTGGAAACATTTAACAATGATTCCTTTTGGGCTACATTATATAATGCTTACTTTAGGATCACAGTTTCCAATTATTTCTCTGTGGAAACATTTAACAATGATTCCTTTTGGGCTACATTATATAATGCTTACTTTAGGATCACAGTTTCCAATTATTTCTCTGTGGAAACATTTAACAATGATTCCTTTTGGGCTACATTATATAATGCTTACTTTAGGATCACAGTTTCCAATTATTTCTCTGTGGAAACATTTAACAATGATCCCTCTTGGACTACATTATACAATGCTTACTTTAGGATCACAGTTTCCAATTATTTCTCTGTGGAAACATTTAACAATGATCCCTCTTGGACTACATTATACAATGCTTACTTTAGGATCACAGTTTCCAATTATTTCTCTGTGGAAACATTTAACAATGATCCCTCTTGGACTACATTATACAATGCTTACTTTTGGATCACAGTTTCCAATTATTTCTCTGTGGAAACATTTAACAATGATTCCTTTTGGGCTACATTATATAATGCTTACTTTAGGATCACAGTTTCCAATTATTTCTCTGTGGAAACATTTAACAATGATTCCTTTTGGGCTACATTATACAATGCTTACTTTAGGATCACAGTTTCCTATTATTTCTCTGTGGAAACATTTAACAATGATCCCTCTTGGGCTACATTATACAATGCTTACTTTAGGATCACAGTTTCCTATTATTTCTCTGTGGAAACATTTAACAATGATCCCTCTTGGACTACATTATACAATGCTTACTTTAGGATCACAGTTTCCAATTATTTCTCTGTAGAAACATTTAACAATGATCCCTCTTGGACTACATTATACAATGCTTACTTTACGATCACAGTTTCCAATTATTTCTCTGTGGAAACATTTAACAATGATTCCTTTTGGGCTACATTATATAATGCTTACTTTAGGATCACAGTTTCCAATTATTTCTCTGTGGAAACATTTAACAATGATCCCTCTTGGACTACATTATACAATGCTTACTTTAGGATCACAGTTTCCAATTATTTCTCTGTGGAAACATTTAACAATGATTCCTTTTGGACTACATTATACAATGCTTACTTTAGGATCACAGTTTCCAATTATTTCTCTGTGGAAACATTTAACAATGATTCCTTTTGGGCTACATTATACAATGCTTACTTTAGGATCACAGTTTCCTATTATTTCTCTGTGGAAACATTTAACAATGATCCCTCTTGGACTACATTATACAATGCTTACTTTAGGATCACAGTTTCCAATTATTTCTCTGTGGAAACATTTAACAATGCTTCCTTTTGGGCTACATTATACAATGCTTACTTTAGGATCACAGTTTCCAATTATTTCTCTGTGGAAACATTTAACAATGATCCCTCTTGGACTACATTATACAATGCTTACTTTAGGATCACAGTTTCCAATTATTTCTCTGTAGAAACATTTAACAATGATCCCTCTTAGACTACATTATACAATGCTTACTTTAGGATCACAGTTTCCAATTATTTCTCTGTAGAAACATTTAACAATGATCCCTCTTGGACTACATTATACAATGCTTACTTTAGGATCACAGTTTCCAATTATTTCTCTGTGGAAACATTTAACAATGATCCCTCTTGGACTACATTATACAATGCTTACTTTAGGATCACAGTTTCCAATTATTTCTCTGTGGAAACATTTAACAATGATCCCTCTTGGACTACATTATACAATGCTTACTTTAGGATCACAGTTTCCAATTATTTCTCTGTGGAAACATTTAACAATGATTCCTTTTGGACTACATTATACAATGCTTACTTTAGGATCACAGTTTCCTATTATTTCTCTGTGGAAACATTTAACAATGATTCCTTTTGGGCTACATTATACAATGCTTACTTTAGGATCACAGTTTCCTATTATTTCTCTGTGGAAACATTTTACAATGATTCCTTTTGGACTACATTATACAATGCTTACTTTAGGATCACAGTTTCCTATTATTTCTCTGTGGAAACATTAAACAATGATTCCTTTTGGGCTACATTATACAATGCTTACTTTAGGATCACAGTTTCCTATTATTTCTCTGTGGAAACATTTAACAATGATCCCTCTTGGACTACATTATACAATGCTTACTTTAGGATCACAGTTTCCAATTATTTCTCTGTGGAAACATTTAACAATGATCCCTCTTGGACTACATTATACAATGCTTACTTTAGGATCACAGTTTCCTATTATTTCTCTGTAGAAACATTTAACAATGCTTCCTCTTGGACTACATTATACAATGCTTACTTTAGGATCACAGTTTCCAATTATTTCTCTGTGGAAACATTTAACAATGATCCCTCTTGGACTACATTATACAATGCTTACTTTAGGATCACAGTTTCCAATTATTTCTCTGTGGAAACATTTAACAATGATCCCTCTTGGACTACATTATACAATGCTTACTTTAGGATCACAGTTTCCAATTATTTCTCTGTGGAAACATTTTACAATGATTCCTTTTGGACTACATTATACAATGCTTACTTTAGGATCACAGTTTCTTATTATTTCTCTGTGGAAACATTTAACAATGATTCCTTTTGGGCTACATTATATAATGCTTACTTTAGGATCACAGTTTCCAATTATTTCTCTGTGGAAACATTTAACAATGATCCCTCTTGGACTACATTATACAATGCTTACTTTAGGATCACAGTTTCCAATTATTTCTCTGTGGAAACATTTAACAATGATTCCTTTTGGGCTACATTATACAATGCTTACTTTAGGATCACAGTTTCCAATTATTTCTCTGTGGAAACATTTAACAATGATCCCTCTTGGACTACATTATACAATGCTTACTTTAGGATCACAGTTTCCAATTATTTCTCTGTGGAAACATTTAACAATGATTCCTTTTGGGCTACATTATATAATGCTTACTTTAGGATCACAGTTTCCAATTATTTCTCTGTAGAAACATTTAACAATGATCCCTCTTGGACTACATTATACAATGCTTACTTTAGGATCACAGTTTCCAATTATTTCATTGTAGAAACATTTAACAATGATCACTCTTGGACTACATTATACAATGCTTACTTTAGGATCACAGTTTCCAATTATTTCTCTGTGGAAACATTTAACAATGATCCCTCTTGGACTACATTATACAATGCTTACTTTAGGATCACAGTTTCCAATTTTTTCTCTGTGGAAACATTTAACAATGATTCCTTTTGGGCTACATTATACAATGCTTACTTTAGGATCACAGTTTCCAATTATTTCTCTGTGGAAACATTTAACAATGATCCCTCTTAGACTACATTATACAATGCTTACTTTAGGATCACAGTTTCCAATTAGCTCTCTGTAGAAACATTTAACAATGATCCCTCTTGGACTACATTATACAATGCTTACTTTAGGATCACAGTTTCCAATTATTTCTCTGTGGAAACATTTAACAATGATCCCTCTTGGACTACATTATACAATGCTTACTTTAGGATCACAGTTTCCTATTATTTCTCTGTGGAAACATTTAACAATGATCCCTCTTGGACTACATTATACAATGCTTACTTTAGGATCACAGTTTCCAATTATTTCTCTGTGGAAACATTTAACAATGATCCCTTTTGGACTACATTAAATAATGCTTACTTTAGGATCACAGTTTCCAATTATTTCTCTGTGGAAACATTTAACAATGATCCCTCTTGGACTACATTATACAATGCTTACTTTAGGATCACAGTTTCCAATTATTTCTCTGTAGAAACATTTAACAATGCTTCCTTTTGGACTACATTATACAATGCTTACTTTAGGATCACAGTTTCCTATTATTTCTCTGTGGAAACATTTAACAATGATCCCTCTTGGACTACATTATACAATGCTTACTTTAGGATCACAGTTTCCAATTATTTCTCTGTGGAAACATTTAACAATGATCCCTCTTGGACTACATTATACAATGCTTACTTTAGGATCACAGTTTCCAATTATTTCTCTGTGGAAACATTTAACAATGATCCCTCTTGGACTACATTATACAATGCTTACTTTAGGATCACAGTTTCCAATTATTTCTCTGTGGAAACATTTAACAATGATCCCTCTTGGACTACATTATACAATGCTTACTTTAGGATCACAGTTTCCAATTATTTCTCTGTGGAAACATTTAACAATGATCCCTCTTGGACTACATTATACAATGCTTACTTTAGGATCACAGTTTCCAATTAGCCCTCTGTAGAAACATTTAACAATGATCCCTCTTGGACTACATTATACAATGCTTACTTTAGGATCACAGTTTCCAATTATTTCTCTGTAGAAACATTTAACAATGATCCCTCTTGGACTACATTATACAATGCTTACTTTAGGATCACAGTTTCCAATTATTTCTCTGTGGAAACGTTTAACAATGATTCCTTTTGGGCTACATTATACAATGCTTACTTTAGGATCACAGTTTCCAATTATTTCTCTGTGGAAACATTTAACAATGATCCCTCTTGGACTACATTATACAATGCTTACTTTAGGATCACAGTTTCCAATTATTTCTCTGTGGAAACATTTAACAATGATCCCTCTTGGACTACATTATACAATGCTTACTTTAGGATCACAGTTTCCAATTATTTCTCTGTAGAAACATTTAACAATGATCCCTCTTGGACTACATTACACAATGCTTACTTTAGGATCACAGTTTCCAATTATTTCTCTGTAGAAACATTAAACAATGATTCATCTAGGGTCACATTTTATTATGATTCGTCTCGGGCTACATTTTACAAGGATTCGTCTTGGGCTACATTATACAACGATTTCTCTATAGCTATATTATACAATGAGTGAGTGAGTGAGTTAAAATTTAACGTCACATCGGCAATATTTCCGCCATATCGTGACGAGATATTATACTAGATTTATCTGGGCTACATTATACAAAGATTCGTCAAGAGCTACATTAACAATTAATGCGAGTGAGTTGGGAAAACTCAAAGTGATGCAGGTATCAGACGTTTACCACTTTGATGAAACCCACGAGCACGTATAAGGTGCTGACAAACCTCGATATGTAATCGGGTCGAACCGTGATTCGAACCCACGATTTTCGGTTTCAGGCGCACCAAAGGGACGCACAGATAAGTGCGTCTCCTAAGACTTCTGGTTCACCCATCTTGATAAAGATTTATACGTATCGAGCTACATTATAGAATGATTCCTCTAGGGCTACACCATACAAAGAATCCTCTAGGGCTACATCATACAAAGATTCATCTAGGGCTACATCATACAAAGATTCCTCTTTGGCTACGTCATACAAAGATTCCTCTAGGGCTACATCATACAAAGATTCATCTTTGGCTTCGTCATACAATGATTCCTCTAGGGCTACATCATACAAAGATTCCTCTAGGGCTACATCATACAAAGATTCCTCTAGGGCTACATCATACAAAGATTCCTCTAGGGCTACATTAAACAACTATTCCTCTATGCAATGATTCCCCAAGGGCTTCATTATGTACGGATCATTCCTCTAAGACTACATCATACAGTGATTCCTATGGGCCTACATTATACAATTATGCCTACAGGGCAACATTATACAATTATTCCATTTGTGCTAAATTATACAATGGTACCACTCTGGCTATATAATGCAATGAATCCCTTGAGCTACATTATACAATGCTTCCACTAGGGCGACACTGCACAATGATACCGCCTTGGTTTATATTATTCAATGATTCCCTTGAGCTACATTATACAATGCTTCCACTAGGGCGACACTGCACAATGATACCGCCTTGGTTTATATTATTCAATGATTCCCTTGAGCTACATTATACAATTAATATAATAGTGCTACATCATGCACTGATTCCTATTGGCTACATTATACAAAGATACCTATAAGACTACATTATTTTAATGATTCCTATTGGGCTACATTATTCCATGATTCCTATTGGGCTACATTATTCAATGATTCCTATTGGCTACATTATTCAATGATTCCTATTGGCTACATTATACAAAGATTCACATTAGGCTACATCATACACTGATTCCTATTGGCTACATTATACAAAGATACCTATAAGACTACATTATTTTAATGATTCCTATTGGGCTACATTATTCCATGATTCCTATTGGGCTACATTATTCAATGATTCCTATTGGCTACATTATTCAATGATTCCTATTGGCTACATTATACAAAGATTCACATTGGGCTACATCATACACTGATTCCTATTGGCTACATTATACAAAGATACCTATAAGACTACATTATTTTAATGATTCCTATTGGGCTACATTATTCCATGATTCCTATTGGGCTACATTATTCAATGATTCCTATTGGCTACATTATTCAATGATTCCTATTGGCTACATTATACAAAGATTCACATTGGGCTACATCATACACTGATTCCTATAGGCCTACATTATACAAAGATACCTATAAGACTACATTATTTAAATGATTCCTATTGGGCTACATTATTCAATGATTCCTTTTGGGCTACATCATACACTGATTCCTATTGGCTACATTATACAAAGATACCTATAAGACTACATTATTTTAATGATTCCTATTGGGCTACATTATTCCATGATTCCTATTGGGCTACATTATTCAATGATTCCTATTGGCTACATTATTCAATGATTCCTATTGGCTACATTATACAAAGATTCACATTGGGCTACATCATACACTGATTCCTATTGGCTACATTATACAAAGATACCTATAAGACTACATAATTTTAATGATTCCTATTGGGCTACATTATTCAATGATTCCTATTGGGCTACATTATTCAATGATTCCTATTGGCTACATTATTCAATGATTCCTATTGGCTACATTATACAAAGATTCACATTGGGCTACATCATACACTGATTCCTATAGGCCTACATTATACAAAGATACCTATAAGACTACATTATTTAAATGATTCCTATTGGGCTACATTATTCAATGATTCCTTTTGGGCTACATTATTCTATGATTCCTATTGGCTACATTATTCAATGATTCCTATTGGCTACATTATACAAAGATTCACATTGGGCTACATCATACACTGATTCCTATAGGCCTACATTATACAAAGATACATATAAGACTACATTATTTAAATGATTCCTATTGGCTACATTATTCAATGATTCCTATTAGGCTACATTATACAATTATTCCTATTGACCTACATTATACAAATATTTTTTTGGGCCGGGGGAGGGGGTTACATTAAACAATGATTCCTGCTGGGCTACATTATACAAAGATTCCAGCAGAGCAACATCATACATCATTCTTCGAGGGCTACATTATACAAAGGTTCCTATTGAACGACATTATATAATTATTCCCCCGGGCCTTCATGATACAAATATTCCTATATGACTACACAACACAATGATTCCCTTTTGGCGACAGTAAACAATGATTGCTACAGGGATACATTATACAATGATTCCTGCAGAAGAACATAATACAATGATTCCTGGAGGGCTATATTGTACAATGCTTCCTCAAAGGCTACATTATACAAAGATCTCCATACGACTACATCATACAGCAATTCCTGCATTATATTACACTTATTCCCTTAGGGCTGCATTATACAAAGATTTCCATACGACTACATCAAACAGCAATACCTGGGTTATATTACACTTATTCCCCTAGGGCTACATTATACAAAGATCTCCACACGACTACATCACACAGCAATTCCTGCATTATATTACACTTATTCCTCTAGGGCTGCATTATACAAAGATCTCCATACGACTACATCATATAGCAATTCCTGCATTATATAACACTTATTCCTCTAGGGCTGCATTATACAAAGCTCTCCATACGACTACATCATACAGCAATTCCTGGGTTATATTACACTTATTCTCCTAGGGCTGCATTATACAAAGATCTCCATACGACTACATCACACAGCAATTCCTGGGTTATATTACCCTTATTCCTCTAGGGCTGCATTATACAAAGATCTCCATACGACACCACACAGCAATTCCTGGGTTATATTACCCTTATTCTTCTAGGGCTGCATTATACAAAGATCTCCACACGACTACATCACACAGCAATTCCTGCATTATATAACACTTATTCCTCTAGGGCTGCATTATACAAAGCTCTCCATACGACTACATCTATACAGCAATTCCTGGGTTATATTACACTTATTCCTCTAGGGCTGCATTATACAAAGATCTCCATACGACTACATCATACAGCGATCCCTGCATTATATTACACTTATTCCTCTAGGGCTGCATTATACAAAGCTCTCCATACGACTACATCATACAGAAATCCCTGCATTATATAACACTTATTCCTCTAGGGCTGCATTATACAAAGCTCTCCATACGACTACATCATACAGAAATCCCTGCATTATATTACACTTATTCCTCTAGGGCTGCATTATACAAAGATCTCCATACGACTACATCATACAGAAATCCCTGCATTATATAACACTTATTCCTCTAGGGCTGCATTATACAAAGCTCTCCATACGACTACATCATACAGAAATCCCTGCATTATATTACACTTATTCCTCTAGGGCTGCATTATACAAAGATCTCCATACGACTACATCATACAGAAATCCCTGCATTATATAACACTTATTCCTCTAGGGCTGCATTATACAAAGCTCTCCATACGACTACATCATACAGAAATCCCTGCATTATATTACACTTATTCCTCTAGGGCTGCATTATACAAAGATCTCCATACGACTACATCATACAGAAATCCCTGCATTATATAACACTTATTCCTCTAGGGCTGCATTATACAAAGCTCTCCATACGACTACATCATACAGAAATCCCTGCATTATATTACACTTATTCCTCTAGGGCTGCATTATACAAAGATCTCCATACGACTACATCATACAGAAATCCCTGCATTATATAACACTTATTCCTCTAGGGCTGCATTATACAAAGCTCTCCATACGACTACATCATACAGAAATCCCTGCATTATATTACACTTATTCCTCTAGGGCTGCATTATACAAAGATCTCCATACGACTACATCATACAGAAATCCCTGCATTATATAACACTTATTCCTCTAGGGCTGCATTATACAAAGCTCTCCATACGACTACATCATACAGAAATCCCTGCATTATATTACACTTATTCCTCTAGGGCTGCATTATACAAAGATCTCCATACGACTACATCATACAGAAATCCCTGCATTATATAACACTTATTCCTCTAGGGCTGCATTATACAAAGATACATTCTTGGCTACATAAATCAATGATCCCTGCAAGGCAACACAATGCAATGAGTCCAACATGGCTTAAGCATAGAAATGACTTCAATATGGTAACAGCGTTGAATGATTCAATATAGATTCAGCATTGCATGATTCCTGCAGGGAAACACCGTTGAGTTGAGAAACCCTACGCTCCCAAAACCGGGGGCACGGGTGGCCCAGTCGCCAAATGCGCCGCGATTCGCTTTGCAGAGTTGCGTCCCTTGGCACGCCAGAAACCTATGATTGTGGGTTCGAATCCCGGTTCGCCCCTATAATGTTTCTAGGTTTGTCAGCACCATACCCGTGCTCGTGGGTTTCACCGAAGTGGTAAACGTCTGAGACCTGCATCGCTTCGGGCTTTCCTCCCACATTAAGCTGACACGCCGTGATATAACTGGAATACTGTTAAAAGCGGCGTTGAACCCAACTCACTTACTCACTCCATTCCAAAACCGTATAATTAACTTACCAAACCGACTCTCAAAACCCTATCATCTACTCATTGGGCCTCGTATACTGAATAAAAACCTCTCACCCACAATCTTTCTCACACAACCCGCCATACTCTAGCCCTACTGGTTGTCTCTTACAACCCTGTCTGTCTCTCTTTCTCCCTCCCGCCTTACCTGACGGGAGACACGGTACCATCAGGAAATGTTCCATCTCTATCATCTTCAGGGCCAATCTGTTGAAGGGTGGGTAAGAGGTCGTTGCGGCCAATCTTCAGAAAAGCCTGAGTCAGGAGTAAAGTTTTGCCATGCTGTATTAACCTTTTCTCTTTTAAAGGTGTAAATATACCAAGAGCATCCGAAATCTTATCAAGTTTGTTTGGGGGGAGTAAATCTTTAAACATATATTTCAGGGCATTCAGGTCATCAGTGGCAATGTGTGAAGCAATCTCCATAAGCAATGCATTAAAAGTTGGTTCAGGAGCTGCATCTGTCTCTATGGTGGCCATTGTTGAATTTCACAAGACGGATTACCGTTCTGCTGAGTCAACCTGAAATGAAAAAGAATAGTGAATGAGTCCCATAGGACAAACTTCACTGTAGAAAGATTCATATAGGGCAACACTGTAATAATAATAATAAGAAGAAGAAGAAGAAGAAGAAGTGCATTTATAATGCGCTAAGTGGATGCTCATAGCGCTACACTATTATTACCCCGGTCAATGGATCAGTGAGCCCTCGATTTTCATTCTCATCTCCCTGAGGAGTATACAACCCAAACTGCCTGTGAGGCGCTAGAAGGTTAACAGCCACATTAGCATCCTAATTCCTATAGGACAAGCTACACTGTGGAACGGTACATACAGGGAAACACGACAGAATAATCCGCGTAAGGCAACACTGTAAAAAGACAACAGTATAATATAGTTCCTATGGGGGAGCAATAAAGAATGATACGTGGATAAAAACCTGATCCATTCTTTCAGATGTAATAATCTGTTTATGTGTTGATAACTGCAATATGAACGGCAATACGATCGCGATATATCTATTGTAGTGTCCGTCTGAGGTCTAGAATGTTATGTTGTATAGACGAATAGTCGTGTTACAGGCAGCACGCTTAATGTAATGTATTGTACTGTCGTGCAGTATTATCACTATTATGGTAATTAAGGTTGCCTTAAAATTGCTATGTTTCGTTTTCAGAGCAAATAAGTATATATATATCGTCATTTTTAACTAATGCTTAAATCCAGAAACCAGATGAAGTTCAATTTCCCACACTGAGTGACGATATGGCCTGTATTCAGTTTCTAATAACTTCTTAAAACAATGTCAGTTTAATATCACTATTAGAAAGATCAGGATTGAAACTTTTGTTCAATTGAAGAAAATCAGTGTGTGGCCATAATTGAGCATAATGTTAAACTGACTGATGTGAAAACTATTAATAGACATAATATAGCGACAATGCGGAAATATTACTTTCCTACTGTTGACATCTGCAGGACACGACTGTGAGGTCGTATGACGGGTTGTTAGAATGGCTGTTGGGGAATTACTCACACAAAATCTGTTTCATATAAACTCAAATAAGGCACACTCCATACACACTAAACTATGAAGTAAGCGACTGCTAATAACGTTGTTTAACAAACAAACACAACCCGGAAGTTGATGCACATAATAGTTTCCTTACCACAAGTTATATAATCATATTTTGCTTTGTGCATGGGCGTCATATAACAGATAATCGCTGCCCACTTTCTCTACTCTGTTCCCTGCCTACTTTCTCCGACCTGTTACCTGCCCACTTTCTCCGACCTGTTCCCTGCCCACTTTCTCCACTCTGTTCGCTGCCCCCTCTCTTCGATCTGTTCGCTGCCCACTCTCTCCGCTCTGTTCGCTGCCAACTTTCTCCACTTTGGTTGCTGCTAACTCTCTCCCCTTTGTTCGCTGCCCACTCTCTCCACTCTGTTCGCTGCCTACTTTCTCCACTCTGTTTGCTGTCCACTTTCTCCACTCTGTTCACTGCCAACTTTCTCCCTCTGTTCGCTGCCAACTTTCTCTACTCTGTTCGCTGCCCATTCTCTCTGCTCTGTTCGCTGCCTACTTTCTCCTCTCTGTTCGCTGCCCGTTCTCTCCACTCCGTTTGCTGCCAACATTCTCAACTTTATTGGCTGCCCACTTTCTCTACTCTGTTTCCTGCCCACTCTCTCCGCTCTGTTCGCTGCCTACTTTCTCCTCTTTGTTCGCTGCCCATTCTCTCCACTCTGTTTGCTGCCAACATTCTCAACTTTATTGGCTGCCCACTTTCTCTACTCTGTTCCCTGCCTACTTTCTCCGACCTGTTCCCTGCCCACTTTCTCCACACTGTTCGCTGCCCCCTCTCTTCGATCTGTTCGCTGCCCACTTTCTCCGCTCTGATGGCTGCCCACTTTTTCCCCTCTGTTCGCTGCCCACTTTCTCCACACTGTTCGCTGCCCACTTTCTCTACGCTGTTTGCTGCCCACTCTCTCCGCTCTGATGGCTGCCCACTTTTTCCCCTCTGTTCGCTGCCCACTTTCTCCACACTGTTCGCTGCCCACTTTCTCCACTCTGTTCGCTGCCCACTCTCTCCGCTCTGTTCGCTGCCAACTTTCTCCACTTTGGTTGCTGCTATCTCTCTCCCCTTTGTTCGCTGTCCACTTTCTCTACTCTGTTCGAGGCCCACTTTCTCTTCTCTGTTCGCTGCTCACTCTCTCTGCTCTGTTCGCTGCCCATTTCTCTGCTCTGTTTGCTGCCCACTCTCTCCACTCTGTTCACTGCCCACTTTCTCCCTCTGTTCGCTGCCCACTTTCTCCACTCTGTTCGCTGCCCACTCTCTCTGCTCTGTTCGCTGCCCACTTTCTCTGCTCTGTTCACTGCCTACTTTCTCCACTTTGTTTGCTGCCCACTTTCTCCACTCTGTTCACTGCCAACTTTCTCCCTCTGTTCGCTGCCAACTTTCTCTACTCTGTTCGCTGCCCACTCTCTCTGCTCTGTTCGCTGCCTACTTTCTCCTCTCTGTTTGCTGCCCATTCTCGCCACTCTGTTTGCTGCCAACATTCTCAACTTTATTGGCTTCCCACGTTCTCCGCTCTGTTCACTGCCAACTCTCTGTGCTCTCTTCACTGCCCACTTCCTCAACATTCTCAACTTTATTGGCTGCCCACTTTCTCCACTCTGTTTCCTGCCAACTATCTCGGCTCTATTCACTGCCCACTTTCCCTGCTCTGTTCGCTGCCCACTTTCTCCACTCTGTTCACTGCCCGCTTTCTCGGCTCTGTTCGCTGCCCACTTTCTCTACTCTGTTCGCTGCCCACTCTTTCCACTCTGTTCGCTGCCCACTTTCTCCTCTCTGTTCGCTGCCCATTCTCTCCGCCCTGCTCGCTGCCAACATTCTCAACTTTATTGACATCTGCAGGACACGACTGTGAGGTCGTATGACGGGTTGTTAGAATGGCTGTTGTGGAATTACTCACACAAAATCTGTTTCATATAAACTCAAATAAGGCACACTCCATACACACTAAACTATGAAGTAAGCGACTGCTAATAACGTTGTTTAACAAACAAACACAACCCGGAAGTTGATGCACATAATAGTTTCCTTACCACAAGTTATATAATCATATTTTGCTTTGTGCATGGGCGTCATATAACAGATAATCGCTGCCCACTTTCTCTACTCTGTTCCCTGCCTACTTTCTCCGACCTGTTACCTGCCCACTTTCTCCGACCTGTTCCCTGCCCACTTTCTCCACTCTGTTCGCTGCCCCCTCTCTTCGATCTGTTCGCTGCCCACTCTCTCCGCTCTGTTCGCTGCCAACTTTCTCCACTTTGGTTGCTGCTAACTCTCTCCCCTTTGTTCGCTGCCCACTCTCTCCACTCTGTTCGCTGCCTACTTTCTCCACTCTGTTTGCTGTCCACTTTCTCCACTCTGTTCACTGCCAACTTTCTCCCTCTGTTCGCTGCCAACTTTCTCTACTCTGTTCGCTGCCCATTCTCTCTGCTCTGTTCGCTGCCTACTTTCTCCTCTCTGTTCGCTGCCCGTTCTCTCCACTCTGTTTGCTGCCAACATTCTCAACTTTATTGGCTTCCCACGTTCTCCGCTCTGTTCACTGCCAACTCTCTGTGCTCTCTTCACTGCCCACTTCCTCAACATTCTCAACTTTATTGGCTGCCCACTTTCTCCACTCTGTTTCCTGCCAACTATCTCGGCTCTATTCACTGCCCACTTTCCCTGCTCTGTTCGCTGCCCACTTTCTCCACTCTGTTCACTGCCCGCTTTCTCGGCTCTGTTCGCTGCCCACTTTCTCTACTCTGTTCGCTGCCCACTCTTTCCACTCTGTTCGCTGCCCACTTTCTCCTCTCTGTTCGCTGCCCATTCTCTCCGCCCTGCTCGCTGCCAACATTCTCAACTTTATTGGCTGCCCACTTTTTCCACTCTGTTCACTGCCCCCTCTCTCCGCTCTGTTCGCTGCCCACTATCTCCGCTCTGTTCCCTGCCCACTTTCGCCACTCTGTTCACTGCCCACTTTCTCCACTCTGTTCACTGCCCACTTTCTCCGCTCTGTTCACTGCCAAATCACTCCACTCTGTTCCCTGCCCACTCTCTCCGCTGCCCTCTTTCTCCACTCTGTTCCCTGCCCACTCCCATCTCTTTGCTGTCCACTTTCTCCACTCTGTTCGCTGCCCGCTCTATCCGATCTCTTTGCTGCCCTCTTTCCCTGCTCTGTTCGCTGCCCACTGTCTCCACTCTGTTTGCTGCCCGCTTTCTTGGCTCTGTTCGCTGCCCGCTTTCTCGGCTCTGTTCGCTGCCCACTTTCTCTACTCTGTTCGCTGGCCACACTTTCCACTGTTCGCTGCCCGCTTTCTCCGCTCTGCTCGCTGCCAACATTCTCAACTTTATTGGATGCCCACTTTTTCCACTCTGTTCGCTGCCCCCTCTCTCCGCTCTGTTCGCTGCCCACTTTCTCTGTTCTGTTTGCTGCCCACTTTCGCCACTCTGTTCACTGCCCACTTTCTCCACTCTATTCACTGCCCACTCTCTCCACTCTGTTCACTGCCCACTTTCTCCGCTCTGTTCACTGCCCACTCACTCCACTCTGTTCGCTGCCCACTTTCTCCACTCTGTTCCCTGCCCACTCTCTCCGCTGTCCTCTTTCTCCACTCTGTTCCCTGCCCACTCTATCTGATCTCTTTGCTGTCCACTTTCCCTGCTCTGTTCGCTGCCCACTTTCTCCACTCTGTTTGCTGCCAGCTTTCTCAGCTCTGTTCGCTGCCTGCTTTCACGGCTCTGTTCGCTGCCCACTTTCTCTACTCTGTTCGCTGGCCACACTTTCCACTGTTCGCTGCCCGCTTTCTCGGCTCTGTTCGCTGCCCACTTTCTCTTCTCTGTTCCCTGCCCACTCTTTCCACTGTTCGCTGCCCGCTTTCTCCGCTCTGCTCGCTGCCAACATTCTCAACTTTATTGGATGCCCACTTTTTCCACTCTGTTCGCTGCCCCCTCTCTCCGCTCTGTTCGCTGCCCACTTTCTCTGTTCTGTTTGCTGCCCACTTTCGCCACTCTGTTCACTGCCCACTTTCTCCACTCTGTTCACTGCCCACTCTCTCCGCTCTGTTCGCTGCCAACTTTCTCCACTTTGGTTGCTGTCCACTTTCTCTACTCTGTTCGAGGCCCACTTTCTCTTCTCTGTTCGCTGCTCACTCTCTCTGCTCTGTTCGCTGCCCATTTCTCTGCTCTGTTTGCTGCCCACTCCCTCCTCTCTGTTCACTGCCCACTTTCTCCCTCTGTTCGCTGCCCACTTTCTCCACTCTGTTCGCTGCCCACTCTCTCTGCTCTGTTCGCTGCCCACTTTCTCTGCTCTGTTCACTGCCCACTTTCTCCACTGTGTTCACTGCCAACTTTCTCCCTCTGTTCGCTGCCAACTTTCTCTACTCTGTTCGCTGCCCTCTCTCTGCTCTGTTCGCTGCCTACTTTCTCCTCTCTGTTCGCTGCCAACATTCTCAACTTTATTGGCTGCCCACTTTCTCCACTCTGTTCGCTGCCCACTATATCGGGACAAAGGATTATACTTGTTGTTACCCTGCCGGGGGCACGGGTGGCCCAGTCGTCTAAGGCGCCGCGATTCGTTGTGCAGTTGCGTCCCTTGGGCACGCCAGAAACCTATGATTGTGGGTTCGAATCCCGGTTTGCCCCGATTTTGTTTCTAGGTTTGTCAGCACCAAACCTTTGCATACCGAAGTGGTAAACGTGTGAGACCTGCATCACTTGGGCTTTCCTCTCACTCACTCACTCACTCACTCACTGTTTTATATGCCAGACGCTCGGCATTTAGGAGAAAAAATAAGGACTGTCCGTCCCAGAGTCTGTATAATGTGTCTGAGTGGAGTATCCATATTAAACTGGCACATGGTATGTCAGTGGGCTGGCATTAGGACAGTACAATCAGATGAAAGATTGACAGATGCTTACTTGATAATGTTAAAAGATATTGTGACGCGTACATTATGTAGTTTGTTATCTTCTTATAACAATCGACAGGTATGCATATTGACTGTATCCATATAACTTTGTTATGCCTTTATGAGAATTGATTGGGAATTGGAGGTTCGTTCTTCAGTGTTCACATTTCATTTATTTTATTTTGATTTAACATTCACTGCAAGGACTTTGTTGTCACCACTGCATCGGCTGTCTCACTGCAAAGGAGAATAGACAGTGAAGATCCAGGTAGAGAATAGGTCTTCAGCAAACCCGCGTCCCCTAAGAGGCGACTATGCTTGTCGTAAGAGGCGACAAACGGGATCGGGTGGTCAGGCTTGCTGACTTGGTTGATGCACGTTATCGTATCCCAATTGCGTGGATCAATGCTCATGAAGTCAATCACTGGATTGTCTGGTCCAGACTCGATGACTTATAGACCACCGTCATACAGCTGGAACACTGCTGAGTGCCCAGTTAAACAAAGAAACAAAGCACAGAAACAAACAAAGGACAGTGGATTTTGTTATTTTCAACTTTTACTACAACAATAAATCCTAACTCAAATGTGAGACCTCATGTGTTTCTGCAGGTTTTTTGATTGAGCAAACGCTTTTACACAGTGATTACACTTATATGGGCGATCTCCAGTGTGACATCTCAAATGTTTCTGCAGGCCACTTGAATCTGAAAAGGCTTTCTCGCAAAAAGTACACTGATGAGGCTTTTCACCACTGTGACACCTCATGTGTCTCTGCAGGTCACCAGATGTAATAAAGGTTTTCTTGCACTCAAAGCACTGATAAGGCCGAACTCCACTGTGAAGTCGCACGTGTCTTTGAAGGTCACTTGAATTTGTAAATGCTTTCCCACACTCGTTACATGCATACGGCTTGACACCAGAGTGACTTCTCATGTGTGTCTGCAGGTTACCTGATTGTCTAAAAGATTTACCACATTCAGAACATTGATAGGGCCGGACTCCAGAATGACACATCATGTGTTTCTGAAGGTAGCTTGACAGTGGAAATGCCTTCCCACACTCAGTACATTCAAAAGGCTTGTCTCCGCTGTGACATCTCATATGTGCTTGTAGTTTACTTGGCCGTGTAAACGTCTTCTCACACTCGGTACACTGATGTGGCTTGACACCACTGTGACACCTCATGTGCGACGTCAGGTCACTTGATGTTATAAACGCCTTCCCACATTCGCCACACAGAAAAGGCTTGATTCCAGTGTGGCAACTCATGTGTCTCTGCAAATAACAGGATCGTGAAAACGTCTTCTCACACTCACTACATGAATAAGGTCTTACTCCACTGTGAAGTCTCGTGTGTCTTTGAAGGTCACTGGATTGTGTAAACGCTTTTCCACACTCACCACATGGAAAAGGCTTAATTCCACTGTGGTATTTCATGTGCATCTTAAGGTGACTTGAACTTTTAAATTCCTTCCCGCACTGGCCACACTGATATCGCCGGACTCCAGGCAAACCCTTCGTATGTTGCTGGGGTTCACATGTTTCCTTCAGTGCTCCCTCACATCCAGTGTTGCCCACATTTTCAGTTACATTGTTACCATGGTTACTGCTCTGTATCTGGTTTTCTATTTCCTTTCCAATGTCACAGCTAGTAACACCCTGAGTGTTCACTATGAACCTCAACTGAGCTGTCAGTTTTCCTCCATGCATCTTCTTCAGATGTTTCCACAGGAACACCCCAGATGGGAACTCCAGGTCACAGCCGTCGCATTGGTAGCTGTCTGGAATACATTCATAAAAACAATATGTAGGACTGGTGCATAAAACAGGTACTTGGACTTTTACAAGGGTACATTTCTGTCAAGAAAATGTGTGATGAGAAACATTCTGGTACCATCAGTATAAAGAATGATCATTTGGCTTCATTTTGCTCATACAGGACATTTTCCTTGATTTAGCAAAACATACACCAATTTCTCTATCAGTTTCTGAACTGATGTGTATGTAAATCTAGGCTAAGGTATCTTTTGTCCCTACTATTTAATTTAATCATTGATGAGATTAACTCAACATATATGCTCAACCAAAAAGACTGAGTGAGAAGTTTGAGAAGCTACGAACATTAGAAACATGCATCCTTTCGGGCTTTTTTCTCACATTAAACTGACGCACCTGACAAATAATACTGTCAAAAGTGGCATTAAACCCAACTCACTCGTTATGAGAAATTATTGAAAACCTGTTTTGAGTGAATTTATGGTGTAAGTCAACATGGACAGACATTCCATAGTTCTGACAGAAATACTGACTGTGTATGAAGGAGTGTGTGGATGTTGTTAAAGAAATGTTCAGGTATGTGAGAGCAGCCTGTAATTGATTAAGTCTTGAACACACGAACCAGTTACAGAAATAATGAGCAATGATGTCCTAGTTGTGTCTGAACACCAGATCCATAAAACGTGTGAGTGAGTGAGTGAGTGAGTGAGTGAGTTGGGTTTAACGATGCTTTTAACAGTATTCCAGTTATATCACGGAGTGTCAGCTTAATGTGGGAGGAAAGCCCGAAGTAATGCAGGTCTCAGACGTTTACCACTTCGGTGAAACCCACGAGCCGATAAACGTAATCGGGGCGAACCGGGATTCACACCCACAATCATAGGTTTCTGGCATGCCCAGGGGGGGCAACTCTGCACAGCGAATTGCAGCGCTTTAGACGACTGGGCCACCCATGCCCCCTGCTTCTTAAAACGACCATGTGATAATGGAGACATATTCTACCCCCTGAATGTCACTGAACACAACCTAGTCTGAAGCCTGAGATTATCATTGATGTCATGAACATCAAGCAGTTTTCAATAACTCATGCTGTCTTCAACAATGCAACAGCCACCTTTCTAATCTGACCATTTACCTTATGGGTAATAATTATTCCTATAGGGTGCTCTACAAGCTTTTTATATAATAACCTATTTCCCTTATCAGTGTTGAGATTGTTAGACTAGGGTACCTTGACTCTGTGGTAGTTTAAGTTGTCTCTCGATACCAAGGTTCCTTGCAAACTTGTGTCCATACCAGACAAGCAGCTCAGAACCAACACAAATCTTCTTGTATACTTTGTAGTAGATATGTCCATTGTATTGAAATGCTGTCAGATTCTGTTCCTCCTCTGTTCGAGCACAGTTGACATATCTCATCCAGTTGGCTGTGTGGCAGCGTTGGCCATCTACAAAGTGGGAAGGTTGTCCATCTGTGTGTATCTGATTGAAAGGAAATATGAAATCACAATTTATATGCCAATTATATCATACATTTAAAGATACCTTTGACATCACAGCACATCATAACTGTACTATTTAGACAACGAACTATCTATAAATTGGGTCAGGATTTCCATGTATGTGCATCTGAATAAAAGAAATATATTTTACCGATTATCACGATCATATGATGTACCACTGCTTGAGAAAATGAAGGGCTTGGTTTTTAAACACTAAGCCCATGTTTCTGTGCCATCTGGTGAACCTAACCTATATGGATGTGAACATCACCCAGAAGGCAGGTAGCGATCCTATTAACACATCAAGCACAATATCCTTGCATACTAAGAAACAATGGCCTTGGCTTTCATGTTAACCAATGATATTTCAGGCAGGTTCCAAAGTTTTATTCCGAAACATAGGAGGTGTAAAGAAAAGCGACCAAAAATTGTTTCCATAATCTTAGTAAAATCTAAATATTTTTTACATTTGTATACTTATCCTGCATTACTCCTTAATGCATTCACTGCTTACTTACGACAACTAGAAGGACAGCGCTGCGAAGGTCCTGGGTGAAGAAATAAAGTTGTTGTTCTCAAGTCCCAATCAGTGGCCTTCCGTCGCTGTCCTGTGACCTTGATGACACCTAAGGTCATCTTCACATCACTGCCTGTCGCCCAAGTTCTTAGAAAAACATACTTTTGAGGTTTCTGAAGCCAAAGTGGGGAGGCAAGTCTAACGACGGGTGGGCCTTAAGTGTAGTAATGCAGGATAAGTATACAAATGTAAAAAATATTTAGATTTTACTAAATTTTTTACTTATCCTGCATTACTCCTTAATGCATCTGTATCGGACGGTTTGGAGGTGGGTCAACCTTCAGAATACAGAAACCTCAATAATTCACACCCTGCAATACGACCCCATTTGGTCGATAAACCGTGAAGCGGAAAAGTTCAGACAAAAACGCCATTACGGTAGGGTTGTTCAAAAATCAAAAACATTGAACATAGGAATTAAAGAGAAATTCCCTATACACGCTTAGTAATAAAGAAAATAATAGCTATTCAGCTAATTCTTTACTTACTGCGTCATAGAGCCGTCGCTGACAAACAAGATTGTCTAATATTCTTCCACTGGTGGCGACTGAGTGACTGCACATGGAAGTTGACTGGCTCTGTATAGGGCGAGTTCATTATTTGCGTCAGTGGTTGGCAATCTGCAGGATAACAACCAGAGGGCCAAACTTCGAACGTCTTTGACATCCTCGAGAGTCACAACGCGAAAGTTATGACTAACGAAAATATGTGTCGAATCTCCAGAAATATCCTTCCGTGATTGTTCCAAAACCACAATTGCCGTGTTGAGCCCTGGTAAGGCTGACACCTTGAGATCTTGAGGGTAATTCGCTCTCGGCGAGTTCCGTTTGATGATCTCGTAGGCCTGAAGGATTACTGCGCGTAACCATATAGATATGGTGTTTGCGATTATGCGACTAACTTCTGTCGTGGACGAACCACGCCTTGTCTTGGAGCGTCGAATGAAAACTCGAACTGCTCGCACCGAGCCCAGGAGAACTTCACCATGTACGATTCCCACAATAGTCGATATCGGTGGGATGGTGAAGAACGGTCGGGTTGGCCTGGTAGTAGATTTTAGCAATAAAATTCCAGCATAACCCTAGATGTCCTGTTCCGTGCGTCCCATGCTCAAAACGGATCCGGGTTGAGTCGACCACATGTAGTTCGCTCACCCGTACCGCCATTGCTAATGCCAAGAGAAACCATTGTTTCCTTGGTGATGTCCAAGCTCCTCACAGCGATAGCCCGTTCGCGGAGCTCTCTATACTATACCGAGAGTGTAACGAAGGTGTCACGCGCTGGGAAGGAGCTTGAAAATGAGGATGCAATGAGGGGCTCGAAGGGGGCCCTCGCAAACCTCGAAGTACCACGTTCAAGTCCCAATCAGGTGGC
Organism: Haliotis rufescens; assembly: GCF_023055435.1. Taxonomy (NCBI): domain Eukaryota; kingdom Metazoa; phylum Mollusca; class Gastropoda; order Lepetellida; family Haliotidae; genus Haliotis; species Haliotis rufescens. The sequence continues at coordinate 5,422,797 of NW_025963835.1, read as the reverse complement.
TGGAACTTGGCCTTCTGATCCTCAAACCTGAATGAGCATAATATGGCCTGTAGTTCCGTGACCTTAATCACACTGTGATTTTCCGGAAACGGCCAACACTAAGATAATTGCAGCCAATTACGTAGTAATGGTGCTACCTTCCAAGTGTTTTTGGGTACGCAATGTAGGAGGTATTCCTCTAGGAATTGTGACGCAATCGTAGGGTCTTGATTCTTTTCTTCCCTGTAAAAAGTCTCAAGTGATCCCCACTTGTCATCGTCGTCTCTGGGAGAGTAACGATGAACTAAAGCTATAGCTTTGCTGCCCGTGTCGAAATAACCCTTCGCACCTTAACGCCTTTTTAAAGACGAACCATGCGTGTAGACGTTGGGTGAGGCAATTTTCTGTTGAGGGTGGATGAGTAGGTTGGACCACTGTGAGAGGGGAAGTGAATCGTTTTAGATTTTTCCGAGCTTGACGAACTACCCTCTCGCCGGTTACCATGGTGCGACCAAAGGAGAGATCGAGATACCTTGTCTCCTTGATCCCCTGTAGCACCTTGAGAAGTAAAAGTGGTGGCAGAAGAGTTTTAGTTCTTTGCCCTTCCCAAGTGATACTGAACTCGTCCACCGCCCAAGTCTGCGGATCCGGCAACGGGGAGATATACGTCATGAGTTGGTGGCCTAGGCAAGTAATAAACAAGTCAATGTTTGGTTGCCTGAATTCCTGAAGCAGTAACTGGAATGCTTCTGTGAGAAATTTCCACTCAGTGGGAGCCACCCTGTCTGGACGTGATAAAGTATCGGCCAGTATGTTTCTACATCCGGGGATGTGCTGAACTATGAACCTTCGTCACAGCCGATCCACTAGATGGAAGAAATCTGAATGTCCTTAGAAGTGGAGAGTGGGAGTGTGTTGTTCCCCGATTGCACAGGCACCACACCACAGTGCTGTTGTCTGTGGATATAGCGAGTCGGGCTAACTGTAGTTGATTCTGCCAATGTGATATAGCCAGAATTAAAGCTTCCAACTCCAAGTTGTTTATGTGCCACTTCCATTGTGCGCCGGGCCATAGCCCTGAGCTTATCTGGTCTTGTAAGTGAAGACTCCACCCCTGAAAGGGGACGTCCACAAACAGGTGTGTATTCGGGGAAAACCCGAATAAACAGACTCCGCAGACATTCAGCGCCACAAATTGAGGCTCTAGCTTAGTTGGTAGAGTGATGGCCTTGAGTGGATCCTGACTCCTGATGTAAGGGTTCAGGAAAAAAATTGAATTGGTCGCTGTTGTAAGCGGCCCATGCTAGTTAACTCCTGTGCCGAGGTGATTAACCCTAGCAACACTTGCCACTGGCGAAGTGTGTGTGGTTGGTGTAGAGTAGATGACAAAAGAAGTAGAAACTTGTGCCATCTGTCCCTCGGTACAGATAGGATATCCTGGTCTGTCTTAAACAGGTCTCCTATGAACTGAAGTCAATAGGAAGGAGAATACTCCCGACTTCGCCTCGTTGATTGTCTATCCCAGTTATTGACATGTGTTGATGATACAGTAGATCGCCCTCCATCTACGACTCGAACCAAGTGTTCGTCACGTGTAGATAGTTATTGGCTTCATTACTCCTGTAAGTAGCCATAAGTGTCACTGACATGTCAAATGGGAAATACTACCATTGGTAGTGAACCCCAATGAACTGGACCTGAAAAGTCTACGGTTGGGATGGATAGTCGAGACTGATGAAGAATCAAACGTTCGTTGAACACAGAGATTGTGGATCATTCTCATTTTGTCTGGGTCCTTCATGAGTACCAGGTAGGTGTGAGGATAAAACCCCGGAGTAAAGACTGGGTTGTGAACCCACTCTACAGCTCTTCTTACCAACAGTATGTCTATGTTGGATTTTCCCAATCAAACTGTGGTCAACGGTGGGGTTAACTCTACCCTTATACGGACACCATGATATAGTGCGATAAGTACGAAATCGTCCTTGAGACTTGTCTCTGCCACTCCCTTTCTCAGTAAGGGAATGCTGGTCTTCCCTGAGAAACGCGCGTCTAGGCTTATAATTCCCTGACTTGGACTTTCCAAGCTTTTTGGGAACTTGACGTGCGTGTCTGCGATCTGTTCGTTGAACAGGGGAGTAGATGATCAAGGTTGACGTAATAGACTGCCCTTGAAACCAGCATCTCAGTTGGAAACGCTATAAAGTCTTGGGTGTAACGGTAATCACCGTCAGAACGGTCTCAAGATGAATTTTCCTGTGGTCAAACTGACGCTGTAGGAAAAACACCATAGTTTGGAAGTGATCTAATCAGATAGGGTTATCCTCTAATAGATTCTCATCCACTGCAAACATTGACGATATTGGTCGCTTAAATCACGGAGCAAATGTGAGTTTTGGAGAAGGCTTCCTCCAATGACCTCGTGGTGTCCCTCTTATTTACCCTGTTATCAGGGGAGGGCGTTACTGACACGAGATGGTCTGCTTCCCAATCGGGTACATGTGCTAAGCTGATCATGTGCCGGTTACGTAACCGAGTACACTGTAAGCCTTGGGCTAACGTCATTGTAGAGACCTTGATTGATACGCAGACGCTGCGCTCAGCGCAGGTCTGGAATGTTGGAACAGCGCTAAGCTGATCGTGCGTCACTGGCGTGATAGGAGCGCTTGGGTATCAGTCAGACGCTGCGCTCGGCGCAGGTCTATGCTGGATATGTTGGAACAGCGCTAAGCTGATCGTGCGTCACTGGCGTGATAGGAGCGCTTCGGTATCAGTCAGACGCTGCGCTCGGCGCAGGTCTATGCTGGATATGTTGGACCAGCGCTAAGCTGATCGTGCGCCGCTTGCGTAATAGAAGTGCTTGGGTTGTAGTCAAGTGCTGCGCTCGGCGCAGATAAATCAGACACAAAGCTCAAAAGTATTGACTGGATCAAGGCTTGTGTCTAATCTACCCCCATCATAGCATCTCGATACGCTGGTGCTGTCGCCGACGTCACAGATTATCATACATGTATCTGGAAGTGTCCGGCGGCTGAAAAAATAGGAGCAGTTACGATACTCACAAAATCCTCCGGTATTGTTGATTTCGGTGGATGGTGTACTTCTGCAATCACAGTCGTCATAATACCTGCCGATAATAACGGTTGGGTGGTAATGACAGAACCATATGTCATTCGCTATTCTGCGATAGTGACATTCCTCTCGTCTCACGACTGGAATAACTGCAAAATATGATTGTGAGTAATCTGCTTTTATATAGTAAACTCGTTGGATTAGAGATTTACATAAAAATTACATTTTGAATTTTGGCGAGCACATCTACGTGCATGCCTATGACCGTGGATAAAGAGCTTTGGGCGATTATTCCACGACAATATGTACACCGAGAAAACATAATTATGTTACGCAATTAAACCATTTAAGAAATGGTACTGGAAGAATGCCGTAGAATTGAACAGTAATCTATCGGCAAAAATACGAATTGCAAGGGTATACAATATTTTTATATACGCAATTCAGTGTAAACCAAGGCTATTTACATTTAGAGATTGGAGAGCACATCCGCGCGCAAACCAACCAATCGTGGATGATAATCTTGTAAGGTTTTTTCCACGACAATTAGTAAAATGCTCAAAGGTATGTTACGCAATGAAACCCTTGTTGATGAGATAATACTGGAAGAGTGCCGAAGAATTTGAACACTAATCTATCGGCAAATTTATGAGTTGCAAGGATATACAATATTTTTGTATGCGCAACCCAATGTAAACCAAGGGTATTTATATTTTCATTTAGGGTTTGGAGAGCACATCTGCGCGCAAACCAAACAACGTGGATGATAATCTTTGTAAGATTTTTCCCACGCTCAATCATAAGTTACACAATTATATATATATATGTATATTCAATGTCTGTACATATAGAGTAGGGAAAGGGCCACCTAAGTTGGATAACTTTTGCCCAATCCCGTTGACCATATATGTCAATAAAATATGTTTAAATTAAACACAATTACGCCATTGTTGATGAGGCGGTACTGGAAGAATGCCATAGAATTGAACAATAATCTATCGGCAAAAACTACGAGTTGCAAGAGTATACAATAGTTCATATACGCAACTCAATGTAAAACCAAAAATACCAACAAAAAACTATTTAATCGCATAAACATAGGTACGCAATAAAAGAATTGTTGATGAAGCGGGACTGGAAGAAAGCCGTAGATTTGATATTAATCTATCGGCAACCATATTTTTAACGAGTTGAAAAAGTATACAATAATTTTAGTATACGCAACTCACTGTTACGCCAAAGCTAGTAATATTTAAGAACATATAATATGTTATACATACGTAGCTGAGAATTGTAAACAATATGACTACCTTGGCAGGCAAACGATTGTAACACAATTCAAAATGGCGGCGAACAACAATATTTTGGCGGGAAAAAAGACAAGCGTCTTTTCACGCCTAATTAATTCACATAAAACTACACAACATGGTGAAAGTAATATGAAAAGAATACATCACCCATCGCAGATCAATTTTTAAGATTGTAGACAAACTGAAGGTCTAAAATTAATCCAAAAGGAGAGCTCCGCTTGGACACGTCCTAGCTGTGCTGCGACAAGCAGTGATGTGAAGATGACCTTAGGTGTCATCAAGGTCACAGGACAGCGACGGAAGGCCACTGATTGGGACTTGAGAACAACAACTTTATTTCTTCACCCAGGACCTTCGCAGCGCTGTCCTTCTAGTTGTCGTAAGTAAGCAGTGAATGCATTAAGGAGTAATGCAGGATAAGTAAAAAATATAAGAAATTATTGTTTGTTTGTTTGTTTGTTTGTTTGTTTGTTTTTAAATTAATGCCGCACTCAGTAATATTCCAGCTTTATAAAGGTGGTCTGTAAAAAGCATTGAGTCAGGACCAGGCAATCCAGTGATTGACATCATGAGCATCAATCTAGGCCATTGGTAAATACCATGACATGCATCAACCAATTCTCCGAGCCTGACCACCTGTTACCGTTAATTGCCTCTTATATGACAAGCACAGTCACCTCTTACGACAAGCAAGGGTTGCTGAAGACCAATTCTAAACCGAATCTTTAGGGGTGAGAAATTTCCACTAAAAGCAGTCAATTGTACGATTCTAATTATATCATGTGTTCATGAATAAGCATCAAATACTGATGATACCAGGTGTTGGGGAAATGGTCAGCTTATCCTGCAACAAGCGGAAACCCATCACAAACACATGCAAAGGCAAGTCAAATGTTCACCTGAAAAATCACAGGAACAAGTCAAAAAGGGAATCGCATAAAAATCATTTTTGGCACTGATGCATCAAATTTTGGGGGTCATCCACCTGTCTAACATTATCAGCTCTAATTGACACATTAAATATTCTAACCGCATGAATAAAAACTCAAGGTTCCGAAAGTAATTTATGGTTTGACTTCGTATGAAAAGACTGGTGACACACTTTCTGCATAACACCTACATGCCAACTGTAACCTGATCCATGAGCAGTGACCTCGTCTGTGACGACATCTCCCTCATACGGCCCAAAGCAGGTGCGTGGAACAAAGTCCTGAGACGCATACACGCCAAGACCAGCGCCTGGGATCCCGGATTCTTCAATCTCCAGACCAACAGGCATCGTTTTCCAAGCCCTGTCTGCACTTCCCGGCGCTTCCTGAAATAATACCACAATGGAGAAGTCATTGTGAATAAAATACAACAAGCATGTCAATTTGTCACGATCTAAACTTCATTTAAGCTCAAACAAACTTTATTATGCTAATATTACTCTATGGAGAATACCTGTGTGTCTGTGACCATGAGAAGAGGTCCATGTACTGAACAGTCCCCTTCATACTCCTTGTTGCAGTCCTCACAATCTGATGAACAACACAGATGGCAATTACGTTTTCGAAATACATACTAGTTTATATGTCCAGAATGCCATGGCAGTAGAACTGTCGTTCAATGTGATGAAGACGTTAGGAAACCATATGTGATGAATCTGATGGTTAAATCATTTGTCAGGGCAAAGACCAGGATTACAATGTGTGAAACTATTACTGGTGTAGAAATAATTGAGAAATATTCAATGAATAAGTCCCAAAACTATCAGAGCAAACATCAGGGTCATAACAGGGTCATAACAATGATCCCAAAATACACTAATATCATTTTTAATTTTGAAATAGGCACCACGATAAGGCCTCATTGGTGATACATTAATCCTGTACTTTTGATGGCGTTAATTGAAACCTTAATCTCGTTTCCATGAAGAGTGCAAAATTGAATTGAAGAACATATTTCTATTAGAGGATTGTGGAATGAAATAGGAAAAACTTACATAAATAAATTCAAAACTTGTTGATTTATACCGGAAATAATTGCATTTCCATTTTAGCAGCATGAATCACCTCACACCTGACTGCTTATTGCTTGGGTTGGTTGATAAAGGGTTGTCCTCAATGCCTTCCACGTTACTTACACAGAAAACAGTCGTCACTCGGCACCTCAACGTCCATGCAGTTATTCCGAGGTCTCTCACACTCTGGAGAGGAAGGAGTATCTTCATAAGGCTCCTGTTTCACCTGAAATTGGCACATCATAAAAGGTCATATTTTACACAGTTGTCTGCCCTGATATGCCACTCAAGGTGGAATCACTGGAACATACTGAATACAAAATACACAGAAGAATCAGAGAGTTTTCCCATCAGTTTTCACATCAAACCGAAACTCTGCATCACTGAGAAACCAAATCTGTGAAATCTCTATATCTGTGGCTCTACATCTTGTATACCTGTTCAATCAGTTTTACGGGTCATAGGTCACCTGACCTGTAAGTATTCACATCAATCTGAAGAGCTGCAACATAGAGGTACCATGGAGATACTTGTTTGTTTGTTGTTTAACGCCGCACTCAGCAATAATCCAACTATATGACGGCGGTCTGTAAATAATCAAGTCTGGACCAGACAATCCAGTGATTGACATCATGAGCACCAATCCAAGCATTTGGGATACGATGACATGCATCAACCAAGTCAGCGAGCCTGACCACCCGATCCCATTTGTCGCCTCTTACGACAAGCATAGCCGCCTTTTATGGCAAGCATGGGTTGCTGAAGACCTATTCTACCCCGGATCTTCACGGGTCGGAGATACTTGTGATGCTAAATATATTAAATTGGTGCTAGTTGGCAATGCAGCTTTATCATGTTTATGTAATCATGTGAACTCATACAACTCATTATTGTGACATGAACTTCATATTCTCGTGGTTACTTACAGTAAAGTCCATCTTTAGTTCCTTTTACACGTAGCCAGGTTATTACACTTCTCTGTAACCTGAAGAACAGGAAGAAAACTCAAATTTGTTAACACATAATCAACATCATACCACAATTATTACTGGTACCAAACACACATACAAACACAAACACAAACACACGCACACGCACACACACACATGAATGCGACAACGTTTATAATGCCAGCCCACTGAGATACCATGCCGAACCCTCCCTATCATACAAAGCACGATATTTTGGCATGACATGGCCAGTGAGGGAACCACTGACCTTCCGTCCTCCGGGTTGATATTCTATCCAGTAGACCACCGAGGCAACCAATACCAATAACTGGGTCCAATAATCATTCAAAAATGAGTTCAGCAAACTAAATATGCTTCATTTATATTTTAAAATCGTATATTTCAAATCTAGTAGACTATGAATTCCTATCTATCAAATACCCCACTTCATGACATCTTTCATTGTTATACAGTCTCTGGGCTACATTCACCCTAAGACAGCTACTTACAGGGAGGCCAATCTTCAAAGTTTTACATCAGAGTTCTAAATCTGAATTTTCAAAATTAAAATTCCCGAAAACAAAAAAAACAAGGATTATAACTTTGCACCATATTCAGGCAGTTTTGGTAATTCTACATGTCTGATTTCGGCTTGTGCCGTTTTAGCACGGGACCGTAGTGTATGACATTTTTCAGCTGCGCTACACCGGCACCAGTAACAAAACAAAGGATGAGTTAATCAGTAAATTTATACTATAACAGAAGGGCAAGGTCGAGTTAAAAAAGGCCAATCTTTCCATATAAAACACTCATCTGCACGGTGAACACAAACTGGGACAGCACAGGCCGACAAGATTGTTCAAAATATGAACCTGTGCATCGAAACTAGGAATAATGCATAACTCCCACCTCCCAACGAAACCCCATTTACACGGTGTGAGTTCATTGCATTAATGTTCATTACCTGTTTAAAAAAGATATCTGATATTTACTATCTTACTCACCACTGTCAAAAATCAAACTGGGACGTATGTCAACATACGGGCATGGTCAGCTATGGTAGAAGCCAAAACCGACAAACCACAAAACGGCAATTACAGGTTTCGGTAAAACCGGTCGAATAATTTTAAACTTGGAAAAAAAGGGATTTTTGATATTCTGATTCTGGCAAATTCAAGAGTTAAATAATTATATTCTAACAGGAATTTTGAAATATGTACTTAATTGTCTCTGTTCAAGTTGCTGGAATATTGCTAAACGCAGCGTAAAACCGTACTCAGTTAAAGTTGTTTGGGTTACTGACAGTGATGATCTAGCTTATCAAATGTGTATAAACGGGCCGAGTCGATAGTTTGGATGTGCATTTCTTCTGTTTGTTTTGTGGCTTTTATTCCTGTTGTTTACTAGGAGTATTGGTAGCGAGGATATTTGTGCATGGGTATGCAGTAAAACGCTCAGACTTTTCCAAATGCATGCAAAAACGTTGATTTCAAGATTTAATATCTAAGTGATCAGAAAAAAGACGCGTGTGTGTCTATTCGTTCGTGGGAATTACTGGGGGTTTCTATCGAATATGGAAGAAGTCCATCAGTGTTTCTATCCTTACAGTCTCGTGAATATATCCGTTCATACGCTTATGAACGACAGTTGCGCCGTATGACAGGAGAAAGTTGTATGTCGTGTAAACGTCACATTTATTTGTAAATGTTTATCGCTGCCGTCAGCAACGCTCAAGCTTATTGTTAGTGGTCAAGTCTTGACCAGGCATACTGTTTGGCTACGATGACACCATCCGATTTCCGTCATAGCTGGTCCTTACTACAAAAAATATATAAAAGGCACATGGTCTGTTTGGGAATATTCAAACAGTTATTTGTATATGCGTCAATGTAACGTCTTTCAGCGGCCATAAAGTTTCCGAGTCACGTGATGGGATTCGAACCACGGACCTTCTGATCAGAGGTCGGACGCCTTGTCCACATGACCAAAGAGGTTAACCCCGTCAGCAAGCTGACAAGGTAAGGATGTCATCTGTGGGATGACTCCACGCCCTGCTACACTGTGATTGAGGTATACCATAACAGTCATCTTCTCACAGAAGCCAACATTGACACCTACTTCACCAGCTCAAATTCCCCCAATACCCCTCTTAAAGCCAATGGCAGAAACCAAACAAAACACCCAGAACCTAAAGGTGTAGTTCCTCAAAAAAATGACCGTGACTGTGGACAATCCTATGTAGTAGAAACATCCCACCCATCAACGCCACGATCAAGGAGAACGCAATTTTTACCATTAAATCGGACTGTAAATTAACCATCTCGGACCACATCAGCAACTGACCCAATCACAACATCAATTGGGACAACGTTCAAATCCATTTAAAAAACCTCCATGACTTCAGTAAAAGAAAACTGGCAGAAGCAGTTCAGATTCGCCGCCACAAGCCACCAATCAATGCTGTTTTCATCCCATGCGACTACTATGAACTCATTATGCAATAGCTCCTTCTCCTTAATCCAATCACCCAACCTATGTATACTTACTACTGTTTAACCAGCTTCCTCAGTAGGTGTCCTCTGGCCATAATGTTCATACAATATTATCCTTCTGTTGTTATTCTGTTTTTGTTAACCCACTCATGTTAATATCTTTCATGTTTGTAAATTGCTGTCACTGTTAGTCCTCAATCTCATTAAAATCAGATCTAAGTTCTCGCTGCCGTAAAACAAAGATCTGAGGACATCCCGTTACGGGTCACGTCAGAACGACCTTTCGCTAAATTTGCCCGACCACTGAAATGACCAACAAGAAGTCGACATCAGCCAATTCTAAAGCAGCTTTCTCGACTTTTACGGCACTCGTTTCAACCTGGCGACTTCCATTTCATACTATTGAAAGATATGTTGACACAGTTCTCGATTAAAGTTTTGAAAACTGAACAAACGAACATTGTGGAATGTCTACTATATGGTTGAGATTGTATGGCAGTGCTTCCCACGTACTGTGCAACGCTTCCTCCGTTCAAATATTTATCCCACGGAAGCGAGAGATCGACGATAATTTTGACGGAATCAGCCGTACGGGCCTAAATTTCGTTCGGAATACCCCGTGTTAACATTTTCGAGGTTGCATGATTAGAAAACACATTCCGACTGTCACTAATCTGGTAAGCGACGCTTTCATTGGTCGGATGAGAGGTCGTTCTGACGTGACCCGTAATGGGATGTCCTCAGATCTTTGTTTAGCAACAGCGAGATTTTAATGCGATTGTGTTAGTCCTTCAACAGACATACTTATGATTCTGTACCGTGCTCAAATTATTCAGTTTTGTTCGATAACTGTGTATAGATCTGTACCGTAACATCTCTATAACAGTATATTAAAGCCGTTGTTTTCCATATAAATGTGTCTACTTTATATCATGAACATGTGTTTAATATTAGTGATACGAAAAGGAGTTTGCGAAAAGATGAGTTGTCCCGCCCCACCAATGGCACCCATTACAAACACATGCAAAGGCAAGTTCTTTGTTCACCTGAAAAAACACAGCGAAATGTGGTACATGTGAAGATATAGAATGGTATCGGAGATTATTTGTGTCACTGATGCATTAAATTTGGAATTGTCCTCCACTTATTCTTTCCTATCCTCAAACGTTTTTTTGAAAGCTTTACGGAGGCCTTGAATGGCTATTGGAAAGTTGAAGGCCGCCCCACCCCCTCTCTTCGCATAGTTGTGTGGAGAGATTCTTTTGTCATCCTGAATCTATGTGCATAGATCTAAATATGAAACAGGTGATGCGCTCTATTATTTCTAGTTCAGGTTCGTAAATCAGTTGAAGGGTATTTGCTATTTTATCAGTATTTAATGATGATCAGATCCTTGATATATTCATCTTCCATTACAATGTCAGACCACACACGTACAACAGCTTACAGGTCTTCCTGTGGACCTCTAGATCATCAGCATCAGTCAGAACCACAGACAATGCGGCAGCTTGCACTTACAATTGTAGTGTTTAGCCTTTTGTTAAGCAAATTGTGTTGCCACCAAGCTTACACAGACAAGCTGTTGATCTAGCTCATGCTGGTCACCAGGGCATTGTGAAAACAGTTTCCCTGCTTCGTGAGAAGATATGGTTTCGTGGATTGCACAATATGGTGGAACATGTGGTTAAAAACTGCATGACATGTCAAATCACAACTGATTTGCCAGCACGTGAACCCCTCAAAATGTCAGAATTGCCAGATGGACCATGGCAAGAGCTTAGTGCTGATTTCGGTCAGATATCAACTGGTGAATATCTGCTGGTGGTGCAAGATGAATATTCACGTTATGTCATTGTAGACATACTTAAGGGCATCTCTGGTCGCAATGTAATTCCGAGACTTGAGAAAATCTTTTCAGAGTTTGGGATACCACATCAGCTCAAGACGGACAACGGCCCACCATTTAATGGCTACGAGTTCAGTACATATGCAGAACACACTGGATTTAAACATCGGAAAATAACTCCATTATGGCCGCAAGCCAATGCAGAAACTGAACGCTTCATGCGTACCATCAAAAAGTGCATTAAAGGTGCTATTGCACAAGGACAAAACTGGAAACAGGAAATGTATCGATTCCTGTTGTCTTACCGGACAACACCACACACGTCAACAGGTGTTCCTCCAGCAACCGCCATGTTTAACAGAAATCTGCGAAATCGTCTGCCTAGTTTGTCCAAGTCATCAAAATCCAGAAACAGGAAAATGAGACAGAGAGACATGGCAGCTAAACATGCAATGAAGCAGTATGCTGACAGAAAGGCTTATGTCAAGCCACACAGTTTCAAGGAAGGGGATGCAGTTCTCCTGAAAGACACGTCAATGAGGAAGTCCAACACCCCATATGAGCCTGTGCCTTTAACAGTAACATCCACAAAAGGCTCGATGATCAGTGCAGAGTGTGGGGGGAGGAAGGTAACAAGAAACAGCAGTTTCTTTAAGAAGTCACCCCAACATCCTACTCACTCCAATATTCAGGACACAGTTGACACACCTGAATGTGATGGTCAACAAGTTCCAGTCAGTGACAATGAAGATCAAGCAGTGATTGATCCTATTGAACAGGTTGAACCAAATGAACCTATGCGCAGATATCCAACAAGAGATCGAAGACCTCCGAGTAAATACAAGGACTTTTTCATGTAAAGTGCAATGTGCAAATGTGTGCACATGTGAATTGAAGCCTGAACTGTGTTTGAAATTATGTGTTCAGTTAATTCATTAATTGAAAGCTGGATTATGTTTTAAGATCTAGTCAATAGTTATCAGTATTATTTACTTTCAGCAAAGAGACTATATTTGCAATAATGTGAAGATTTTCACAGGTATATTTTGTCTTGGCAATTTCATGTTGTCACAAGTTCTTGAAGTTAACTCATAGGTTAAAGTAAGTCATTTAGCCAGTCTAATTATTGATCCCTCAATAAGTATCCAAGGAGGGGAGAGGTTGTAGTGTTTAGCCTTTTGTTAAGCGGTATGTTTACTAGCAGTATTACCGAGTTTATGTCCCTTGTACAATATTATGGGATAGCAAGTAAACAATCAAGCATGGTTACCGCTGTGTTGCGTTTTCTTCAACACGTTGTTCCATCGAACATCGAGTCCATCGACTCCTATTAATTGCATACAAGTTTACCAACTTGTAAACATCATAACAATGCAGGCCGTGTTGGGGATAATACAGCATTCCACAACTTGTGTCATAATTCACGAAGTGTTCAGATGTGCAGTAAATGTGTATTACGTCACACACCACAAACTGGTTAGATGTTTTCTAAGGAGTATATATACAATAATTTGTTGAAAGTAAATAACTGAAGACATTTCACAAACACCTTCATTCAATAACCTTAGGTGTTCTGAATTTCTTTTCCCCATTACCATACGGTTCTACACTACCATGTGCACAAAGATGAAAATTATATCCATTCATTCACCTTCTAGATGTGTTTGGGAGGAAGCAACTTCTCCTGTCTCCTGTTTATCCCATATTTCTAACTTCAACTCCCACATCCAGCAACCACAGTAGGGCATATATAGCACACAAACAATAATACAAGCACACTGCATTTAATAATTATGAACTCATCACAAATCATGAACCATTTATTCGCATACCTATACATTCTCAACCAAAGGTTGTTTGATAATTTAATTTTTGAAAGTAATAAATTGACCACATCATATATCTTAACACATGGAGATGAGACACAGACACTTATGATTTGTTTGCTGTTTGTCTTGTGTGTCAATAGGTTACTGAATTGTCTCAAAGCTTTCCCATACTCACTCATGGAGCATTCATTCATTATCTTCGCGGGGGCACGGGTGGCCCAGTTGACTAAGGCACCGCAATTCGCTGTGCAGAGTTGCGTTGGTTAAACGCCACTATGACGTCGCAAGGGCTACTTAATTGTCTGAATTCCTTCCCACACTTACTTCACCTGGAAGGACTGACTTCACTGTGATACCCATGTGCTGCTTCATGTCACCTGATTGTGTTAATGATTTCCCACTTGCCACACTAATAAGGCTCGGCTCTAATTAAAGACCTTATGTGTGCTACAAGAATATTGTATCATGTAAATATCGATCCAGACCCAGTACAAGGCCATGGTTTTACTCCACTGTGAAGCCTCGTGTGTATGAGAAGGTGTTTTCATTGCGCAATATTTTACACACACTAAGTCATGGCAAGGTCTTACTCAAGTCTGAAGTCACCCAAGTATATGTAAATGCTTCCAACAGAATCAAGTGTGAATCCTTATCTTGCTCTGAAGCTTACTTGGTGTTCTGAACAACTTCTCCCCCCTTTGATTATACCGTGAAACTTCATGTGTATCTGCAGTTTACCAGATTCTTGAAACACTTTCCCACAGTCACTGCACTTCTAAGAGTGACTGAGTTGGGTTTAACGCCGCTTTTAACAGTATTCCAGTTATATCGCGGCTTGTCAGCTTAATGTGGGAGGAAAGCCCGAATTGATGCAGCTCTCAGACGTTTACCACTTCGCTGAAACCCACGAGCACGGGTATGGTGCTGACAAACCTAGAAACATAATCGGGGCGAACCAGGATTCGAACCCACAATCATAGGTTTCTGGCGTGCCCAAGGGACGCAACTCTGCACAGCGAATCGCGGCGCCTTAGACGACTGGCCCACCCGTGCCCCCGCACTTCTGAGATCAAACATTAGTGTAAATACTCATGTGCATTCGAAAACATATTCCTTGTGCAAAAGCCTTCCCTCACAAAGTATATGTGTTACGTTTCACTCCATTATGAAGATTTGTGTGTCTTTGCAGGTCACATGGCCGTGTAAATGCTTTCTCGCATTTCTTACACTGACATTACATTAATAAGGTCTTACTCCACCGTGACACCTCTTATCTAAATGTTTCCCACACTCTGTGCATGAATAAGGTCTAACTCCACTGTGAGTCCTGGCTACCCATAGTGTAAATGTCTTCCAACATGCCTAACATGGAAAAGGCTGAACTCCAGCATGACACACCATATGGTTCTGTAGCAGACTATGTACATCAAATTCTTTCTCCAAACTCACTACACGGACATGACTTGATGTGTGAGTCCTCATGTTTGCCAGCAGGTTACTTGTTTCGTTAAAAACTTTCCCATTGCAAGTGAAAGGTCTTTCTATGTCATGGATAAACATGTGCCTTTGAAGGGAACTTGATTGCATAAATGCTTTCTTGCACACAGTACATAGAATAGGCTTGACTTCACTGTGTCACAAAATATGTACCTTGATGTTTCCTAGTTGTGTAAATGTTTTCCCGTACTCTCTACATGAACGAGGTCATACTCCATTGTGACGACGCTTCATGTGTGTCTTCAGGTTACTTGATTGTGTAAATATTTACCCCCTATACCCTCCACATGAACAAGGTCATACTCCATTGTGACAACGCTTCATGTGTGTCTTCAGGTTACTTGATTGGGTAAACGTTTTCCCGCACTCTCCACACGAGTAAGCTCTTACTCCAGTGTGACGCACCATGTGTACCTTCAGGTTTCCACTTTGTGCAAATGATTTCCCGCACTCTCTGCATGCATAAGGTTTTACTCCGCTGTGACACACCATGTGGCTCTGCAGTTTAATTGGTGCATTGAATTCCTTCCCGCACTCACCACACTTATGTGTATTCGTTACAGTGTGAGACCGCATGTGTATCTGCAGCTTACTGTAGTTGCTAAATGCTTTCCCACAGTCAGAGCACTCATATGACCTGACAACACCGTGACTATGCATGTGCTTCTGAAGGCCATATGCATTTACAAATGCCTTACCACACTCCGTACACGGATAACGTTTAACTCCATTATGAACACTCATGTGTTTTCGAAGGACACCGGATCGTGAGAATGCTTTTCCACATTCCTCACATGAAAAAGGCTTAACTTCAGAGTGACACACCATATGTTTACGCAGCAGAGACGGTAAAGCGAATTTCTTCCCACACTCACCACACTCACAAGATTTGACTTCAGTGTGAGTCACCATGTGTGCGTGTAGGTTGCTTGGCTCCTTAAATTCTTCCCCACATTCAATGCAGGTATAAGGCCTGCCCACATCATGAGTACACGTGTGCTTCTTCAGGTAACTTGTTCGTGAAAACGCTTTCCTGCACACCGAACATGAGTAAGGCTTGACTTTGGGTGACACACCAGCGTGACACACCATGTGTACCTCCAGAAGAACACATTCTTTAAACGTTTTCCCACACTCTCTGCAGGAATAAGGTTCTATATCACTGTGAAGCATCATATCTGTCTTCAGGTTACCTGCTTCTGTAAATGTTTTACCAGAAAAAGGCTTGACTTCTCTATGACACATCATGTGTGTCTGCAGTTTACTTTGTGCATTGAATTCCTTCCCACTCTCACCACATTGGTGGAGTGGCCTACCCTCATGCTGTCCATGTTTCTGGGCATCATTGGATTCTGTTGATGGTCCCTCACCATTGCTTCTGTCTTCATTAGTGTCACTGTCACGGATGTCAACGTCCTGAGTGTCATCGTTCTGTTCCTGGCTCTTGCTGTCCCCACTAATGTCAGTGGTGTTAATGTCCTGAGGGTCATCGTTCTGTTCCTGGCTCTTTCTCTCCCCAGTAATGTCTGCGGTGGTAATGTCCCGCACGTCACTGTTTTTCAGCTGGTTCATTGTCTCCAAAACCAAGTCACGAATGTTAACGCCCTGAGTGTTTACTATGAACCTCAACTGAGCTGTCAGTTTTCCTCCATGCATCTTCATCAAATGTTTCCACAAGAACACCACAGATGAGAACCCCAGGTCACAACTGTCACATGGGTAGGTATCTGGAAAGACATTCATAAAAACAATAGTAGGACTGGTGCAGAAAAGGTAAATTTGACTTTTACATGATGCGATGCCTCATTCCCAATGCCCCATGCATGAAAGACCGCCGCTGTGGTCTTGTGGTAGAGCGCCTGCCCGGAGAGCGGAAGGTCCGGAGTTCGATCCCCAGACACCTCATACCAAAAGATGTCAAAAGATGGTACTTGTTGTTACCCTGTCTGGCGCTCTGCATTAGGAGCTAAAACAAGGACTGGTCGGTTTGGCGTCAGTATACTGTGTCTGAGTGGGGTATTCATGTTAAACTGTGGCATGGTATGTCAACGGGCTAGCAGTATAAATCGGCATCAGTCTGGAGTTAAGCCCCATTTCACACCACATCACCACCCTTGCATGAAAGAGTTTGGGGGTGGCCTGGTGGTTGCAGTGCTCGCTTGTTATGCAAAATACCTGAGTTTGGTTCTCGATACATCCACAACCTCTAAATGCAAATTGTGTTGTCTGTAATATAACGCAGGGACATCAATAATATTTGTTTCATGTCAAATGATAAGCTGAACTTCATGTGCAATGCTTTTAACCTCACTTGGTGGCTCTTGGTCACCCAGCACTATTGATGAAATGGACAAAGGAAAAGTTGCCTCTGAATCAAACACACTATTCCAAACTCATATATAGAAAGTGATATAAAATGTTGACTCAAGAATCTTTCTGTCATCACATTCACATACATAAATAACAACAGTTTCTTAAATCATGATATGAACAAATTGACATATAGTTTCTGGAATATGCACAAAAAAATGAGAGATAAATTTGTGATTTAAACCTTGTTCAGTATTGCTTTCTCTTGGGTGACAGACTTCTAAGTTTTGATATGTAAATTAGCGAAAGACAATAAACTTATTTCCATGATCTGTACCACTCTATTAGTATTATGTTTTCAGCATTTTACCTTTCGCTAGCCCTCCTGCGAGTACCAGTTGTCTCTCGATACCAAGGTTCCTTGCAAACTTGTGTCCATACCAGACAAGCAGCTCAGAACCAACACAAATCTTCTTGTATGCTCTGTAGTAGATATGACCATTGTATTGAAATGCTGTCAGATTCTGTTCCTCCTCTGTTCGAGCACAGTTGACGTATCTCATCCAGTTGGCTGTGTTGCAGTGTTGGCCATCTACAAAGTGGGAAGGTTGTCCATCTGCACGTATCTGTTTGAAAGGAAATATGAAATCCCAATTTTATCATCTATGTAACATCTTTGAATTGCTGGGAAGGATTTCCATCTGTTCGTATCTGAATAAAAGAAACATAATTTACCAATTATTATGATTAAATCAGCATGACATTGATGAGAACGAGTGGTTTTACAATCATTGAACGACATCAGGTCATCGAGCTGAACTTCTTCGTAACTTTTAGATGGCAAACTGGCCTGAACCTTTGAAGAAAGAGATGTAACTATATCTATATGGTCACCACGTTTAGTGACAAATGCCCGATGGATGAAGCAATGAATAACAAAAAATGTGTCAGAAATACTCTCTAAATCATATAATGATTAAGCTTAGATGAGCAAAAGACAAAAACGTCATACTCATAGGTTACGAAAGGTTAGCACAACAATTCATGATGTGTGATCACTGATTTTCAGGTGTCAATTCATATGACTGTCAGAGGCGACTAACGTGATCGGGTGGTCAGGCTCGCTGACTTGGTTGATGCATGTCATCGTATCCCAATTGCGCGGATCGATGCTCGTGATGTCAATCACTGGATTGTCTGGTCCAGACTCGATTATTTACAGACCGCCGTCATATAGCTGGAATATATGTGAGTGCGGCGTAAAACAACAAACAAACAAACAAACAAACAAACATGATCAACGCCCCATTTTATGTTATATGAATGTCCCACCTGCTTTGGATCCAATGTCCAATTGAATGTGTTTCATTCGATAATTAAACCTAGTTATTCTCTGGCGTAGACGTTTTATATATTCTTTTCAAGGAGCTGCTAATAAGTTGAACATTTGTGTGTGACACCTACTTGCCAACTGTAACCTGATCCATGAGCAGTGACCTCGTCTGTGACGACATCTCCCTCATACGGCCCAAAGCAGGTGCGTGGAACAAAGTCCTGGGATGCATACACGCCAAGACCCACGCCTGGGATCCCGGATTCTTCAATCTCCAGACCAACAGGCATCGTTTTCCAAGCCCTGTCTGCACTTCCTGGGGCTTCCTGAAATAATGCCCCAATGGAGAAGTCATTGTGAATATAATACAATGAGCATGTCAATTTGTCACAATCTAAACTTCATTTAAGCTCAAACAAACTTTATTACGCTAATATTACTCTATGGAGAATACCTGTGTGTCTGCCACCATGAGAAGAGGTCCATGTACTGAACAGTCCCCTTCATACTCCTTGTTGCAGTCCTCACAATCTGATGAACAACACAGGTGTCAATTACTTTTTGGAAATACATATATAATTGTCCACAATGCCATGGCAGCAGCACAATCATTAAATGTGATGAAGAAGTGATATTGCCATATGTGATGAATGTGATGTTTGAATCATTTGTCAGGACAAAGACAAGGTAAATAATGTGTGAAGCCTTTTCTGGAGCCGTGGGTGTGACATTAATGGAATACTGCTACGAGGAGCATCAAACCCTACTCAATCACTCAATCACAGTCATTCATATATATTATATTCTTAAAGAGGTAAAGGCAGTACTTAACGGCTTCATTGTTCACGACACAGAGTAACAAATCCTGTACTTTACATGATGTTTGTCAAACCTTAATCTAGTTTTGAATTGAATTGAGGAACATACACTTGAGGGCCGTGGAATGAAATAGGGAAAAGTAACATCAAATTTTTCAAAATTTGATGATTAATACGGGAAATCATGGCATTTTCCATTTGAGTAGTATGCAACACCTCATACCTGGATGCTCACTGCTTGGTTTGCCTGATAGAGGCAAGAAAGAATTGCTTTTGTTCTCCTCAACGCCTTCCACATACTTACACAGAAAACGGTCGTCACTCGGCGCCTCAACGTCCATGCAGTTATTCTGAGGTCTCTCACACTCTGGAGAGGATGGACTATCTTCACAAGGTTCCTGTTTTACCTGAAATTTGAAATTGGCACATCATGAACGCTAATATTTTACAGAGTTGTCTGCCCTGAGATGCCCCTTAAGGTGGAATCAGTGGTTTATGCTAGATATAATACACGGGATAGTCTGTGACTTTTCCCATCAGTTTCACAGGTAAAAGGTGTCTTGACCAATATTCACATCAATCAGAAACTCTGCATCACTGAGCAACCAAATCTGAAAATCTGTGAAATTGAGGCGAATATGTTGAAAGTATCCTCACGTCACAATTCTGGTCACATGACTCTATGGTCTTGTTTACCTGGTTAATCAGTTTCACAGGCCATGGGTTACCTGTAAGTATTCACATCAGTCTGAAGCTCTTCATCATGACTAAACCATGAAAACATCTGTAGGAATGTACATACATATATAAAGAAACCAAAAATGTTTAGTTAGCAATGTTTAAGTACATATGTTTCTCTTCTCTCCTTTCTGTCATTTAATGTATTAATTGCATGTAAGTATACACGTAAATCTATGGGAGGGGGGCGATGTAAGTCAATTTGGGTGACAATTTGTGCCTGATCCTTTTCATAAGAATAAAATAATTTTAAAACACAATAAAGACACAAAAGCCTTGAAGATTTTCTTGTCAGTAAGGTCCAGTTATGTATAACAAGAACCCTGGTTTCAGTAAGTGGAAAGTTGCATGCAGTGATGTATTCAACGAGAGGAAAGTGAGATTTCAAATGTTGTTTTTTTACATAAGATGGATGTGTAAGATATTGTGTGTTATTTGTAGTCCTTAACAAGGTAGCACAGAATAGCCTCATTGTTGGTGAGTAAATGTAATTTTCATATTTCTATTGTTTGTTATTTAGCACTGCAAATAATTGAGTCTGGACCAGACAATCAAGTGATTGGCACCACGATCATCGATTCACGCAGTTGGAATATGATGACTATATGTAACTGTGAATCCTACATGGGGGATACAAGACAGGCACCAGCTCTCACTGACTGATGATGATTGTATGCCATCGTACCTGGACAATGAGGACTGTTGTTCATGCTATCAGTCACTGGTTTACCTGAAGCATGAATGACTGCTTTGTATTGACCTAGTCAGCAACATTTCAGCTATGCCATGGCCTGTTAGTAGTCCCAACAAATCAAGCCAGAGGAAAGACGAGCAACAATCCTATCCATCTGAGTGAGATGCATACTTTCTTTGTGAAGGAATTAAATTCCTTAACACTGAGACAGGTGTTTGATCGTAAAATAGACATACAACTCATTATTTTTATATGAATTCTTTAAGATATTCGTGATGTCAAAAATATTTACTTGGTGCAAGTTGGCAATACACCATAATGTAGTCATGTCAACTCATACAACTCTTTATTTTTATATGTACTTCACATTCTCGTGGTTACTTACAGTAATGTCCATCTTCAGTTCCTTACACACGTAGCCAGTTTATTACACTTCTCTGTAACCTGAAGAACATAGAAAACTCAAATAAGTTAACACGAAATCAGCATCATACCAAAATTATCCCTGTAACCAAATGGAGGTGAGGTAAAACATCGCATACAAGATTATTGCTCTTATATAGTATAGCAATGAGTACTTATTGTGTGCTTGTGTACGTACATGTGTGCGTGCGTGCGTACGTGTGTGTTTGTTATTCCAGACTAATTACGAAGCTGGTTGTAGACTGGTAACCCACGGAGATATCATGTTGATGTTTAACATTGATATGGCACTCAGACTCAGAGTTACAACTCTCAGCACACAATTACTTCTTTTATTCCCTTAGGCTGAGCACCATCTTTTGGTATGATGCAGCTGGTTCTCGGCCACCGACCAACCGACAAAATAAACTACATCTGTAATTTCATGCAATCATGCAAGACAGGGAGATTAATCTTCTTAGTTTTATAACATCAGAGCTCTGAATTTCAAATATAAAACTTCACCGATAAATACAAGGAATTAACTTTGCTCCATATTCTGGCTGTTTAGATAACATATAACATAGGCGACTTCGGCTTGTGCCGTTTTGGCACGGAACCGTCGTGTATGATATATTTTTCAGCTACTACAGCGCACCAGTAACAATATATGAATGAGTTCCTCAGTAAAGTATTACCAAAACCCAAGCGCAAAGTCGAGTTAAGAAGGCAAAATCGTTCAATATCAAACACACATTACTGTATATTGAATACCAACGCTGACTTTACAGGTAAACAATACCGACGTTCAAAAAACATCGATGCTACATGCATCTGGACTACCTTTCAACGAAACCCGTTTACACTGTGTGAGTTCATGTGTTAGTGTACATTACATTACCTGTTCAAAACGGATATCTGATAACTGACCATCTCACTCACCACATCGAAACTTTCGGGACACATGTAAACAAGCAGTCACAGGAAGGCATAGTCCGTTTGGGTTGAAGCCAAAACTGCCAAACCACAAAACAACAATTACTAGCTTCGGTAAAAACGGCCCAAAACAATCTAAACTTGAAAAAGTGGAATTTTCTGATCTTCTGATCATGGTCCGTTCGTTCTACAGTTTCATTAATTTCATCTAAAAACAATTTTGACTGATTTGTTTTGATGGAAGTCCAAGAAAAGTTCTCACAAAAGTACAATATTAGTATATGCATGGTAGATCAGCTGTTACTGTTGTCACATATCAACAGTTTAAATCATGCTACCCTCGAGTATCTCTAAAAGCAGTACAAAGTTTGGTTTTAAACAGTTATTCCATGATATTGTGTGACCATGGCACGAATTTTAAGGCGATTATCAAACGCCACAAGATGGCAAATAATCGGCATGCATAACGCAGAATGTCTTGTAATGTCTTGTAAAGTCGCTTTCTGCTCCACGTCACTGATGGAAGAACGAGAGTTTGGAGGCACCGGAACACGGCCTACACCCCCAGGAACATTAAACCGACTGTTGCATACGGCGGGGGTTCGGTAATAGTTTGGGGGTGTATCTCTCATGATTGCAGGTTGGACTTGGTCACCATGAGGGGCAACTTAACAGGGCCTCGGTACATCCGGGGCGTTTTGAGGCCAGTCGTCGTTCCTCATTTTGACAACCACCCTCTTGCTACCCGACCTCAGTACATGGATTGCAATGTCATGCCGCATCGTTCGCATGCAGTCGTGGATTACATGAGGGCCAATGCAATAACGACCCTACCCTGCATGGCCAGCAATGAGCCCAGATTTGAACCCCTTTGAAAATGTTTGGGATATTCTTGGGCGGCAGGCACGAGATCCTCCTGTACAAAATTTACGCCAATTGGAAGCAGCATTGCATCAGGAGTGGTTGTTGTTGACCCATCAACAGATCCAACGTCTGACTGGAGGCATGAGACATAGGATGGAATGCGCCATCCGGCACGTGGCGGCTATACCCGCTACTGATCTGTTTCACGTGTCAACTAGAGACTTTAAGGAACATTTCACATGAAACATCAAACGTAACTCGTTTACTTAATCCTGCAGCTCCATACTGTTTTAGGTGTTGTCTAAGGTCAAAAACAGTACGATTCGTATGTAGCGTTTCTTGGGTTGTGGTGTGTGGGGGCGGTCGGGTAGCCTAGTGGTTATAGCATTCGCTCGTCACGCCGAACACTCGGGTTCGATTCCCGACGTAGGTACAAGCCCATTTCTGGTGTCCCCCGCCGTGATTTTGCTGGAATATTGCTTAAAGCGACGTTAAGACATACTCACTCACTCACAGGGTTGTGGTGACATGAGGTCGGCTTTGCTCTTTGATGTATCATACCAACATCCTGTTCTCTCTGTCGATGCAGCAATCTGTCGGAGTGTAGCGTGTTATTCGTTACTGTCCAACGGTTTGGGTGTGATTGAACAGTACATTATTATTTTCATACCCAGATCCTTGCATACTGGCATACTGTAAGTGCAGCTAAAGTTTCACTTCAAAACAGTGAATTTAACGTCGCATTTAACGTGAATTTATATAGCGACCACTTCAAAACAGGTACCACTTATCTATATCAATACCTAGGGCTTAAATATAGAAGCCAAAACCCGATCTGGAGCACCGCGTAGTTGTAGGATGAAGTGCTACAAGTTTTTCTAGCAACGAATGTGATTATCTATTCCAAAATGTTCTTGATATTGGAAATAAGGATAAACAAGATGCATTTGTACTTGACCTAGTTTCACGACGAGAGATCAAACGGCAGAGAGCAGGCTCACAGAAGTAAAGGACCAAAGAGAAGAGAAGAATCAATTTCAAATGAATATTTTGCTGAAAAATTAAGAAAAGCTCAGTACAAGCAAAAGTGCGTTCATGTCTGTTCATAGTGAAACAGTAAAACCGATCCGAAGAATACAACTCCATCTCAATATGAAGGATAAACGTGGGAAAATCCCAATCAACGGGAAAAGGCTGAAGATGTGCAAGAGAGGATACGAGAACACGTTAAAGGTTTCCCGTGTCTCATTGCAGTAGACCGGAAACGTCACGAAACTATTTATCAGAAGAACTTTCAGTCAGACAAATATGGATGATGTTTGTTCAGACGCATGAACCAGAGCAATATGATGGAAGGGGGCGATGGTGGAAGGGGCCGACTACACTGGACCTGTAAAAGAACATACTCGTACTTACAGAGAAACCTTCAACAGGGAATTCAATCTACATTTTAGTCAGCCGAGATCGGATACTTGCTCAATATGCGATTCAATAAAGGTGGAAATTGCCGCTTGGCGAGAGATACCGAGAGACGCAGGTATCAGTGATGAAGCACGCGAAGATTTAGAAAGGAAACTAAAGAAAGAAGAAGTCAAACTGACACTTCATTAACCAAAGGCCGTTAAAAGTTACGATGTACCCAGGAACAAAATCAAATACATGCAAATCACCAGGGACTGATTTTGTGAAAATATTTCAGGCTAACTTTATAACACTACGCCACCACACGCACTAAAACTTTGAAAGAAACACGTCAATATTTAATTTATTCTCGTCACGATATGGCTGAAATATTGCCGATTTGACGTAAATTATAACTCACTCACTTAGACACTTTTAAATACAGTTTCATAATTGTGGATTCGGATATTATTCATCTGTTTTATACATTCCTTTAGAAACATCTTATTTGGGCTATCATTGAATGTTCAGAGTAAGATACATGTGAATACAGAAAGGACATTTGTGAGGGCCGTACATGAGCATGAAGCATGACTGTGACTAAAATTTCTTAATGTTTCATGCATAATTAAGTGTCATGTCAGTTGCACATTCTGACATAGTCAGTTAAAAAAACATCAAATAAAAACTATGCCAACATCAAGATGTAAAGATTCAAGACATTTTTTTACTGTTAACTCAACAATGAGTGAGTGAGCGAGTGAGTTTGGATTTACGCCGCTTTTAGCAATATTCCAGCAATATCACGGCGGGGGGCACGAGAAATGGGCTTCACACATTGTACCCATGTCGGGAATCGAACCCGGGTCTTCGGCGTGACGAGCGAACGCTTTAACCACTAGGCTACCCGACCGCCTCAACTCAACAATGAAAAATTGTAATATATAAGCTTTTTACCCCTTCAATTCATACATTCTGGAATGTCATGCTTTGTTGTTGAAGCTGCTGGTTGAGATACTTTGGAGATCAGCAGTAGTTATCTCCGCCGTATATAAGTGACTCTTGTATAGGACTACACGATTATGTCTCCTTTACTTACCATGCCACTAACAAGACCTAGATTTACACAGGTGTCATGAACATCTACGACGTACATTGTCCCTGGCAATAAGAGTGAGTGAGTTGGGTTTAACGCCGCTATTACCAGTATTCCAGTTATATCGCGGCGTGTCAGCTTTATGTGGGAGCTAGGAAAGCCCGAAGTGATGCAGGTCTAAGACGTTTACCACTTCGGTGAAACCAACGAGCACGGGTATGGTGCTGACAAACCTACAAACAAAGTCAGGACAAATCTTGGATTCGAACATAATCGGGTCGAATCAGGATACGAACCCGGAATCATAGGTTTCTGGAGTGTCCAAGAGTCGCAACTCTGCACAGCGAATCGCGACTGGCCCACCCGTGCCTCATCACTGGCAATAAGAACATACTGTACTGTGGTTACAGCCCACTGCGATTCTCCTGTTTTTTCCTTTGATCCATGCCTAGATCCCGTGGTTCTAAAGTGGCGACCCTATTCTGGTTTGAGTTATGTTTGTTTGTTTATTTGTTTGTTGTTTAACGCCGCACTCAGCAATATTCCAGCTATATGACGGCGGCTGTAAATAATCGAGTCTGAACCAGACAATCCAGTGATTGACATCATGACCATCGATCTACGCAATTGGGATACGCGGACATGCATCAACCAAGTCAGTTAAATGACCTGCGATTCACTTGTTTTAGAAGCATTTAGCTTTGATGTATCGATAGGTGGGATGTAATTAATGGTGAGTGAGTGAGTTGGGTTTAACGCCGCTTTTAACAGTATTCCAGTTATATCACGGCGTGTCAGCTTAATGTGGGAGGAACGCCCGAAGTGATGCAGGTCTCAGACGTTTACCACTTCGGTGAAACCGGCGAGCACGGGTATGGTGCTGACAAACCTAGAAACATAATCGGGGTGAACCGGGATTCGAACCCATAATCATAGGTTTCTGGCGTGCCCAAGGGACGCAACTCGGCCACCGGGCCACCCGTACCCCCTAGTGAGTGAGTGAGTATGGTTTTACGCCGCTTTTAGCAATATTCCAGCAATATCACGGCGGGGGTTACCAGAAATGGGCTTCACACATTGTACCCATGTTGGGAATCGAACCCGGGTCTTCGGCGTGACGAGCGAACGCTTTAACCACTAGGCTACCCGACCGCCCTGTACCCCCTAGTAATGAATGGGGTTAAATGTTATGTTCAATGTTATTGCACGTATGTGTAAACAGCGAAGAGCATGCACGTGCGTGTATGGTTCTGCTAGTCCGGATTTCTTTTGCTGGCCCACTAAGGTACCATGCCTCAGTTATAACATGGATACCCGCTCAAGCACACAATGACTCCTAGCAGACCAGTCCTTGTTTTACACCATAAATACCAAACGCCAGACCGGATGACAATTGCACACCGAGTCTATTACATCTGACGAGTGTTCATATGTGTGCAACCGCGTCCGTGGTCTAGTGGCAGAGCGTCCGCCCGGAGAGCGGAAGGTCCGGTGTTCGATCCCCGGCCACGTCATACCAAAAGACGTTAAAAGATGGTACTTGTTGTTACCCTGCCTGGCACTCGGCATAAAGGGGGTTAAAACAAGGACTGGTCGGCTCGGAGTCAGTATACTGTGTCTGAGTGGGGTATTCATGTTAAACTTCGGCATGGAATCTCAGTGAGCAAGCACAATAAATCGGCATCAGTCCAGACTAGTACAAGCAGCCACACACACACGTGCATGCAAGTCGTTATATAAGTGCAATAATCTTTGACGTGACATTAAACCCCATTTCACCTCACCTCATATCTGTGCAGGTGCATATCTGTTAAAACAGATGAAACGAGAAGGTGTATTCTTCTCTGTCAGTGTGTAAAATCATTGCTTGAGGCTCCAGTTACACCATGTTTGGAACTGCAACTCTGAACCAGTGAGTGAGTGAGTGAGTATGGTTTTACGCCGCTTTTAGCAATATTCCAGCAATATCACGGCGGGGGACACCAGAAATGGGCTTCACACATTGTACCCATGTCGGGAATCGAACCTGGGTCTTCGGCGTGACGAGCCAACGCTTTAACCACTAGGCTACCCGACCGCCCCTGAACCAGAAACTACTGCTGACATAAATAGGACATTAACAATGACAGAAGTACATTGCATTTAATAACTTTGAACTCAACATTCTAATGTGCTTATTATGAACCACTTATTGACATACTTTTATATACATTCCCAACAAAAGGTGGTTTGACAATTCGTAACTTGTTAAATAGATCTACCACCTCATCTCCCTTGCTATATACTTATTTGCGTGAAACAATGTAGTATGGATCGCTGCAAAATAATCATCACTGTAATGACTTGATCAATAAAACTCAGGTTCTAGTAAACTTGGTACTAGTACAGATGGATGACATACTGTGAATGATAGTCCTGCACCTTGACGGTGCAATATTACTAAAAGCCTAGTCAAGTCTAGGTCAAAATTAAGCAAGTCTAGTTTCCTTGATTCAACAGCAGAGGAGGATAGGTCTGACCTAGTCTCAAACTACAACTCAGTATACATGCAGGATTAATTATACAAAGATTAAATGAAAAGAATGTAGCAGAAGCTAAATATATTAAAATTTCAAATGTTAGAATTCTAATGCAGATTTTCTATAAAAGTAGAAAAGACATACACAGTTTTTTGCCAGAGTGTAGAGTAGACATTTTGTAGTTATTGACAAGAAACAGTAATTTGAATGGTTTTTCAACGATTTTCATCATTTCTAGACTCCACCAAATTGACATTAGACGTGCCATACGAAGACATACGGCACACGCCTACACAGTCACATGGCCAAACAAGAGATCTCTATCAGGCTCATATGTCAGGCATCCCACAGCTTGGTGGGTATGGGCAAGGCTTATATATATCTCACACGTGTGAAATACTCTGGCCTTTAAAAAAACAACCAGCAATATTCCATCTATGTGACCGTGGCATGTAAATAATCAAGTCTTGACATTGCAGATCATGGAGCAACAATCTAGGCCGTCTGGGAAGACATGCAATCAACCAAGTCACAGGGCTTAATCACCTGATCCATTTAGTCACTTTTTTTCAAGACAATCATATTCTAACCCAGAATCCTCCCTGGAGTCACTGAGACCAAACGTTAAAACTTAAATGTGGCAGCTCATGTGTATCTGCAGGCTGCCAGACTTTTGACACCACTGCGGGAACCCATGTGTCTTGAGGCTCCTTGACTGTCTGAAGGCTTTCCCACACTCACTACTTGGATAGATTAAATGCCACCGTAGGGTCGCAAGTGCATCTTGAAGTTACTTCATTGTCTGAATGCTTTCCCAAGCTCGCTTCATCTAGGGGCTTTGACACCCCTGCGACATCAAATATTTTGATTCATGTTAGCTGACTAAACAAATTATTTTACTCCTCTATGAAGCCTCTTATCTGTCTTCACGAAGCATGCACATGAATGTATTGATTTCCTACTCTCTGTACATGTTTAAAGTCTTACTCCACTGTGATGCCTTATACGCAATTCCAGGCTGCCTAATTGTGTACAAGTCTTCCCACACTCTTTGCATAAATAAGGTCTATCTATCTCCACTGTGAGACGCCATGGGTACGTTCAGGGGTCCTAATCGTGTAAATGTTTTCTTACTAACTCCACTGTGATGAGTGTTATCTGTCTTCGGGTCACGGGCATCTAAATGCGGTTCCTGGCTACCTAATTGTATAGAGTCTATTCATGAGTAACCAAGTGTTTTTTAAGGGAATCTGATCCTTTATATTCTTTCCCACACAGAAAACATGGAAAGGGCTTGATTTCACCGTGAGACATCATGTGTGCCTTCCGCTGGTGTGATCGTTTGAATGATTTCCCACACACTTCACATGAAAAAGGTTTTCCTTCGACGTGTTCAATCTTCTTATGTCGTTTCAAGACACCAGAGGTTGGAAATACCTTCCTGCACACACTGCATTTCAATGTCCATGTACCGTGAACATTCATGTGTTTATCACGCTCACTTAATTGTATAAATGTTTCCCCACACTCTTTACACGGAAAAGGCTTCACTTTTCTGAGACATCTGTGTTCACGCAGTTGACGTTTTGCATTGAATTCCTTCCCACATTTGCGACACTTCTTCCTCAGGAGCTGTCTCTCTATAACCCCAATAAAATCATGGACGTTAACGCCCTGAGTGTTTACTATGAACCTCAACTGAGCTGTCAGTTTTCCTCCATGCATCTTCATCAAATGTTTCCACAAGAACCTCACGGACGAGAACCCTTTGTCACATCTGTCACATGGGTAGGTATCTGGAAAGACATTCATAAATGCATTATGTAGGGCTGATCCAATGGTAAATAAGACTTTTACAAGGTCACGATGCTCCATTTCCCATGCATGAAAGGGGTTGTGGTTACAGTGCTTGCTTGCCATGAAAAAGACCCGAGTTTTATTCTTGATATGTCCAAAACCCATGATTACAAATAGCGTTGTCAGTAATATAACACAGGCATATCAAAGATATTTGTTTCTAGTAGAATTATATGTCGAAGGACGAATTTCAAGTGCAATATTATGAACCTCTCTTTGCGCCTCTTGATTCCCCTACATGCATGCAATGTAAAACACACATTTCCAATCATATGGACAAAGCATTATCAATGATTAATCAATAATTTTTCAGTCATAAATATCTTTCACTAAATAGTAGACCTTTCCTTAACATGTTCACAGTGTCTTTGTCCACTGTGTAATTGCAACTGAAAATTCTTCAACAACCCAGAGCCAGGGGGGCAGTTGCCTCCCCCTTGATTTTTTTTTATAGAAAACAGTTTTATTTGAATCAAGTTTGGGACAAGTGATAATTGTACAAATATTTCCCTCATAGTCTTCTTAGCATCAACCAAATCAGCGAGCCTGTCAACCCGATCCCGTTAGTCGCCTTTTACGACAAGCATAGTCGCTTTTTACGGCAAGCATGGGTTGCTGAAGACCTATTCTACCCCGGATCTTCAGGGGTCCATAAGGAAGAAAAGCACAGTGTAAGATAGGATGAATAAAAAGTTGACAGCTTCTAAGAGAAGAATGTCCAATAATATGTTGTTAATGTAATACAAACAGTATAGATCATTGGAATCTTTACCATGATGAGATCTTTTGGCTTAAATCATGACAGAAACAAAACATATTGACATATATTTTCTACACAGTACGTAAAAGATGAATTTGTGATTTTGGACCTGTCCAGTATTGCTTTCTTTTGGGTGACTGCCTTAAGAGCTTAGATATGTAAATTAAACTTAATTCCATTATCTATGGGGCGGTCAGGTCCGAGTGAGGCAAACTGCTGCTGGCATTGGCGTATAGGTAGAGGATGTCTGAGTGCCAATCCACTGCCTTAGAGCTTAGATATGTAAATCAAACTTATTTCCATTATCTACACTGCCTCTTCTGGCATCTACCTTTTGTAAGCCCTTCTTCAAGTTTAAGTTGTCTCTCGATACCAAGGTTCCTTGCAAACTTGTGTCCATACCAGACAAGCAGCTCAGAACCAACACAAATCTTCTTGTATACTTTGTAGTAGATATGACCATTGTATTGAAATGCTGTCAGATTCTGTTCTTCCTCTGTTCGAGCACAATTGACATATCTCATCCAGTTGACTGTGTTGCAGTTTTGGCCATCTACAAAGTGGGAAGGTTGTCCAACTGCATGTATCTGATTAAAAAGAAATATGAAATCCCAATTTTAGAATAAATGTAAATCCTTTGACATAACAAAGTGGCAAGAGTGAAACAAACCATCTACAAACTGTGAGGGATTTCCATCTGTACCTATTTGAATAAATGAGATGAAAATGTACCGATTACCTTCATTAAATGATCATGACACTGATGAGGAACTCATTGAACTATATAAGATCGTTGATTTACCTGATTACCTTCATTTGCCAATACAAGTAGAACTTCTGATTCACATGCATTAACACCAGATCAGCATGAGCACTAGTGGCACCCATGGGGATGTAAACCTTAGATGACACTTGCTTTCCTTTTTGACAAATTGTCCTGAAGATGTAACTATATCAATGGTCACCATATGTTTAGTGACAAATGCTCATTGGATCAGGAATGAAATAACAAAAGTCCCAAACCGTGTCATAAATGCCTCCTAAATCATAATAATGATTACAATTAGATGAATGAAAGACAAAATATAATTATATCAACATATTGTCAGCTCAATACAACATTATAACTTTCTAACCTCATGAATAAAAATTCATGGTTCTGAAAACCTAGCAGAACAATTGATGATGTGTCATCACTGATTTGCAGTTGTCCGTTCATGTAACTGACACTGCATTTTACGCCCAGTGGAACCTATTTTGTCTGATAATCAGGCCTGATTATTCCCTCGGGTAGACGTTTTATATATTCTTTTCAAAGAGCTGCTAATACGTTTGAACATTTGTGTGTGACACCTACATGCCAACTGTAACCTGATCCATGAGCTGTGACCTCATCTATGACGACATCTCCCTCATACGGCCCAAAGCAGGTGCGTGGATCAAAGTCATGAGACGCCCAAACTCCAAGACCAGCGCCTGGGATCCCGGATTCTTCAATCTCCAGACCAACAGGCAATGTCTTCCATGCCCTGTCTGCACTCCCTGGCGCTTCCTGAAACAATGCCCCAATGGAGAAGTCATTGTGAATATAATACAATGAGCATGTCAATTTGTCACGATCTAAATTTCAATTAAGCTTATACAAACTGTACTATGCTAATATTACGTATTAGAGAAAACACACTCACGAGGTTTTGGTAGACAGAGCATGCCCTTGGGAGAGGGAAAAACCAAGGGGGCGAAGCCCCCGCGGTTTTTCCCGACCCCCAGGGCATGCTGTTTACCAAAATCGAGGGATAGTGTTTTTCCATGCTTATAAACCGAAAAAAGAAACTTAAAACAACATTTATCACTATTTTTATGTTTCGAACATACTTTCCATGAACCTTAGGAAACGCCCGTAAAATATCTGTTGCTGGCGTACGGATCTTGATAAGGACATTCTAAACACCAGTGAGGCTTATCAACACCTCTGTAGCCTCGTGGTACACTCACTGGGCTACAGATATGAAGGTTGCGAGTTCGATCCTCGGGAATAAAAAGAAAACATTTGTCATTTGATTTTACATTTCATTACATGTTACAATCTGAACGGAAGTTATATTAAAAAAATACCCAGGACATCATATAAAATCCCTGGGATATTATATAAAATCCCAGGGACATTACAACGTCCCTGTTTATGAGATTTAACCCGACTGGAAAGTAAAACCTCACAATAGGTTTTAATGCCTATAGAAAGAAGTCTCTTACTTAATAGCGATCCCAATGAATAGGTTTATAATATATGGAGAATACCTGTGTGTCGGCCACCATGAGAAGAGGTCCGTGTACTGAACAGTCTCCTTCATACTCCTTGTTGCAGTCCTCACAATCTGATGTACAACACAGGTGTCAATTACTTTTTGGAAATACATATATAATTGTCCACAATGCCATGGCAGCAGCACAATCATTAAATGTGATGAAGAAGTGATATTGTCATATGTGATGAATGTGATGGTACAATCGTTTGTCAGGACAAAGACAAGGTTGATAATGGGTGAAGGTATTTCTAGAGCTGTCGGGAATGATATTAATAGAATACTGCTAAAAGTAGCATTAAGCCCTACTTAATCACTGTCAATCAAAATATAAACAAAACATTATTAACTATTTACCAGCATTAGAAATTATTGAGAATCTTTGAATCAAGGATCCTCCAAACAACTATATTCAGCATTTATATTAGACATATCATTCTTAAATTTGATTTTTTAAAATTGTTAAAGTCACTTCTTTGTTGGTGGCACAGAGTAACAAATCCTGAGCTTTCCACAATGTTTATCAATCCTTAAACTTATTCACATGAGGACTGTCAAATGAGTGAGTGAGAGAGAGAGTATGATTTTACGCCGCTTTTAGCAATATTCCAGCAATATCACGGTGGGGGACACCAGAAATGGGCTTCACACATTGTACCCATGTCGGGAATCGAACCCGGGGCCTCGGCTTGACGAGCAAACGCTAAACCACTAGGCTACCCGACCGCCCCTGTCAAAATTGTCAGAAGTTAATGATTTGTACGGGAAATAATGGCATTGCAAAACACATTACACCCGAACATGTTCATTGCTTGGCTTGGCCGATAGAGGTAAGAACAATTTGCTTTCGTTCCCTTCAATGCCTTCCTCGCTACTTACACAGAAAACGGTCGTCACTTGGCACCTCAACGTCCATGCAGTTTTTCCGAGGTCTCTCACACTCTGGAGAGGATGGACTATCTTCACAAGGCTCCTGTTTTACCTGAAATTGGCACATCATGAACGCTAACATTTTACAGAGTTGTCTACCCTGATATGGATAAATCACTGGGATAATTTGTGACTTTTCTCATC
The DNA here is from genome assembly GCF_023055435.1 of Haliotis rufescens. Taxonomy (NCBI): domain Eukaryota; kingdom Metazoa; phylum Mollusca; class Gastropoda; order Lepetellida; family Haliotidae; genus Haliotis; species Haliotis rufescens. Next base: position 5,388,715 of record NW_025963835.1, on the reverse strand, counting down.
AGGAAAAGGAACCATGAAATACTTGTGATGATACACATTAATCAGAAACTCTGCATCACCGAGTTACCAAATCTGAAAATCTCTTGAATCGTAGCTGGATATGTTGAGTATCGTGGCATCAGGATTCTGGTCACATGGCTCTATGTCATGTATACCAGGGTGCCGATAGCACGACGACTGTCGTAAGTCTTTGTTAACGTATGGGAGTTATGATCACCTTAGCGCTAAGATCGCTTCGTACATCAGCACCCTGATTAATCAGTTTCACAGGCCATGGGTTACCTGTAAGTATTCACATCAGTCTGAAGCTCTTGATCATGACTTAACCATGAAGATACTTGTGATGTTAAAATATTGACATTGTTGGCAATGGGTAATCATGTCAATGAAAACATCTGTAGGAATGTACATAAATATATAAAGAAACCAAAAATGTTCAGTGAGCAATGTTTAAGTAAATATGTTTCTTTTCTCTCCTTTCTGTCATTTAACATATTAACTGTATATAAGTATACATGTAAATCGATGAGAGGGGCGATGTAAGTTGTGATAATTTGTGCCCAATCCTTTACACTGAGAATAAATAATTGCAAAACAAAATATAGACACAAAAATCATGAAGCTTTTCTAGTCAATAAAAGTGTCATTAGCACCAAGCGGAAAGTGAGTGAGTGGGTTAGTATGGTTTTACGCCGCTTTTAGCAATATTCCAGCAATATCGGGGGACACCAGAAATGGGCTTCACACATTATACCTATGTTGGGAATCGAACCCGGGTCTTCGGCGTCACAAGCGAATGCTTTAACCACTAGGCTACCCACCTGCGCCCCTTGCAGAAGCACATTTCATCCTATGAAATCAATTCATTCTCATTTCTGAAACATCATTGTTTTTATTGTCCAGTTTAAATATTTAACTTTCATCATATTAAAAAGTAATAATTTGAACCTTGTGGCTTATTGGTTAAAATAAGTATTTTAGTAAAGTGATCTCTCCATTTTACATAGAAACACATCTCCTTGTCGTCATACAGATGGAATATTGCTAGGTTACAAATATGCAAACACAAACAAGATTTTATCAGAAAAACATTCTCATGTAACTGTGAATCATGCTTGGGGGATGCAAGACAGGCACCAGCTCTCACAGACTGATGATGATTGTATGTCATCGTACCTGGACGATGAGGACTGTTGTTCATGCTATCAGTCACTGGTTTACCTGGAGCAATAACTACTTTCTATTGACCTAGTCAGCAACATTTCAGCTATGCCATGGCCTGTTAGTAGTACCAACAAATCAAGCCAGGGGAAAGACGAGCAACAATCCTGTCCATCGGAGTGAGATGCATACTTTCTTTGTGATCGCATTTCATTCCTTAACACAGAGACGGGTGTTTGATTGTAAACTGGACATACAACTCATTATTGTGACATGTACTTCACATTCTTGTGGTTACTTACAGTAATGTCCATCTTTAGTTCCTTACACACGTAGGCAGGTTATTACACTTCTCTGTAACCTGAAGAACATCGAAAATAGAAAACTCAATGTTGACATGAAATCAGCATCATACCACAATTATCACTGTAACCAAATGGAGGTGAGGTAAAACATCACATACAAGATTCTTGCACTTATATAGCATAGCGTTGAGTATCCACTGTGTGCGTGCATGTGTGCACAGACGCTCTATTCACAAGAACACAGAGGCAACCGATAGCATATATGAGGTGACAATAGCATATATGAGGTGATTCAGCCTCTGTGCTTCATACTTTCAAGACAGTTACTTACAGGGAGATCAATCGTCTAGGTTTAATAACATCATAGTTCTGAATTTCAAAAAATAAACTTCACCAAAAATACTAGGATTCTAACTTTGCACCATATTCTGTCTGTTTAGTTAATACAACATAGGCGACTTCGGCTTGTGCCGTTTTGGTATGGGACCGTCGTGTATGATTGTGTATGTATTTTTTAGCAACTACAGCGTACCAGTCACAATATCAAGAATGAATTCCTCAGTAAAGTATTACCAAAACCCAAGGGGAAAAGTCGAGTTTCCAAAATCTTTCAATATTAAACGCATATGACTGCATGCTCAACCATGTCAACACCAACGCGGACATTACAGCCTGTAAGTCATATGCGTTTAATATTGAAATACAGGTGTACAATAGCCTACTCATGCTCAAAATATGGACATGTGGACATCTGGACTACCTTTCAACGAAACCCCTTTACACAGTGTACGTTCATGCATTGGTGTACATTACATTACCTGTTCCAAACGTATGTCTATACTGAGCATCTCACTCACCGCTTTAAATAACATTCGGGCACTTGTAAACAATGAAGCACCGAGTCCGTGTGGGCTGATAGCCAAATCTGCCTAACTGCAAAACGGCAATTACAAGATTCGGTAAAAACGGCCAAGTATACCTAAACTTCAACAAGTTGAAATTTCTGTTCTGCTGACACGTCCCAGAGTTGATTAATTTCATCTTAAAGGAATTTTAACAGACTTGGTTTTGTGCAAGTCAGAGAAAATTAGTATATGATAGATCAGCTGTTATACTGTTTACCAGTCATGTCAACTGTCATGAAGATAAATAATATTTTTTTCAGGTGCAAAGGGAGAATCTTATACATCGGCCACGGGTGGACAAGTCATCTAAAACACTGCATTTCACTGTGCACAGTGCACGCACTATTTTGGATCAAGTGTAATATTACAAATTTATCATTTCAATAGAAATATCACATGTAACTATATGGTGTGTAGCTTTTACAGGACAAGAGTGAGCCAGCTTACAGTCACCTTGTCATCAAGGTAGTATGGCCTTGGTGGTGCAGGCGAACAAGCACCTGATAATTTACCGATTGCAATTACACATAATTAGGGGCGGTCGGGTAGGCTAGTGGTGAAAGCGTTGGGTCGTCACGCCGAAGACCCGGATTCGATTCCCAACATGGGTACAATGTGTGAAGCCCATTTCTGGTGTCCACCGCCGTGATATTGCTCGAATATTGCTAAAGCGGCGTAAAACCATACTCACTACACTTAATTAGTAAATCTGTTGATGGTAAGATCCCACAGCTCTGGTGTCATGTGTCTTTCGTACGGAGCGAGTATTCAGATTGGTCCAATCACACTGGAGGAGACTGTTACACCTCATCCAGGAGAAGTCTGGTATAAGTACACCCTCAGCACAGTCGAGCCATCGAAGAAAATTACCCTGCTGAAGCCTCATGGCAAAGTAGAGTAAACCTCAAATATTCCAAAGGCACACAATGGGACTGCTTGGACTGAAACGTTGAAAGCTTAATGACCTGAAACCGTTCTCCGAGAAGCACGTCCCGACGCAGTATCAGGAAATATAGCCGACTCTGCCACGAGTCGACAATGAAACAAGAGGTTCTGGAGACGATGACAACAGCACAGCTCAGACATGTTGGTAATATCTTGAATATAGATAATGTATAGGTTGTATTGTCTTGAACGTCAGTGTAAATTACTCTTACATGTGTTTCTTATTCTTCCATGTGCATGTGTTCATGATTATATTGTTATGTTAGGATATTTGTGTTTCAGATAGGTCTCAAGTCAATGGTTTGTTTCATCTACCTGGTGAGATTCTACTCTTTAATCTGGCGTTGTTGGAAGTGTGTCTTCCATTCCGATCGCTTTCCAGTACTCTCAGTTTGGTTTGCATGAAGATTATCTTTCAGTTGATAAGATCGGTATGTGGAAACGCATTTCTCTAGGGTTCAGAACTTTAAACTTCACATCACTTGCCAGACATGAACTATCTCTATTTTGCAGGGGATGTTGACAATGCCACACAGAATTACATTGATGTAAAACTTTGCATGTGTTTTTCTTACTTCACTAGATGTGGGGTGCAACTTTTATTTGGAAAGCTGACATTTTTGTCAGAACTCTCACACTTACAAAGGCTTATACTGGATTTTCTCACACATACCAGGTTTGTTTGTTTGTTGTTTAACGCCGCACTCAGCAATATATTCCAGCGATGTGACGGCGGTCTGTAAGTAATCGAGTCTGGACCAGATTATCCAGTGATTGACAACATGAGCATCGATCCACGCAATTGGGATCGATGACCTGCATCAACCAAGTCAGCAAGCCTGATCAACCGATCCCGTTAGTAGCCTCTAACGACAAGCATAGTCTCCTTTTATGGCAAGTATGGGTTGCTGAAGACCTATTCTATCCCGGATCTTCACGGGTCTCGTAGGTTTACAACATACTGTCACATGCCAACGGATGAGTGTGTTTTCAGTGCACAAGGATGTGTACTGGCAATCGGGCATAAAGACAACACTGATCGAATCTGGTCATATTATTGACCCTTAGGCTGCACAAGAGCTTGGTCACAGTGGAAATCGATCTCTGAACGTTAGGCTTTTCAGCCAGCGCCTTATAACTTAGTCACAACAGCCCCTAAACCTTTAAAAGAGTGTTTAAACACATATCCAGAACATTTTATGAAATATAGTTTCAAGTATTCTTCATCTGTTCCATACATTCCCATAGAAACATCTTAATCGTGCTATCATTGAATGTTCATACCAAAGTACATGCGAATACCTATTATTCGCCGTACATAATAATTTTAATACATATGACCTTCTTGCACCATGATTAAAAATTGCTAATATTTCATGTTTTGTTTGTTGCACATTCTGATATTGTCACAGTCTAAAAAAATGCCTCCGATAAAAAACGATTCCAATATCAAGATTAAATGATTAAAAATACATTCTTTTACTGTAAACTCAACAATGAAAACTTGTAACATATAAGCTTTTTGCATACACCCCTTCAATTTCATAAATTCTGTAATTTCATGCCAAGATGTTGAAGCTGCTGGTTGAGATACTTTGGGGATCGGCAGTGGTTATCTCCGCTGTATATAAGCATCTTCCCGAGGCAGAGAGTTAACTGATTGTAAAAGTCCAGTTTCCACTGCCTCGGGAAGGTGTGTATACATGTGACTCTTGTATAGGACATCAAGATTATGTCTCCTTTACTTACCCTGCCAAGAACAAGACCTAGATTTACACAGGAATCATGAACGTCTGCGTTGTCCCTGGCAATAAGAACATACTGTACTGTGGTTACAGCCCACTGCGATTCTCCTGCTTCCAGTCATCAAAAGACGTTGTTCCGTTGTGATCCGTGCCTCGATCCTGTGGTTCTCAGGTGGTGACATTTTTCTGGTTTTTGAGTTTGGTCCTTGTTGAGTTCGATGATTAAAAATATACACAAAGAAAAAAGTTAAGCACACCCTATTACATTTCATAATTGTTTGGTCCCAATATTTGTAACAGTCATGAAAGATATAATTACGGGAAGAATTATGTTTTCTCGAGATGATGTAATCAGTCATGCGTGACGAAAGCTGACTTGCCTAGCATGGTATGTCCCTTGCAGCATGCTACCATCGAGTATCTCTAAAAGCAGTATATCCAAAACTTAAAATGGCTTTCTTAAGCTCGGTTTTAAAAAGGTATTCCATGACATTGCGTGACCATGACACGAAAGCGATTACCAAACGCCAAAAATCCGCATGCATAACGCAGGAATGTTTTGTAATGCCATTGGTCGGAATTTGGGGTATCATCACACTGTCGTAAGCCGTTTAGTCGAGAAACATGCTCAGACCGGTGATGTACAGGACCGTCCCACTTCCGGAAGACCCCATGTGACGACACATCGCGAAGACGGGGACCTTCTTCGTCTCATACGAAGAGACCCGTTGTTAACAAGTTCTCGTCTGAAACAGCTGTAGTCGCCCAATCATCGTTTCAGCACGAGAACCACGAGAAACCGGCTGACAGCGGCACTGAGGGCAAGACGAGTCACAAAGCGTCCTTTGTTGAGAGATCACCACAAAGCTGCTTCTTTAGCATGGTGTATAAGTATTTCGCGACAGAACTGGAATCTGAGAAAGTCGCTTTCTGCTCCACGTCACTGATGGAAGAACCAGAGTTTGGAGGCACCGGAACGCGGTTTACACCCCCAGGAACATTAAACCGACTGTTGCATACGGCGGGGTTCGGTAATGGTTTGGGGGTGTATCTCTCATGATTGCAGGTTGGATTTGGTCACCATGAGGGGCAACTTAACAGGGCCTGATACATCCGGGGCGTTTTGAGGCCAGTTGTCGTTCCTCATTTTGACAACCACCCTCTTGCTACCCGACGTCAGTACATAGATGGCAATGTCATGCCTCATCGTTCGCATACAGTCGTGGATTACATGAGGGCCAATGCAATTACGACTCTACTCTGGCCAGCAATGAGCCCAGATTTGAACCCCTTTGAACATGTTTGGGATATTCTTGGGCGGCGCATACAGGCAGGAGATCCTCCTGTACAAGATTTACGCCAATTGGAAGCGGCATTGCATCAGGAGTGGTCAACAGATCCAACGTCTGACTGGGGGCATGAGACGCAGGGTGGAATGCGTCATCCAGGCACGTGGTGGTTATACCCGCTACTGATCTGTTTCACATGTCATGTCAACTAGAGACTTTAAGGAACATTTTCACATGAAACATCGAACGTTACTCGTTTACTTAATCCTGCAGCTCCATTCTTTTTTAAGGTATTGTACAAGATCAAAAGCAGTACCTATGTTACCATGATGTTTTTGTCAGTAAATTTCAATCACAACTCACCAATATCTTCTTTATTTGTTGTCAAATGTTTGTTCTATCTGATGACATTGGTATCGCCCAGCTCCTGTGGTCAGTCATCCCATGCCATGATTTTTGCCATTTGTCATGGTTCAGCAATAGGGGTGTGCTTAACCTTTTTCTGTGTATATTATGCGAGATTTTAACCAAATGACATTACATTCATGCCTTACACTATTTTTATGTGCAAATGTCTTTCATTCATGTATAATTATATCACCCGTGAATCCTTTATTTCAGAAGTATATAACGTTGATGCATCAATAGGTGAGGGTGAAATGGGGTTAAACGATGTGTTTAATTGGGGGTGTGAATTAACTTCTCCTGTATCATGTTTATCCCATCTTTTGAACTGCAACTCCAACAACCACTGTGCAACATAAATAGGACATTAACAATGATAGAAGTACATTGTATTTAATAACTTTGATCTCAACATTCTAATGTGCTAATTATGAACCATATATTCACATACTTTAATATACATTCCCAACCAAAGGTGGTTTGACAATTTATATTTTTTAAATCGACCACCTCATCCCCCTTACCATATATGGTTGTGAAAGATAGAGAAAATATTGTTAACTTTTAAAATAATTATCATAATTATCCCTGTAATAACTTGATCAATAAAACTCGCGTTCAAGGAAACTTTAAGTGATATTCTTCAAACACTAATGTGTTTGTTGTTTGTAGGAAGGCCTACGTCTCCTATAAATAGTGTACCTCTCCAAAAGATATTCTTCAAACACTAATAATGCAACACCCGATAATATTCCATCTATGTGACCGTGGCATGTAAATAATCAAGTCTTGACATTCCAGATTATGAAGCAACAATCTAGGCCGTCTGGGAAGACATGCAATCAACCAAGTCACAGCGCTTCATATGATTCGTTTAGTCACTGTTTATCATGACAAGCATAAGTTGCTGGTGACAAAATCTAAGCAAGACTCCTCACCGGAGTCAAATACTAATGAGAACAAAAGTTCAAACTTAGCTTGGCAACTAATGTGTACCAGCAGGTCTCTTAAAATGCCCTTCTCACAGGCTTGACAGCACTGAGGGTAAGCAGTCACTACATGAGCGTAAATGCCACTTTTACGTTGCAAGTGCGTCTTGAAGCTCCTTCCTTGTCTGAATGCTTTCCCAAGCCTTGACACCACCGTGACCAGATATGTTTTGCTTTATGTTAGCCAACTGAGTCAATAAGTTCCAACTTGCCACACTATTATGGTTCGAATCCAGTGTTTGGTTTGTTTGTTGTTTAACGTTGCACACAGCAATATTCCAGCTCTATGACGGCTGTCAGTAAATAATTGAGTCTGGACCAGAAAATCCAGTGATTAATATCACAAGCATCGATCCTCGCAACTGTGATCGATGACATGCATCAACCAAGTCAGCGAGCCTGACCACCCGATACCGTTAGTCGCTCGAATCCAGTGACTCGAGATTATTTGATTCCCACACTCTCGACATGTATAAGGTCTTACTCCACTGTGTTGCCTCATATGTGTCTTCAGGTTACCTGCATCGGTAAATGTTTACCTGCACTCTCTATAATAATAAGGTCTTACTCCACTGTGACGCCTCTTATCTGTCTTCAGGGTACCTGCATCTGTAGATGTTTACCTGCACTCTCTATAATAAGGTCTTACTCCACTGTGACGCCTCTTATCTGTCTTCAGGTCACCTGCATCTGTAAATGTTTACCTGCACTCTCTATAATAATAAGGTCTTACTCCACTGTGACGCCTCTTATCTGTCTTCAGATCACCTGCATCTAAATGTTTGCCCGCACTCTCTATAATAATAAGGTCTTACTCCACTGTGACGCCTCTTATCTGTCTTCAGGTCACCTGCATCTGTAAATGTTTACCTGCACTCTCTATAATAATAAGGTCTTACTCCACTGTGACGCCTCTTATCTGTCTTCAGGTCACCTGCATCTGTAAATGTTTACCTGCACTCTCTATAATAATAAGGTCTTACTCCACTGTGACGCCTCTTATCTGTCTTCAGGTCACCTGCATCTGTAAATGTTTACCTGCACTCTCTATAATAATAAGGTCTTACTCCACTGTGACGCCTCTTATCTGTCTTCAGGGTACCTGCATCTGTAGATGTTTACCTGCACTCTCTATAATAAGGTCTTACTCCACTGTGACGCCTCTTATCTGTCTTCAGGTCACCTGCATCTGTAAATGTTTACCTGCACTCTCTATAATAATAAGGTCTTACTCCACTGTGACGCCTCTTATCTGTCTTCAGATCACCTGCATCTAAATGTTTGCCCGCACTCTCTATAATAATAAGGTCTTACTCCACTGTGACGCCTCTTATCTGTCTTCAGGTCACCTGCATCTGTAAATGTTTACCTGCACTCTCTATAATAATAAGGTCTTACTCCACTGTGACGCCTCTTATCTGTCTTCAGGTCACCTGCATCTGTAAATGTTTACCTGCACTCTCTATAATAATAAGGTCTTACTCCACTGTGACGCCTCTTATCTGTCTTCAGATCACCTGCATCTGTAAATGTTTACCTGCACTCTCTATAATAATAAGGTCTTACTCCACTGTGACGCCTCTTATCTGTCTTCAGGGTACCTGCATCTGTAAATGTTTACCTGCACTCTCTATAATAATAAGGTCTTACTCCACTGTGACGCCTCTTATCTGTCTTCAGATCACCTGCATCTAAATGTTTACCTGCACTCTCTATAATAATAAGGTCTTACTCCACTGTGACGCCTCTTATCTGTCTTCAGGTCACCTGCATCTGTAAATGTTTACCTGCACTCTCTATAATAATAAGGTCTTACTCCACTGTGACGCCTCTTATCTGTCTTCAGGTCACCTGCATCTGTAAATGTTTACCTGCACTCTCTATAATAATAAGGTCTTACTCCACTGTGACGCCTCTTATCTGTCTTCAGATCACCTGCATCTAAATGTTTGCCCGCACTCTCTATAATAATAAGGTCTTACTCCACTGTGACGCCTCTTATCTGTCTTCAGGTCACCTGCATCTGTAAATGTTTACCTGCACTCTCTATAATAATAAGGTCTTACTCCACTGTGACGCCTCTTATCTGTCTTCAGGGTACCTGCATCTGTAAATGTTTACCTGCACTCTCTATAATAATAAGGTCTTACTCCACTGTGACGCCTCTTATCTGTCTTCAGATCACCTGCATCTAAATGTTTACCTGCACTCTCTATAATAATAAGGTCTTACTCCACTGTGACGCCTCTTATCTGTCTTCAGGTCACCTGCATCTGTAAATGTTTACCTGCACTCTCTATAATAATAAGGTCTTACTCCACTGTGACGCCTCTTATCTGTCTTCAGGTCACCTGCATCTGTAAATGTTTACCTGCACTCTTTATAATAATAAGGTCTTACTCCACTGTGACGCCTCTTATCTGTCTTCAGGGTACCTGCATCTGTAAATGTTTACCTGCACTCTCTATAATAATAAGGTCTTACTCCACTGTGACGCCTCTTATCTGTCTTCAGATCACCTGCATCTGTAAATGTTTACCTGCACTCTCTATAATAATAAGGTCTTACTCCACTGTGACGCCTCTTATCTGTCTTCAGGGTACCTGCATCTGTAAATGTTTACCTGCACTCTCTATAATAATAAGGACTTACTCCACTGTGACGCCTCTTATCTGTCTTCAGATCACCTGCGTCTGTAAATGTTTACCTGCACTCTCTATAATAATAAGGTCTTACTCCACTGTGACGCCTCTTATCTGTCTTCAGGGTACCTGCATCTGTAAATGTTTACCTGCACTCTCTATAATAATAAGGTCTTACTCCACTGTGACACCTCTTATCTGTCTTCAGATCACCTGCATCTGTAAATGTTTACCTGCACTCTCTATAATAATAAGGTCTTACTCCACTGTGACGCCTCTTATCTGTCTTCAGATCACCTGCATCTAAATGTTTGCCCGCACTCTCTATAATAATAAGGTCTTACTCCACTGTGACGCCTCTTATCTGTCTTCAGATCACCTGCATCTAAATGTTTGCCCGCACTCTCTATAATAATAAGGTCTTACTCCACTGTGACGCCTCTTATCTGTCTTCAGATCACCTGCATCTAAATGTTTGCCCGCACTCTCTATAATAATAAGGTCTTACTCCACTGTGACGCCTCTTATCTGTCTTCAGATCACCTGCATCTAAATGTTTGCCCGCACTCTCTATAATAATAAGGTCTTACTCCACTGTGACGCCTCTTATCTGTCTTCAGATCACCTGCATCTAAATGTTTGCCCGCACTCTCTATAATAATAAGGTCTTACTCCACTGTGACGCCTCTTATCTGTCTTCAGATCACCTGCATCTAAATGTTTGCCCGCACTCTCTATAATAATAAGGTCTTACTCCACTGTGACGCCTCTTATCTGTCTTCAGATCACCTGCATCTAAATGTTTGCCCGCACTCTCTATAATAATAAGGTCTTACTCCACTGTGACGCCTCTTATCTGTCTTCAGATCACCTGCATCTAAATGTTTGCCCGCACTCTCTATAATAATAAGGTCTTACTCCACTGTGACGCCTCTTATCTGTCTTCAGATTACCTGCATCTAAATGTTTGCCCGCACTCTCTATAATAATAAGGTCTTACTCCACTGTGACACCTCTTATCTGTCTTCAGGTCACCTGCATCTAAATGTTTGCCCGCACTATTCACATGAATGAGGTCTTACATCCACTGTGATGACTTATATGCGAGTCCTGGCTACCCAATTGTGTAAATGTCTTCCCACATGCATTACATGGAAAAGGTTTAACACTAGCGTGACACACCATATGTTTCTGCAGCAGAATGAGTCCTCATGTGTGCCAACAGGTTACTTGTTCCTTATATGTGGTTCCCCCATTCACTGTACATGTAGAGTCTATTCATGAGTAACCAAGTGTTTTTTAAGGTAATTTGATCGTGTATATGCTTTCTCGCACAGAAAGCATGGAAAAGGCTTGACATCACTGTGAGACACCATGTGTACCAACAGCTGTTGTGATCGTTTATATGTTTTTCCACACTCTTCACATGTATAAGGTCTAACTCCACTGTGAGACACCATGTGTACCTTCAGTTGTCCAAATTGTCTAAACGTTTTCCCACACTCTTCACACGAATGAGGTATTCTACTGTGAACCATCTTGTGAGAATTCATGTTTTGTACTCGTGCAAATGTTTTCCCACATTCGCTGCATGAATAGGGTCTTCCTCTATTGTGAGTCATCATGTGTGTCTTCAGTCTGCTTAAATATGTAAATGTCTTCTCACACTCTTTGCATTTAAAAGGTTTTTCGCCACTGTGATTCCTCAGCATATGTTGTTTCAGGGTACCTAATAGTGCAAATGTTTTGCCGCACTCTCTGAATTTGCACGAGTAAGGTTCAACTGCAGTGTGAACACTCATGTGTGTTTGACGCTCACTGAATTGCGTAAATGTTTTCCCACATTCTTCACATGAAAAAGGCTTGACTATTCTGAGACATCTGTGTGCACGCAGTTTACTTTTTGTAGTGAATTCCTTCACACATTTACAACACTTATGGAGATTCCCTCCCTGATGGTGTCCATGTGTCTGGGCGTCATTGGATTCTGTTGATGCTCCCTCACCTCCATTGCTTCTGTCTTCATTAGTGTCACTGTCACGGATGTCAACGTGCTGAGTGTCACTGTTCTGCTCCTGGTTCTTTCTCTCCCCAGTAATGTCTGCGGTGGTAATGTCCTGAGTGTCAATGTTCTGCTCCTGGCTCTTGCTGTCCCCACTAATGTCAGCGGTGTTAATGTCCTTAGGGTCACTGTCTTTCTGTTCCTGGCTCTCTAAAACCCCAATAAAATCATGGACCCTAACACCCTGAGTGTTTACTATGAACCTCAACTGAGCTGTCAGTTTTCCTCCATGAATCTTCATCAAATGTTTCCACAAGAACACCACAGATGAGAACTCCAGGTCACAACTGTCACATGGGTAGGTATCTGGAAAGACATTCATAAAAGTATTAAATAGGGATATGAATGTTATTTGTTTCTTGTAGAATTGCATTGCACTGATTTTGTGCGAGTGCGTTGAACTCAGAAAACAAAACGGCTGCTGGCATTGGCGCATAGGTAGAGCATGTCTGAGTGCCAATCCACTGCCTTAGAGCTTAGATATGTAAATCAATCTTATTTCCTACGCCTTCTGACAATTACCTTTTGTTAGCCTTTCAGCAAATTTTAGTTTTCTCTCGATACCAAGGTCCCTTGCAAACTTGTGTCCATACCAGACAAGCAGCTCAGAACCAACACAAATCTTCTTGTATGCTCTGTAGTAGATATGACCATTGTATTGAAATGCAGTCAGATTCTGTTCCTCCTCTGTTCGAGCACAGTTGACATATCTCATCCAGTTGGCTGTGTTGCAGTTTTGGCCATCTACAAAGTGGGAAGGTTGTCCATCTGCATGTATCTGTTTGAAAGGAAATATGAAATCCCAATTTTAGAATAAATGTAAACCCTTTGACATTAGAAAGTGTCAAGATTGAAACAAACCATCTACAAACTGTGAGGGATTTCCATCTGTACCTATTTGAATAAATGAGATGAAAATGTACCGATTACCTTCATTAAATGATCATGACGATGGGATGGATGAAAGACAAAATATAACTATATCAATATATTATCAGCTCTAATTGACCCATCATACTTTCTAATCTCTTGAATAAAACGTCATTGTTCGGACGACAATTCATGATGTGTCATCACTGATGTCCAGGGGTCCTTTCGTGTGACTGTCCCAGCTGATGTGGAATTTACGCCCAGTGGAACCTGTTTCGTCCAATAATCAAGCTTGGTTATTCTCTGGCGTAGACATTTTGTATATTCTTTTAAAGAGCTGCTAATAAGTTTGAACATTTGTGTGTGACACCTACTTGCCAACTGTAACCTGATCCATGAGCAGTGACCTCGTCTGTGACGACATCTCCCTCATACGGCCCAAAGCAGGTGCGTGGAACAAAGTCCTGAGACGCATACACGCCAAGACCCGCGCCTGGGATCCCGGATTCTTCAATCTCAAGACCAACAGGCATCGTTTTCCACGCTCTGTCTGCACTTCCTGGCGCTTCCTGAAACAATGCCCCAATGGAGAAATCATTGTGAATATAATACAATGAGCATGTCAATTTGTCACGATCTAAATTTCAATTAAGCTTATACAAACTGTATTAGGCTAATATTACTATATGGAGTGAGTAAGTGAGTTGGGTTAACACCGCTTTTAACATTATTCCAGTTATATCACGGCGTGTCAGCTTAATGTGGGAGGAAAGCCTGAAGTGATGCAGGTCTAAGACGTTTACCACTTCGGTGAAACCCACGAGCACGGGTATGGTGCTGACAAACCTAGAAACATAATCGGGGCGAACCGGAATTCGAACCCACAATCATAGGTTTCTGGCATGCCCAAGGGACGAAAACTATATGGAGAATACCTGTGTGTCTGTGACCATGAGAAGAGGTCCGTGTACTGAACAGTCCCCTTCATACTCCTTGTTGCAGTCCTGGCAATCTGATGAACAACACAGATGGCAATTACTTTTTGGAAATACATATATAAATGTCCACAATGCCATGGCAGCAGCACAATCATTAAATGTGATGAAGTCACATTGCCATATGTGATGAATGTGATGTTTGAATCATTTGTCAGGACAAAGACAAGATGAACAATGTTTGAAGGTATTTCTGGAGCCATCATTTGTGACATTAATGGAATACTGCTAAAAGCAGCATTAAAGCCTACTCAATCACTGGCATTAGAAATACAAACACATTTTTTTCAACTAATTACCAGTGTTAGACATTATTGAGAAATCCTTGAATCAAGGAGCCTCTAAACAACCACAAAGCACTAGGGTCATAACAAGCACCCCAATGTATATCTAATTCATTGTTGATGGCACAGAGTAACAAATCCTGTACTTTACACAATGTTTATCAAACCTTAATCTAGTTTTAAACTGAGGAACATACACATGAGAACCATGGACTGAAACAGGGAAAATTGTCATTAACATTTGATGATTTATACGTGAAATTATGGCATGGTCTCTTTTACTGATATTCAACACCTTATACCTGGATGCTCACTGCTTGGTTTGCCTGATAGAGGCAAGAAAGAATTGCCCCTGTTCCCCTCAACGCCTTCCACGTTACTTACACAGAAAACAGTCGTCACTCGGCGCATCAACGTCCATGCAGTTATTCCGAGGTCTCTCACACTCTGGAGAGGATGGACCATCTTCACAAGGTTCCTGTTTCACCTGAAATGGTTGACAAATTGATACCGATGTTCAAAACATGGACATGTACATCGATACTACATGCATCTGGAATAGATCTACCTTTCAACGAAACCTGTTTACACTGCGTGAGTTAATGCATAAGTGTACATTACATTACCTGTTCAAAACGGACCACTATGTACTGACCATCTTACTCACCACTTTAAATAATAACATTGTACACAAGCAGGACTGCTGAGTCCGTTTGGCCTGAAGCCAAACCTGCCACACCACAAAACGGCAATTACAAGTTTCGGTCAAAACAGCCAAATAAATCTAAACCTGAAAAAGTTGAATTTCTTATCTTGTGATTTTGGCCCTTTCTACAGTTTATTATTTTCATCTAAAAGCAGTTTTGACAGACTTAATTATTATGTGCAAGTCCAAGAAATGTTGTCTTACAAGGATAAAGAGTAACTAGCTAGCACACCTACATCGGGCCAACATCGTGTCTCATTGTAATCATCAACATTTTTTTTTTATGTAATGATAACAAAATGAAATCATATACAAGGTTCAGTAGTGACAGTGCCTATCAGCAGCATCGGCCCGACAGATGCAGTTTGCCCATGCCGATATTGCCGACGGTGGGCGATTCATAGACGTGCCAGCTGGGTTTATGATAGATCAGATGTTACTTTTGTCATAATATAACCAGTTGATATTTACTGTCATGAAGATAAATAATATATAGATTCTATAATATTAATATGAAATACTCAATTTAACACTACAACTTATATTTTTTGAAAATTTCTTACTACCATGAGAAAATATTCATTCCAAGTCACTATCCAATCCTAGACCACGGACGTATATACGTCTTTGCCTAGACATATGCAACTATACAGTCTGTTTCGTTAAGAAGATATACACGAAGATACTGGCGTTTATTCTTTATTTTTCCATTAACAATGACTGTTCGACTTAATATATTTCACTGATGTTTGCGATTAGGTTTGACTGGGCGCCTCTCTACCTAAACAAGTATTTGTCACAGAGTGACGAAATATCCCCCGCCATATACACCATAGTACCAAATATGAAGACAATCCAGCGATTAGTTCTTGAGATATTGTGGCAACACCGTTTTCCAACTCCAAAAACAGATTTGCCTGCTGTGACCTTGAAAATGGGGTCAAGGTCACCAAATCTGACAGGTGTATGCGGTGTCTGTATATACACTATAGTTCCAATTATGAAGACAATCCAGCGATTAGTTCTTGAGATATCGCGGCAACACCGTTTTCTAACTCCAAAAGCAGATTTGCCTGCTGTGACCTTGAAAATGGGGTCAAGGTCACCAAAACCGACTGGTGTCTGCGGTGTCTGTATATACACCATAGTTCCAAATATGAAGACAATCGAGAGGTTTAGTTCTTGAGATATCGCGGCAACACCGTTTTCAAACTCCAAAAGCAGATTTGCCTGCTGTGACCTTGAAAATGGGATCAAGGTCACCAAAACCGACTGGTGTCTGCGGAGTCTGTATATACACCATAGTTCCAAATATGAAGACAATCCAGTGTTTAGTTCTTGAGATATCGCGGCAACACCGTTTTCCAACTCCAAAAGCAGATTTGCCTGCTGTGACCTTGAAAATGGGGTCAAGGTCACCAAAACCGACTGGTGTCTGCGGTGTCTGTATATACACCATAGTTCCAAATATGAAGACAATCCAGTGTTTAGTTCTTGAGATATCGCGGCAACACCGTTTTCAAACTCTAAAAGCAGTTTTTTCTGCTGTGACCTTGAAAATGGGATCAAGGTCACCAAAACCGACTGGTGTCTGCGGAGTCTGTATATACACTATAGTTCCAAATATGAAGACAATCCAGTGTTTAGTTCTTGAGATATCGCGGCAACACCGTTTTCCAACTCCAAAAGCAGATTTGCCTGCTGTGACCTTGAAAATGGGGTCAAGGTCACCAAAACCGACTGGTGTCTGCGGTGTCTGTATATACACCATAGTTCCAAATATGAAGACAATCCAGTGTTTAGTTCTTGAGATATCGCAGCAACACCGTTTTCCAACTCTAAAAGCAGTTTTTTCTGCTGTGACCTTGAAAATGGGATCAAGGTCACCAAAACCGACTGGTGTCTGCGGAGTCTGTATATACACCATAGTTCCAAATATGAAGACAATCCAGTGTTTAGTTCTTGAGATATCGCGGCAACACCGTTTTCCAACTCTAAAAGCAGATTTGTCTGCTGTGACCTTGAAAATGGGATCAAGGTCACCAAAACCGACTGGTGTCTGCGGAGTCTGTATATACACCATAGTTCCAAATATGAAGACAATCCAGTGTTTAGTTCTTGAGATATCGCGGCAACAAACAGGTGGGACGTACGGACGGACGGACGGACGGACGGACGTACGGACGGTCGTGAATACTATATCCCCCGCTTCGCGCTTTCGCGCGGCGGGGGATAACTAGTAAAACAGAAGGCTGTCGCAGGAATGAACGGGAACCAGTCTAGTAAAAGCGCTTAGTTTGTGGCGTGTACCAACGGTGGAACCAGTTTAGGGTACGGCAAAAACGGCACCGCGTCAAAACGGGAATCAGCGGAGTAAAACGGAACCATGTGAAGGGCAAAGGGAAAACAAACGATAATTTACCCATTCTTTATGTACGTATACCACACAATGGCACCACAGCAGTAATTCCAGGATTATAGGATATGTGACCAGACAGTGGTTCCACCCACCTTATTATAGATGCGAATCTGGGGTGCACAAATCAGAGTAATTTGGGAACATTCATGAAAAAAACCAAAACTTTGAAATAGACAAAGTTTTAAAATATACGCGGCATTCTGCTATTTTCCTTTTCGCTATTTTGACACATATTAATTATTTCACCTTTGCATTGTTTATCATACTGTATACACGACACAAACATTGCGCTTTTACAAGTATAGTATTTTGAATAAATTATTTATGTTGATATCAATCGTAAATGAGGTTGTATTTAAACATATTTTATTTTTTTGTAGGAAGCAGAAAACAAAAAAACACTGCTTTAATTTTTTCAATGCTTCAGTTTTTTGGAGTCCACGGATTTCTTAACCAAGGTTTAAATTAAAGTTTGGCCTGAACTGGCAGACTCTCAGTAATCCAGTAAGCATCCGTCCTAAGTCAGATCATGCAGAGGCAAAGAGGAATTCATAACTCTTCGTTTACATGGTTTGGATGATAAGAACATTCACTAGGAGGGTTTATTTGTTACTGTTGGGAGACTGAAAAATATTATTTGCCCAGATATCTTGGACAAGTTAAGATGGTACATTGTAACCCAAACCATGGTAAATCAAAAACGCCAACAATGCTACATCCTCAGTTACACATAGTTTCATACCTCCAGAATGCAATGATAAATGTCCTGAACCCATTGGCCAGTCATCTTGTTTTGGGCACACTTTACTATCTTACTCTCACTTATCACTAACTTGGCATAGTATTTTCCTGGCTCACGAGCTTGAAATAAACAACCAAAATCCCCCTTCTGAAGCAGAGTTCACATTGGAGCTTTTTTTAAAATTGCTGCCTCTTCCAAGCTAGCCCTTGATATTTACTCAATCCAGAATATTTTAATAAATTAACTTCTAGTTGAAAAGGATATTTCTTGAGTATGGCGAAAGAAGGGAGGTCCTACTGCCATCAGGCAGGTCGAGGACAGGTGATATCCCAGCTTGGTTCAGCCCCAAAACTGTAATTTGAGAGTAGGGCTGTTCTTCTTGTGTTGTGTCAAACAAACTGGACTCAAATGAAGCTACCATATTCGACGTAATAAGCGACGAGGGCGCTCTCAAAATTAGAAATAGGGGGCTCTTATTAGAATATTATTTTGGTGATAAAAACAGTTGAAAGATAATTTCGTGATTTATGCCGACAGCCTGAAATGTTTATATACGACATATATCTTTCCAGAATTTAATTGCCCATAATTAAGGGTGCATATAACACACGAGTGCGTATTATACGCGAATAAATACGTCTTGTGTACATTGATCAATCAGAAGGGGTGCTAATTGGGATTGTTCACTAGCCAATATATTAGCAAATATCGCCGTGGGCGCTTATTAGAGCGGGGCGCTTATTACGTGGAATACGGTAGCTCATTTGAGTCCAGTTTGTTTGATACATTATTATAATGGAGATATAATACGACATAATATCATATAATGGAGATATAATACGACATAATATCATAGAATGGAGATGTAATACACAGGGTAACAGGGGATGATGGCTGATCCCAATATTGGTGTCTTGCCTTCATCAATCTGATGATTTTCCAAACATGTCCCCACAGTAGCAGTTTAGCTTCATTTGTCATAGTTCATCTGATCTGAACCATCACTTCAAGTGCCCATGGGTTCATGTGGTTAATGTTTGAGCCGTACATAACTTGGTGCTTCCGTAGGAGCAGGACATGCCTACCCTTTTCACCAAAACTGGTGTCATCAGTGATTTTCAGGGGTCCATTGATGTGGTTTTCACCCGTTTTGCCTTTAATGAATCTCATGGCAGATGGTCGAGACAAGTTGTACACTGGCGTTGATGTCTTATACTCATCTTTTCTCCCATTTGAAGCAGCCACACCATGACAACTCACTGTGGTGTTTACCCAACTCATCTGAGAGATGGGACACACAGGTGAGTGTTACCTGTGAACTCCATGTATTTGCCAAGCCTGTAATGCAGACAACATATAAATGGTGTGTGATAGGTTAAAAGATAATGTGACATGTGAATCGACACATACTTTTTATTGTTTCCAAATCCCACATCAAAACATTCCTAAACATTTAAGTAATGCCCCATGATGGATCCACATTGTTGACATGTTTACCATATGCACACAACAACAATACTAATGCTAACATGATTTCAGACTGCCCAACTACATAGTAAATATATCCAGTGTGAATATTCATGTAAAGGTGAATTCTGGAATATGGTCAAAATCTGGGGACACCTCCATACAAGCTTGTGCAAGGTGAGAACACTTTGACCGCCCAATCAAAAGAAGGATGCGTGAGTTTTTGAGGCAATTTGACGTCAGGTTTCTTAAACAGTTCGGCTTAATTTTTTACCTACTTCATTCAAAACTTTTCATCTCCGCCAAAGAAAACTACCACTGAACACCCATAGTAACCCTTTTGGGTGTGAATGCCATGCCATGGCGCTCACAATATCAGGAGGTATAAAATCTCCACAACAATACAAATGCCTGGTATTATTTTTTTCGCATTCAGATTTTCTCAATTAAATTCATTTTCGAGATACAGACATCAGACATGCTTGTCTGATTGCTGCAGAGACTCGTCCCGAGAGTTTAGAAGCCTTGATGCCAATTGGTTGATGAGAAAGTTCAACTGATGAGACCTCCTATGGATGTGTCCTTAGATCTTCAAGCAGAGGTACCATCTCGGAGATAAGAGGTGATTTTAATGTGATTGGTAAGATTACATCAGGATACGCTGTGCACAGCACAGTAGTAAATCAGAGGTGAGGTGAGATGAAATGGGGTTTAACGTCGCATCCAAGATTATTGCACTTATATATTGACGTGTATGCACGTGTGTGTGTGTGTGTGTGTGTGTGTGTGTGGCTGCTTGTACTAGTCCGGACTGATGCAGATTTATAGTGCTAGCTCACTGAGATACCATGCTGCAGTTTAACATGAATACCCCACTCAGACACAGTATAAAGGCTCCGAGCCGACCAGTCCTTGTTTTAGCCCCTTTATGCTGAACGCCAGACAGGGTAACAACAAGTACCCTCTTTTAACGTCTTTTGGTATGACGTGGCCAGGGATCGAACCCCGGACCTTCTGCTCTAACGGCGGACGCTCTACCACTAGACCACGGAGGCGGTCCTAGTAAATCAGACATTGGATGAACTGGACCTTCTCAGTCTCTTACTGTACAACAGTCAGTGTACAGACTTTGCTGTCACCACTGGTTCCACTCATGTCTCGCTGCAGGAGAATGCAGGGCTTGATTTAAGGAACTTGGTTGATCTTGCTCCAGCTGGATGTTAACATGAAAACCTAGTTGCACCAGACAAAATCAGGTTGCACCCTGTCCTATAAAATTGTCAAGTGTTGAAACATGGGCCACTTCGCTGCCAGTGTCACATGAAATAATCATGTATTGCTGTAAAATGTAATAGGAAGCTCCCAATAGGAACATGTGCACACAATCTTTAAGAACCCACTGTTTGATGATGTCAAGCCCATGAGAGCATGACAAATTACACGAAACACAGGGATTTGTGATGTAGTAAGGTAAATGAAACTTTGAGGTATTGAGTGTTCAAAGATAAACATTATGTGAACAAGCAAATTTAAATTTATTTTACACGCACTTGGAGCATGTAGACATAAATACTAGGCTGCATTTTTCAATAATAGGTTTCTCTAGTGCATGTTTTATTTAGCTAATTCGAGCCCTGAATGGATGGTTCAATGGACTTTTAACATTTTCTCAATAATAAATCTTGACTGAACCACATCAACTGTGAGACCGCATGTGTGTCTGCAGGTTTCCCGACTGAGTAAAAGCTTTTCCACATTGATTACACTTATATGGCCGAACGCCACTATGAGATCTCATGTGTACATGCAGGTGACTTGAGGTTGTGAACGCCTTCTCACACACAGTGCACTGATGAGGCCGAACTCCGGTGTGGCATCTCAAATGTTTCTGCAAGCCACCAGAATCTGCAAAGGTCTTCTCGCACACAGTACACTGATAAGGCTTTTCACCACTGTGACACCTCATGTGTCTCTGCAGGTCACCAGATGTTGTAAACGCCTTCTCACACTCACTGCACTGATAAGGCTTGACTCCACTGTGACACCTAATGTGTCTTTGAAGGTCGCTTGATTTTGAAAAAGCCTTGCCACACTTGTTACATGGAAAAGGCTTGACACCAGTGTGACTCCGCTTGTGTGTCTGCAGGTTACCTGATTGTTTAAAGGACTTACCACACACTGTACATTGATAGGGCCGGACTCCAGAATGACACATCATGTGTTTCTGAAGGTAGCTTGACAGTGGAAATGCTTTCCCACACTCAGTACATTCAAAAGGCTTGTCTCCGCTGTGACACATCATGTGTGCCTGAAGGTTACTTGGCCGCGTAAATGTCTTGTCACATTCACTACACTGATGTGGCTTGACATCACTGTGACACCTCATGTGTGACGTCAGGTCACTTGATGTTGTAAACGCCTTCCCACATTCGCCACACAGGTAAGGCTTAATGCTACTGTGACTCTTCATGTGTGACTTCAGGTCACTTGTTTCTGAAAATGCCTTCCCACACTCGCTACATTTATAAGGCTTGACACCTATGTGACACCTCAAGTGCTTTTGCAAGTAGCATGATCGTGTGAATGTTCTCTCACACTCCGTACACGGATAAGGTCTTGCTCCACTGTGAAGTATAATGTGTCTTTGAAGGTCACTGGATTGTGTAAACGCTTTCCCACACTCACCACATGGAAAAGGCCTGACTCCACTGTGGTATTTCATGTGCATCTTAAGGTGACTTGATTGTTTAAATTCCTTCCCACACTGGCCACACTGATATCGCCGGACTCCCCCCGAACCCTCTTTGTGTTTCATGGGATCCTTCAATGCTCCCTCACATCCAGTGCTGCCCACATTTTCGTTCTCATTGTAACCATGGTTACTGCTCTGTATCTGGTTTTCTATTTCCTTTCCAATGTCACAGCTAGTAACACCCTGAGTGTTCACTATGAACCTCAACTGAGCTGTCAGTTTTCCTCCATGCATCTTCTTCAGATGTTTCCACAGGAACAACACAGACGAGAACCCCAGGTCACATCTGTCACATGGGTAGGTATCTGGAAAGACAATTTACAAAATATATACTGGTACACCACTGGCGCAGGAAAGATAATGAGCTTAATTAGCTGGGTATTTATCCATGATATCAGGAAAGAAAATAAATAAAGAGAATTTTGTATTTCTGTTACCATCAGTACAAGTGGGTGAGTTGGTGGGTGAGTTTGGATTAACGCCACTTTGAGTGTGGGAGAGAGTTTGATTTTATGCCGCTTTTAGCAATATTCCAGCAATATCATGGCAGGGGACACAAGAAATGGGCTTCACACATTGTACCCATGTCGGGAATCGAACCCAGGTCTTTGGCGTGACGAGCAGACGCTTTTACCACTAGGCTACCTGACTGCCCAAACGCTGCTTTGAACAGTATTCCAGTTATATCATAGCATGTCAGCTTAATTTCAGTTACAGTGATCCCTCACTACAACGCTACCTTTGGGGTCCACATAATTGATGAGCGTTATAGATGATCAGCGGTTTAACAAACGCCGAGTCGTAGGTGGTAGATGACCAACAAAACAGTATACATGCTCTGCCTACCTAACACGATCTACGTTGCACGTTTCAGAGTTTAAAAAAAAGATTAGAATAGAAGTTGTTTATGATTCATAGTGTAAAAAAAGATTTATTTAGTATTAATATGCACTTTCAAAAAAACACATTGCATCCCTTCAGCGAAATTCAGGTAAATAAACAAGTATAACAAACTTGGTCAATAAAAGTATGAAATTTGATATAAAACATCACTAGACATGATGATTTACCATTTAAAATGTATTTCCGGCTCTCCAAGGCATTGTTTTATATGCAGAGATTAAGATTACCGTGTCTATTTTCTCGTAAACTAAGCCGGAAAATGCAATCAGCTATGTACACGTTTCCTCCCAATCTACCGGTGATTCAGTAAAAATGTACCAAACTTCAAAGAATTTTGATGCAATGGCCAGAAGAAATTGTATCTGAAATTATTTTTTTTATCAGGAATAATATATTCCAATATTGTGTTATATTAGTTGGAGCTTCCACTATATATATACTTAAAATTATAAGAACCATAAGCATAGCACTTTGGTACAGGTGGCATGCAGGATATTTTTTTTACATATGGAACATTTTGACCAGTCACCGAAGGGACTTCCCGTGCTACATGCATTTTGATTGCGAAAACGTTATGTTGGCATTTAATAGTCAAACTCCCTCAAATATGACTTTTAGCGAGTCATGGTATGGCATTTATGGTATGTGTATCCATTCTCTTGCAACTATAGTTTATTTCAAGGCGTCAATAGCGGTAAACTGACCGTGGTTGCTGTAAATAATGGTGAGTTATGCGATTTACCGATCACTTCGCATTCGATTTCGCCGAAATTATTGTAAACATTATTATAATTATTGAATGAAATTTTGAATATAATTAATAAAAAATATTGCAAACATTAGTCCAGAAAAACAATGAACAATTTGTTTATAAGAAGATATTATGATAATAGGATTAAATTGCATACTTGAAGTCTTCAGTTCGGATTTGTTGACTGGTACTTCCGGTGTTACGTGATCATCTGATAATGTTTTCTGAGATGGGGAAAAACATCGTGTCATTGGAAAACTTGAGTTTATGTTAGTAAACAAAACCTTGGACACCTATCAGTGAGTGAGTGAGTGAGAGAGAGAGAGAGAGAGAGAGAGAGAGAGAGAGAGAGAGAGAGAGAGAAAGAGAGAGAGATTGAGAGAGAGAGAGAGAGTGAGTGAGAGAGAAAGAGAGAATGAGTGAGTGAGTGAGTGAGTGAGTGAGTGAGTGAGTGAGTGTATTGACTGAATATTGCGTAATGCCAAAATTTCAAACAATATCACGGTGGCCTGCAACTAGTCAGGACAGGCCATCACATGTAACAGATTATTCTTAAAGTAAGTGCTGAGATTGCTGGAGTACTATACTGAACCAAAAAAGTTAGGGATCATGAATATATTTGGGAATATCTTTTTAGTTTATTTAAATCTGTACGAATATATATTATTATCTCTAATTTGTTTGTTCAGTATATATTGAGTGGGGTACCTTGACTCTGTGGTAGCTTAAGTTGTCTCTTGATACCTAGGTTCCTTGCAAACTTGTGTCCATACCAGACAAGCAGCTCAGAACCAACACAAATCTTCTTGTATACTTTGTAGTAGATATGACCATTGTATTGAAATGCTGTCAGATTCTGTTCTTCCTCTGTTCGAGCACAGTTGACATATCTCATCCAGTTGGCTTTGTTGCAGTGTTGGCCATCTACAAAGTGGGAAGGTTGTCCATCTGCGTAGATCTGAAAAATAGAAATAGGAAATTCCAATAAGATCAGCTTAACATTGGAGAGAGTGACAAATGTTACAGATTGGGTGCTCATAACATCTGCTCGTGTAAACTTTTATACATGCTTCCTGAATTATCCTAGTTCTAGCAAATCTTTGAGAGAGTGAATGACCTTGGACTGACAATAATTATGATATGAATAACCTCAGAACATATCAGCACATACTCTGTGTCATCCTAAATAAAATATAATGTCCCCTCAATTTGAACTTTAATATATTAGCCAGTATCCACATAGATCAAAGGTGAGATGGGTTTAAAGCCACTTTGTCAAGTATTTCAGAGGGAGGAGTGAGTCAGTGAGTATGGTTTTACGCCGCTTTTAGCAATATTCCAGCAATATCACGGCTGGGGGCACCAGAAATGGGCTTCACACATTGTACCTATGTCGGGAATCGAACCCGGGTCTTAGGCGTGACAGGCGAACGCTTAAACCAGTAGGCTACCCGACCGCCCCTTCAGAGGGAGGACCCAAGTGATGCAGGTCGTGGATGTTTACCACTTTGGTGAAACCCATGAGCACGGGTGTGGTGCAGACAAACCTACGAACAAAATTTGGACAAATCTTGGATTCAAACCCAAGGTCGTAAGTTTCTGTCACACCTAAGGGAAGCAACTCCGCACAGCAAATTGTGGTGCCTGTAGGACTGTGCAAACTAAACCACCTGACACAATGTAGTGAGGATCATTTGTTATAAAACAAAGTGTAGCATTCTAGCAATGGCAGTCACACAATTGCGTAAGTGAGTTGGGTTTAATGTCGGGGGGAAAGCCCGACGTTTACCATTTCTTAGAAACCCACGAGCACGGGTATGGTGCTGACAAACCTAGAAACATAATCGGGGTGAACCAGGATTCAAACCCACAATCATAGGTTTCTGGCGTGCCCAAGGGACACCGTGAATCGCAATGCTTTAGATGACTGGGCCACCCGTGCGCCCCAGTCACACAAAGTCATTCAGCAGCCTTCAAATATAGCACCTACTTGCCAGCTGTATCCTGATCCCTGAGCAGTGTCCTCATCGTTGACGACATCTCCCTCATACGGCCCAAAGCAGGTGTGTGGATCAAAATCCTGATACGCCCAAACTCCAAGACCAGCGCCTGGGATTTCAGACTCTTCAATCTCCAGACCAACAGGCAATGTTTTCCATGCTCTGTCCACACTTCCTGGTGTTTCCTGAAATATTAACCAAAATGACAACGTTGTCGTTCCACGTCAACTAATTGAATATGCCACTATCCAATAACCACTCATGGCAGTACTTAAACAATTATTGACAATGGTTGCCTATGCTGGTTCACTGTCATTGGGGTTATGAGAAAACACAAATGTGAAAAGGAGACCTTTTGCAGAAATTATCATACAGTTAGTCTTGCTAGTGATTGTTTAATGTTGACAAATCTTAATGCAATCTGCAGATTTGTGTTTTATCTGCAGTGGAATATGATCAAATCTGCTGTGGAGTGTCAATTATCAACATAATGAAGTAGTGTATACCTGTATGTCTGCCACCATGAGAAGAGGTCCATGTACTGAACAGTCCCCTTCATACTCCTTGTTGCAGTCCTCACAATCTGAGGTACACACAAACACTCATGACACACAATTTGACAAAGACAGCATTAAGCATTTTAAGACTGAAACACATATTTAAGACTAGAGATTATACGCATAGGACTGATGTGTGAGTGAGTGAGTTGGGTTTAATGCTGCTTTTAACAGTAATACTTATATCACGGCGTGCCAACTTAAAGTGGGAGGAAAACCCGAAGTGATGCAGGCCTCTGACAGTTACCACATTGGTTAAGCCCATGAACACGGGTATGTTGCCGACAAGTCAAGAAACATAAACGGGGCAAACTGGGATTTGAACCCAGAATCATAGTTTTCTGGCATACCCAAAGGACGCTGCTCTGCACAGTGAATTGCAGCGCCTTAGACGACTGTCCCCCTACTGAGGTACAGGGAGTTGTTGATAAGTTAATATAGAAAGGCTTCTCCTAAAGACATTTAAGTTGTCCATTTTCAATATAATCCCCTTCCACATTGATACCAGTTTGCAAATGCTGTTGGAGGAATTTTACCCCAGTTTTGTCACAAGGAAGCAATTAGCTCAATTGAGTCATGCTTTTTTCATAAATACTTCAATGAGATTATGTGATGTCCATAACTAAAGATTTCACTATTACACAAATCCTTCTCCATGAGGCTGAGAACTTCAACCCTCCAATATCACTAACTGCAGCTTTAGACACATGTGTGCCAGAACCGTCCAACATCTTTTGCCAATACACTTATTGTCTCCAGTAACAAGGTCCCAAAGTGTTCTTCCTGTTTGCACAACATCGCAGCCAACTCACAAAAACGTCACAAAACAGACCTAAGTATTGCAACATACTGCAATACAAAACTCCAGGCAATATATAGTCTATCACAGACTGCAACTTTAACCACTGGTCTTAAGCCCTAGTCAAGCAAAAATTGTCTAGTACACTTAGTTAATGAGACAAATTCGGATTAGGATACTTGTAAAATTTTGAAACCGACAGATATAAGCTTTGTTTGTTGTATAACGCCGCACTCAGCAATATTCTAGCTATATGACGGCAATCTGTAAATAATCGAGTCTGGACCAGACAATCCTGTGATTGAGTGAGTGAGTGAGTTTGGTTTTACGCCGCTTTTAGCAATATTCCAGCAATATCACGGCGGGGGACACCAGAAATGGGCTTCACACATTGTACCAATGTTGGGAATCGAACCCGGGTCTTCGGCGTGACGAGCGAACGCTTTAACCACTAGGCTACCCAACCGCCCCCAATCCTGTGATTGATATCATGAGTATTGATCTACGGAATTGGTATCGATGACATGCATCAAACCAAGTCAGCGAGCCTGACCACCCGATCTTGTTAGTCGCCTCTTACGACAAGCATAGTCACCTGTTACGACAAGCATGGCCGCCTTGAATGGGAAGCATGGGTTGCGTAAGACCTATTCTACCCGGATCTTCATGGGTCACAAAAAGATGGTGTGTGATAGGTTAAAAGATAATGTGAAGGTTGAATTGACACATACTTTATATTGTTTCCAAATCCCACATCAAAACATTCCTAAACAGTTAAGTAAGCAAAGGATGCTGAGGACCAATTCTAACCCAGACCTTCACGACTGCTAAAAGCCATGTGGACTAATCCCTTCATCATGTTTATAGTATGTAAGAGTCAGCAACCCCGCAGTCAGCAAACGTGAGCTATATCATGGTAATCAGTAAATATGGTGAGATACTACTCCACCATGTTCACCCCATAATCATGATAATCATACCTCTATCACTGACTATGTTTTTCATGACTGGCCATGTTACTTACACAGGAAACGGTTGTCACCCGGCACCTCAACGTCCATGTAGTTCTTCTGGAGTATCACACACTTTGGAAAAGATGGACTACCTTCACCTGGCTCCTGTGTCATCAGAAATTCAGAGACTGCAGGAAAACCTATTTGTTCCCGATATGCCAGACATAATGGACGTATGTGACTCTGAGTTGACATCTATATAATTAAATGCATATCAGTTCTATTGTCAGATTGATGTCCATAATCATGATAATACAACCTTTGCAAGACCAATTTATGTTGTTGTTTTCTGACAAATAAGCATTTTGTCACAAGATGTTAAAGAGTTGACCTTCTATTCTGTGACGGTTCTAACATGTGACAAGAATGGACGAAAAGGTTGTCACAATGTTACAGGTGTGACCTCAGTTGTATGATAACAGCGTCCCGTAAAAAGCAACCCCCAAGGGAGACAATTATTGTCACTTGTGTTAAAAAATATTGAGGTTTGCCGGCCATGGATGGATGAAGTAGTTTCGTGTTTAGCAAAACAAACATCACAGAGGGAGAACCTTAATATTGTAATCTGGAAGCATTGGTAAGCAGTAAAGTTTGCACAAAGTTTAACAGGCAGTTCCAAAAGGAGAAAATAATGGTCATCCTATGATGGCATTGCATAAGCATTATTAAACAAATGTGGTCTTGTGAGCACCTGATAGCTAAACAACCATTGTGTGCTGTAACTGCTGTTCACAGTCAGAAACCATGTGTATGAGTATCATGATCCAAACAAACACACAAACATCCAAATTGTGAACTGTGAATAAACATGCACATTAAGAGGTAATTTGAAATCATGAGAACCAGGGGAATGAATCCAGGGGTTAACTTAGGTTTACTGAATGCAAGCCCTGGAGATATAGAGGATGGCCTCAAAATACACTAAATTAGGTTACTTACGTGGTAGTCCATCTTCAAAGTTCAAATCCCAACAATAGGAGCAAACAGCTATTTGAAGATCTGAAAGAAAAGTAATGATGAGACTTTGGTAAAGAAAATCAGGCCACAAGAAAACAGTTGGCAAAAACAACACACTGATATGCATCACATTACTTTGTTTGCAGGATACAAGCAAACAGGATGAATCACCAAATATTTCAGAGAAAATGATGACAGCTTTCTAGAATGACTTTGCTTCATTTCCTTACCACATCAATTAAAAAATTTCAATTTTATCGAAAGAAAAGGCATGCGGGACATAAATATTTCTTCTGTGGTATTCCTTTTTGGGTGCAGATGTACTGGGGCTCAGAAACGACCCGCTGTATACAATATCAACAGTGTAATGGTGCAGCCTTCATGGTGAGCATTTGGGAAAGTTTGTTTTCTAGATACAGAAGTCAAACATGCTAGTCTGGATGCTTCGGTCACTGGTTTCAAGAATTTAGAAGCCTCACTGCACCTTGCAATGTTAGAAATTGGCACAAGTCCTGTAGTCCTGTAGTCCTGGGCCCACTTGCACAAAGCGATCTTAGCGATAAGATGATCGTAACTCCCATTCTTTAACATAGGCTTAAGATAGTCTTAGCGCTAAGATTGCTTTGTGCAAGTGGGTCCTGTAGTCCTTGCCAAATTGCCCAATAGTTAAGATATCATAAGGACTACATGTAGTAGAAATTTGCCATTTTTAAGGATTTTGCTATATTTTTACATTACAAGGTCTAGTGAATTAAAATGTTAGTTTCTAATGCTGCCTTGGCTGGTGAGGATGCTCCTCTGACACAGCCTCCTATGGGAGAGACCTCACAGCTTCACACAGAGAGGTATAATACTGGAATAAGAGATCTGACTTTAATCATCTAGAATAAAACATAGTCCACTGACTTGCCATGCCTGAAGCATATGAAGGAAACTATGTATGGTGAAGAGCAAGGCTGAGATAGATTTACAGTTTTACAAATAATTTATGCTATGTCGTTGGGGAATGCAGAAGTGTGTCGTAAATCTTACCCCAAACAGTGGCTGATTTTGTAACCAAATATCCTACAGCAGCCAGTTTGACATACACATGATATCAAACATCAGTGACAGCAAATAAGAAGTAATGAAATATATTGAAAGAATGCTGTAAGTCAACAACATGCTGTTCATGAGGTTTACTGGTACATGTACCATACATATCTGCTCCACATTCAATTGACATTCCCACGTCAAACTTCACCACACAATCAATCTCATACACTCTAACACACATCGTCATTCACCACATTTTCATGCACACATGTAATCTTGACAAACAGTCTCCCTTATGTGAACAGTAACTATATTCCCTAGAGAACTTCTTTACATCACACCGGTGAGAGCAGTGGGTTGTCTGCATGCGAGACATGGCTGACACTAGCCGAATGTACGTATGACCGATACATGTATAAATGTATCATGAATCATCTTCTCCCTGCTCCATCAGTTTACACCTTGCTCCAGTCACCAAACTACACACTGATCCATACTGAGAGCTGGAGTTGCTGGGCGACCAGGGCTCTTGTCAACTGAGCTGCTATGTGTGAGAGTTAATATGTTCACCCAGACCATTTTTACAGGGGGAATCGATACACAGGGAGTAGGGTTGGGACGGGTAGCTCAGGTACTCGGGTCGGTGTTTCCTGAGTAGGACCTGGATACCCACAGGACTACCCAGACCTGTGATTAGTCACGTGATATATTGTTTAATGGAAAAAATTATCTAGAACTTCCATGGTTACACTATAAGTGACTAGTGTATGAATTTCTTTTACTATACACCCATTCCTTCTGACTTTATATGTTTGAATAGAGATAAAACTTCAGTCAACTTTAAATCACCAGATTGTTTTCTATGACTATCTAAATACATTTTGCCAGGGCTACGGTCAATCTATCCCAAACCGGACATTTGTACCTATCTCTTGAGACCTACAGCGGGTACTCGTGGGGTGGGTACCCGGGTAGGGTCGGGTAAAAGTGGGGTGGGTCCCTGGGAAGGGTCGGGTAACAGTAGCATGGGTACCCGGGTAGGGGTAGGGTAACAGTGGGGTGGGTACCCGGGTAGGGTCGGGTAACAGTGGGGTGGGTTCCCGGGTAGGGTCGGGCAACAGTGGGGTGGGTACCCGGGTAGGGTCGGGTAACAGTGGGGTGGGTACCCGGGTAGGGTCGGTTAACAGTGGGGTGGGAACCCGGGTAGGGTCGGGTAACAGTGGGGTGGGTACCCGGGTAGGGTCGGGTAACAGTGGGGTGGGTTCCCGGGTAGGGTCGGGTAACAGTGGGGTGGGTACCCGGGTAGGGTCGGGTAACAGTGGGGTGGGTACCCGTGTAGAAAATGTGGACAAGTCTGCCACTAGTGTCCCTCTATTGATCAAAGAAGTACATGTTATGATACCTGTTTACATGGCAGTATTAGTGAGTGAGTGAGTTGGGTTTAACACCGCTTTTAACAGTATTCCAGTTACATCGCGACATGTCAGTTTGATGTGGGAGGAAAGCCCAGTGTGATGCAGGTTTCAGACGTTTACCACTTCGGTGAAACCCACGAACACGGGTATGGTGCTGACAAACCTAGAAACATTACGGGGCGAACTGTGATTCGAACCCACAATCATAGGTTTCTGGCATGCGCAAGGGACGCAACTCTGCACAGCGAATCGCGGTCACCAGACAATACAATTTTAACACATAATATTCATTTGTATAGAAAACAAAGTTAGCTTAGATAGCCCTGTGCTAATTGTTTGGCATAAAGACAACACAACAATGTTTTGACGATGCTGAGTGTCAGTCTACACCTGGTATATTTTACACAAGAATAACTTTCGCGTGATTTATTTTTTATTTATAAACATATATTTTTTTAATTTTGAAATGTCAGGATAGCGTGTAACACCAGATTGTATTCCCTAGTCTTTCCGTGTAAACATCAAACTGATTGTCTTCACGTGGTAGATCTTCCTCCCTTTCCTCGCTGCTGTCAAGAATATTTTGACAAACCACTGGCTCATATCGATATGGATGAGTATGTGTAGGGTCATTGATCAGAAATTCAAAGTTTTCATTGATGGCATTGTCAGGTGATGCTATGGCGAACACTAGTAATCTACCAAACTCTATACAGAAACAGTGTCGTCTGCAAGTCAACCCTCCACAATGATGTCAGGTCACATGATGACAATTTTGCTTATTAACTCTCGATAGTTTCTGGAATACGAGTAGGTTGTATTTTTGTTACAAATTTTGCCTTTAAATTTTTTTCTCTCAAGAAAGTTATTATAATATGCTTTATAAATGATTTAATACCATATTTATAGTTTACTGTAACTCTCCTCTACAGAATGTCATAACAAGAAATGATTCATATACAATCAATTGTGTTCTTGAGTTTGTAACAATGTTAATGTTAGCCAACTCTCACTTATACCTTTTGGTAACAATAATAAAAAAACATGATCTAAACTATGTGTTTTCACAATTTTTTATCCAGTTACATTGACAGAAGTACTAATTGAAGACGGTCTAAATCATCATATATCCTCTTGTTATGGATTTTCGAGCCCCTGAGATATTTCATTACGTGTCTAATAACAATCCCACCATTTATTTCTGTTGACACTTGGATGGTCAAATGACCATGTCATATTAATTTTATAGTGATGCCTTGCTGATTGAGACGAGTCAACCATGCAAGCGCCCTCTTGTTACCGTCACGTTTTTTAGCCCCTCCATTACAGTCAAGTTAAAAAGAGCATGGTCAGTCACATGATATTAATGACAGGAAATTTGCAAACAGCAGCCGATACATCGTCAGTGCATAAGATTGTTCTGATGCAAAATTATCTTCAAATGAATATTAATTAAAATGTGCATCAGTTAAAAAGTAAGTTTTGGGGTATATTTTCATTACTTATCGAATATCTTTTGTGTCGCTTAATTCGGTCTAAGATAACTTCAGTGACAAGGGGCAAACAATTTGATTTCTTCAGTGGACTTTGAAGCGTCCACCTTAATTACGTAATTTAACTCGTGGTCACATATTGTTTAGGGGATCGAAGAGCAGTAAGGCTCGCAAACGTATATGAAGTGGGGATACAAAGTGTAATATGATGATTATGTTCCAAGCTTATGGCAACTACCCGGTATATACATTCACAAATTGTCTAGATTCTAATGGTGTTTCTGCTGATACTCAAAATGATTTTATAACAGTGTTGTCCGAATGGTTTCCGTCTTTGTTGTAAGAGTATTGTACATAAAGTTGGAAATTAAACCGTTTTATTGTCAATAATTGAGAAAGAATGGCAGTATCATAGAATCATTTCAGCTGTGATGTCAACAACAGTTGGTTGGTTTGTTTGTTTGTTGTTTGACGCCGCACTCTGCAATATCCAAGCTATATGACGGCGGTTTGTGAATAATCGAGTCTGGACCAGACAATCCAGTGATTAATATCATGAGCATCGATCCACGCAATTGGGATCGATGATCATGCATTCACGAAGTCAGCGAGACTGACCACCCGATCTCGTTAGTCGCCCTTTACGACAAGCATAGTCGCCTATTACGGCAAGTATGGGTTGCTGAAGATCTATTCCACCCCGGAATCTTCACGGGTCGTCAACAACAGAACAACGTGGGAAAGGGGCTTGAACAGAGAACTACAAAGGGGCTTGAAAAGAGAACTAGATCTATAGTGTGAATTAACTTACGGTTAGGGCACGGTGCTAATTAAATGTGCGCCCACTTAAGTGCCTTTCTGTTCATCCTCTTTCTATCATTGTAACAGTATCTGTCTCATGTTCTTAGAGGTTTGTGCCCCGAACACTTTGTTACTTTGTGTCGAATCTTCTTCCGGTACTAACGCTGTTAAGAGTTTATTCTTTGATGTCATCTACCAATCACTGTGAGGAGTTTACACCCGACTCTTCGGGCCGCTTCTGATGTAGGCTGGCAAGCTCCTCACAGCGATAGTCCGTTCGCGGAGCTCTCTATACTATGTTACTGAGAGTGTAACACAGGTGTCACGCGCTGGAATGGAGCTTGGTTCCCGTAACGACCTTCACCTTCACATTCGTCACCACTCGCCCCTTTCCGTAACCTGCGATTCGGCTTCTCCCGGAATAACACGAGTTGGTCACGAATGGGGGGAAATGTGCTGTTGAGTGACTTGATGCCGTCTCACTTCAACGGGGCATTGATCTTAATGAATTGAAGAATTAAGAAATGAATTATGGATTTGTATTGTTGTATATATGTATATCATGTCAATATTCGGGGTTATTTCATACAGACTTTTGTCGGTACATCAAAGAAGCACATGCTAATCACAACATGCGGATAATCTGTCGGCATATGAGAGAAACCGGCTAATGGGACGACCCCCCGTAAAACTACGTTTCGCAACGTAGCGACCAGAAGCGGGGTACAGCTTGAGTCCACAATTTCGTAAACCCTCACTTATTGCCATGTTCCGACATGGCGATTCATATGCGGAATATTTGTTCTATGTATTATCTACCCGTCCTCGTTCACAAGATTATACATGTAGATCACAAAGATCGAATTGATCGACGATTGGTATGCAATAATAAGTATAGCGGCTAGTTTCAAACAGAGGAACTTCGGTCCTAAATTATCTTTTTATACGTGTTTTCCCCCTGTTTCACAACACCATGACATTGCATATTGCACAACCTGTTCAGCCCGTACAAATAAGACTGACCTACTTAACACGTCAGAGTACAGCTGAATAGTGAATCTAGATCACAGCGTCTCTTGT
Source organism: Haliotis rufescens (assembly GCF_023055435.1). Taxonomy (NCBI): domain Eukaryota; kingdom Metazoa; phylum Mollusca; class Gastropoda; order Lepetellida; family Haliotidae; genus Haliotis; species Haliotis rufescens. Next base: position 5,353,228 of record NW_025963835.1, on the reverse strand, counting down.
CGGGGGACTATACATGTACGTACAGTGCAAACTTGGAGACGGGAAGCATCCACTGGCAAGTCGGACTGATCTTGTGCCGTTACTTTTGCCCGCACAACCGTCACTCGTAAGAAGCATTCTACAACACAATAGTAAATTAGTTGAGTGTTCAAAGTGACAATGTCCAAGCTGGAAGAGGTGAAAAAAGAGATAGCCAAATACGATTACGTCCGACTGTCCCTGTGCGACCTAAACGGCACGTATCGCGGCCAACTGGTAGCGGGACATCATGCAGCGAGTTACCTGGAAGACGGGCTAAATTTGTTTGAAGGTAAGGTTGACGTATAACTGCTTTACAATTGCTGGCTTCCCTGTAGTTGTGGGAGTTGCGCTGTGGAGGCCTGACGACGTTGTTGTTGATGTCGATAGAGGTTAATTGGGTATGACTGATCAGTTGACTAATTGATTTTGTATTGTAGTACATGATTTGATTGGTTGGTTTGTTGTTTAACGCCGCACTCAGCAATATTCCAGCTATATGACGGCGGTCTGTAAATAATCGAGTCTGGACCAGACAATCCAGTGATTGATATCATGAGCATCGATCCACGCAATTGGGATCGATGACATGCATCAACCAAATCAGCGAGCCTGACAACCCGATCCCGTTAGTCGCCTTTTACGACAAGCATAGTCGCCTTTTACGGCAAGCATGGGTTGCTGAAGACCTATTCTACCCCGGATCTTCACGGGTCTGTAGTACATGAAGTAATAATGTCGAGGTTGTGATGTCGGACTATATACATTAGAAATGTACGATGTGTAGGTTATGTTGGTGTATATAAAGTGATGATGTTGAATGTCGAGGTTGTGATGTCGGACTATATACATTAGCAATGTACGATGTGTAGGTTATGTTGGTGTATATTAAGTGATGATGTTGAATGTCGGGGTTGTGATGTCGGACTATAGAAAGTGATGATGTTGAATGTCGAGGTTGTGATGTCGGACTATAGTAAGTAATAATGTTGGATGTGAGTGAGTGAGTAAAGTTTTACGCCGCTTTTAGCACTAGTCCAGCAATACCAGAAATGGGCTTCACACATTGTACCCATGTCGGGAATCGAACCCAGGTCTTCGGCGTGACGAGCGAACGCTTTAACCACTAGGCTACCCGACCGCACCTAATGTTGGATGTACATGTTGAGGTTGTGGTGTCGGACTATATACATTAGTAATGTACGATGTCGGTGTATATAAAGTGAGTGAGTGAGTGAGTATGGTTTTACGCCGCTTTTAGCAATATTCCAGCAATATCACGGTGGGGGATACTAGAAATGGTCTTCACACATTGTACCCATGTTGGGAATCGAACCCGGGTCTTCGGCGTGACAAGCGAACGCTTTAACCACTTGGCTGCCCGACCGCCCCGTATTTAAGTTATGATGTTGGATGTCGATGTTGAATGTCGAGGCTGCGTTGGACTATAGAAAGTGATGATGTTGAATGTCGGGGTTGTGATGTTGGACTATAGAAAGTGATGATGTTGAATGTCGAGGTTGTGATGTCGGACTATAGAAAGTGATGATGTTGAATGTCGAGGTTGTGATTTTGGACTATAGAACGTAATGATGTTGGATGTCGAGGTCGTGGTGTCGGACTATAGAAAGTGATGATGTTGCATGCCGAGGTTGTGATGTCGGACAATAGAAAGTGGTGGTGTTGCATGTCGAGGTTGTGGTATCGGACTATAAAAAGTGATGATGTTGCATGTCGAGGTTGTGATGTCGGACTATAGAAAGTGATGATGTTGAATGTCGAGGTTGTGATTTTGGACTATAGAACGTAATGATGTTGGATGTCGAGGTCGTGGTGTCGGACTATAGAAAGTGATGATGTTGCATGCCGAGGTTGTGATGTCGGACAATAGAAAGTGGTGGTGTTGCATGTCGAGGTTGTGGTATCGGACTATAAAAAGTGATGATGTTGCATGTCGAGGTTGTGATGTCGGACTATAAAAAGTGATGATATTGAATGTCGAGGTTGTGATGTCGGTCTATATAAAGCGATGATGTTGAATGTCAAGGTTGTGGTGTCGGACTATAGAAAGTGGTGATGTTGAATGTGGAGGTTGTGATGTCGGACTTTATAAAGTGATGATGTTGAATGTCGAGGTTGTGGTGTCGGACTATAGAAAGTGATGGTGTTGAATGTCGAGGTTGTGGTGTCAGACTATAGAAAGTGATGATGTTGAATGTCGAGGTTGTGGTGTTGGACTATAGAAAGTGATGATGTTGAATGTCGAGGTTGTGATGTCGGACTATAGAAAGTGGTGATGTTGAATGTCGAGGTTGTGATGTCGGACTATAGTAAGTGATGATGTTGAATGACGAGGTTGTGATGTCGGACTATAGAAAGTGGTGATGTTGAATGTCGAGGTTGTGATGTCGGACTTTATAAAGTGATGATGTTGAATGTCGAGGTTGTGGTGTCGGCTTATAGAAAGTGATGATGTTGAATGTCGAGGTTGTGGTGTCGGACTATAGAAAGTGATGATGTTGAATGTCGAGGTTGTGGTGTCGGACTATAGAAAGGGATGATGTTGAATGTCGAGGTTGTGGTGTCGGACTATAGAAAGTAATGATGTTGTATGTCGAGGTTGTGGTGTCGGACTATATAAAGTAATGATGTTGAATGACGAGGTTGTGTCGGACTATAGAAAGTAATGATGTTGCATGTCAAGGTTGTGTTGGACTATAGAAAGTAATGAGTGAGTGAGTTAACGCCGCTTTTAACAGTATTCCAGTTATATGTCAGCTTTATGTGGAGGAAAGACCGAAGTGATGCAGGTCTCAGACGTTTACCAGTTCGGTGAAACCCACGAGCACGGGTATGGTGCTGACAAACCTAGAAACATAATCGGGGCGAACCGGGATTCGAACCCACAATCATAGGTTTCTGGCGTACCCAAGGGACGCAACTCAGCACAGCGAATCGCGGCACCTTAGACGACTGGGTCACCCTCGCCCCCAGAAAGTAATGATGATGAGTGTCGAGGTTGTGATGGACTGTATCAAGTGATGACGTTGAATGTCGAGTGATATCGGTGCATATAAAGTAATGAAATATGTCCGATGTGAAGGTTGTCATGTCGGGGGTTTACACTCAAGTTGGCCCCTTTAGCAGCGACTCACGTGCTACTCTTTAAGCGACTGCAAATACTTTTCACAGATAGCGGGAATCGAATTTTTGTGTTTGGTTTTGAATTCCCAACGTCTCTGTTGACTGCCCTAAACATATTTGACAATGATACACAAAACAATATAACATATCTATATCGCCCCCTTGAATTAATCTCCCGAGGTGCTCTTGTTCAAAGCTCTTTCTCAATACTATTCAATTGTAGACAAAGTGCCTTTTACAGAAAGCAAAATCTGTGTCTCTATATCTTTCAAATATTTATGCATACACTAAAACATCACTCGTAGAAAAACTCGCTTAAACCGTAGTTAGCTTTTAGGTAGGATTTGTTAATTAATAAGTACTGATTTAAATACAAACACCTGAAATATAATACCTCATAAATTACATCAAGAGGGGACCAAATACCCTGCCGATCAAAAGAATGTATGCCTTGTTAGATTGTGAACACCTTGGCTAAAAGAAACTGAATTCAGGTTGAAACCAATGTCCCAAACACACCCAACATCATCTAACTGTTAGAACATCTGTATTTTTAGAATAAAATATTCTTCGTGAATTTTGTAGAAAACACGGCTTTTAATGGTAGCGCGAGATGAAAATGCAATATCACCACACGGGGCACTCAAGTGACAGGACAGGGCAGACCACGTTTGACCACTGGACAGGAGGCCCTCCATATGCTCACATGACATCTGTGCAACCGCCTTCTGACGGTGACATCAATGGCGTTAACGGCACTGGGACGCCGCATCAGCAGACACACAGAGTCATGACGATAACGTGATGCAGGAATTTAGGCCTACAGACCCCACCGTGGAATAGTCTTGACCCGTCGGCGTAATGGACACCGTGATTGGTCAAGGGTACTGTTGCACCCCAATGCTCGGATTCGGGTGTATCGACTGGATCCACCCCATTGGAGGCGGTGGCATCTTGGTGATGGGGTCGTTTGTCGTTAAAAGAAGACATGTTTTGTCATCATTCGTGGACATATTGTCATTCCCTTTCTCAGATGATAGCTGAAAGAGTACTCTCATTGGAACTGCATACGCAATGACGTCGTCAGGAAGCTCACGTCATCGACGAGACGCCGTGTCCAGGTACTGTGTGGACGCCCGAGGAGGTCCTACACGATATGGACGCCATTACCGAGGTGCAGTGGAATCAATCGGAAGCGTGTTGCCAGACTGTCACCATCTGTGATTTGTGAAAATGACAGTTATGATCTCAGATGTGTTTCCTTGCAGTGTTTTTAACTCCAAGTACCATAAAAGGTTAAAATTCAAAATACATTTCGAATGAAAATAACATGTTTGCACTTTCTTTTTATGAGCAGTCCAAGTCGTATACTTTCTTTTGATCAGTAGTTTAGAGTACAACATTTTTGTAAATCGGTTAACTAAATATCTCCCCAAACGACGCCAAAAGAGTGTGAGTTATAGCATAAGGTAGAGCATCTTCCCGAGGCAAGAGAGTTAACTGACTTTAAAAGGCCAGTTTCCACTTGCCTCGGGAAGATGAAGGTAGAGGTGTTTCCGACTCTTGAACTACCGGTACCTCGCTCGGCACGTTCCCAGGTAATTCACAGGTCAGAAACACCTTTAGTTTTGTCATTTTCGAAAACACAAGGTAACGATGCCCCTAAAGGAAAATACAAACATGCCCCACGAGGATTCCGGCTGAGGACTGGTCCCCTATGCTGGTCGTAAAGGGTAGGTGCTTAAGTGATCGCGTGAATCTCCAGAATCCCCACATCGCCCTTGTTTTTAATGAATTATGTTCACGTTATCACATCTATCTACATTGCAGGGGTCCTGTTAGCTGGTCCGAGAACAGAAAAAGTTTTCATTGATCATCCGAAGAACCACAACTTTGGCAGCATGTTGAGCTATCCCGACCTTGACACGCTGCGGCCGGTCCCTTGGGTTGCCGGTGGGGTCAAGGTCGCTGAAATGTTGTGCGAGTCTCGATGGAAGAAAGGGGGTGTTCCCCAGGAAGCGTGTCCACGATACGTTGCTCGGAGACAACTGAAGAGGTTAGACGATCTTGGATACAAATTGTATTCGGGATATGAAATTGAATTCAAAATGATGCATAGGGAGACCATGGAACCCGTTTTTTACGGCCAAGACGCATACAGCCAGAGGCTACTAAACAAGCAGTGCAGCACTTTACTTCACTTTGACAAAAACTTCAGAGGATCTAACATCGATGTAGAACGGTACCACCCCGAGTTTGGATCTGGGCTGTTCGAAGCCGTGACCAAACCCAAATATGGCATAGAGTGCCCGGACATGGTCTTAAACTTGAAGCAGGGTCTCATGGAGATGTCGGATATGAGAGATGTCATTATCACCTTCATGTCGAAACCGGAACTCGACAACAAACCAACAGGAATTGGTGCCCATTTTAATTTTTCACTCTGGAACCAATCTGGAGACAGCCTTTTCTATGATGCTAGCGCCCCTGATAAGCTATCTGTTATTGCCAAGCAGTGGATTGCTGGCATCATAAAGCACAGTAGAGCTCTGTGCGCTTTTACCAGCCCTACTGTCAACTGCTACAGGCGACTTCATCAGCCATTTTTCCCTTCAGCTATTTACTGGGATATAGAAAATCGTGAATCATGCTTCCGAATAAAAAATGACGGTCCTTCGGCTACATACATCGAGAACAGACTGCCCAGCGGAAAGAGCAACCCTTACCTCGTTGTGGCGTCTACCATCGCCGCTGGACTTGATGGGGTCATCAACAAACTGGAGTGTCCACCTCCGGGGAAGACAGAGAACGCCCAGACCCTCCCCCACTCCCTGTCGGAAGCTCTGGAAGAATTGGAACAGGATGAGGCATTGGTGGATGCCCTTGGCAGCGAACTTGTCACGTGGTTCGTCAAATGCAAGAGAGATGGGGAGATTGCCAAGTATAAAGACTTGAAGACAGACGAGGAACGATTTGCTTTAGAGAAAGAGGTCTATTTTCTGTGACGTAAAAATGATGTCATATTGATATGACTGTTTCTCGTTCGAAAATGGAAATACTACACATTGTTTATTCTACAGCAGTTTTACTTTCAGAAAATAGCGATAGTTTAGTAAATACAGATTACTTCTTCTATATTCACACCAATCTCATTAAAATCAGATCTTAGTTCTCGCTATCGGTAAACAAAGATCTGAGGACATCCCATTACGGGTCACGTCAGGACGACCTTTCATCCGACCAATCAAAGCGTCGCTTACAAGATCATGAAAGTGACAGTCGGAATGTGTTTTCTGATCATGCAACCTCAAAAATGTTAACACGGGGTATTGAGAACGACAGTTACGGCCCGTACGCCTGATTCCGTCAACATTGTCGCCTATCTCTCGCTTCCGTGGGATAAACATTTGAACGGGGGAGGCGTTGCACAGTACATGGGAAGCACTGCCATACAATCGCAACCACACATTAGACATTCCGGATTGTTCTTTTGTTCAGTTTTCAAAACTTTAATCGAGAACTGTGTCAACATTATTTTTTCAAGCGTAGTCTGAAATGGAAGTCGCCAGGTTGAAACGAGTGTCGTTAAGCTCAAAAAGCTGCTTTCTCATTGGCTGATATCGACTTCTTGTTATTCGGTTCAGTGGTCGGTCAAAGTTCGCGAAAGGTCGTTCTGACGAGACCCGTAACGGGATGTCTTCAGATCTTTGTTTAGCGGCAGCGAGAACTTAGATCTGATTTTAATGAGATTGGCTCTCTGACTTGGTTGATCCATGCCATGGATCCCAATTGCGTGGATCGATGGTCATGATGTCAATCACTGGATTGTCTGGTCCAGACTCGATTATTTACGAACATATATTCAAATGTATATCAGCTTAATTTGACACAACCACCATATTATGGGAATTCATTCATTACATTTTTGCTTCAAATACCTTGTATGAAATTCGGAATGGTGACTCACCATTGCGTTCACATTTTGTAAAGTCTCTTCAGAAACAACTATGCATCTAGTTGTGGGCGCGGGTGGCCGAGGCGTCTGAGGAGCCGCAATGCGTTGTGCAGAGTTGCGTTGCATGGACGTGCCAGGACTCTATGATTGTGGGTTCAAATACCGATTCTCTCTGATTATGTTTCTTGGTTTGCCTGCACCATATCCATGTTCGTAGGCTTCACCAAAATGGTAAACCGTCTGAGAGGACAAAATACAAAGTATAAATGAAAGATTATGTATTACATGTATTTGGATTAAAAGACCAAAACAATAAGCCACTAAATTCAGTTACTTTCACGGCAAAATAAGGTCTCTCCGTACAAAATAGAAAACGAGTCGCGTCAAGAGAAATTTTCAAATATTATTATTGTGAAACAAACACTGACATTTTGAAATTTCAGCCAAACCGACCTTTATGTGAAGATTTGAAAAAATAGTAGTCATATTGAAAGTCTGCATTTACAGGTGAAATGTTGAACTATTTGTACGCGAGAGGTATGATACTTTTCTAACAACTATTCCCAATATGTGTCACTTAATGCTGATGTAAAATGATTTTCCAAACATAACATGAATTCAAACTGAATATTTGTTCTTTCTGGAAATGTGCGAAAGCAGATTTAGATTTTTTTTCACCTTTTACCTTATTGTTCACCTTGAAAATAACATCTTATAACATCACAATTCTACTGAGTTTACGTCCCAATATACATGACTAAATCATAGTTTAGTTATTACAAAGAGACATTTCTTGTTATCTAGCGCGAAGGGTACCACACTGTCAATACATGTTTTTGTTAAAAGTATCATAGTCACAAGGACAAGGATACACAATTAAATATATTTTTTATATCAAATGTCTTACCTGATGATCATATTGGATAGTGATTCATCCACACTGATGAACCGTGCACTGAACTGTTTTTAGTAGATATTTCTTTTGTCGTTTTTATTATTTTATATCCTTTCTATGTGCCTTTGCTTCTGCTGGAAATAAAACGTTTTTTTAAAAAACAACAACAAATTTTCCTCCATTTTCATCACCAGAGAACACCTCGTCCCTTTGATGCCTGCAGAAACATGCTGAAAAGTTACTGTCAGCATTGATATAAAAATATTTAATAAATAAATATTTGATGTCTAAAAACTATAACACTAAAATATATTTATTTGGAATTTATATATAAACATTGATGTCAAAATTCAGCCATCTTCCCGAGGCAAGGGCATTACCCGACTCTAAAAGTCCAGTATCCACCCTTGCCGAACAAGTCTGGAATTTCTGGGGTCGATCGTCGCGCCACCAGTTGCTATTACGAGTTATATCCCTTCTATGCCCTCCTATTGACCACTTAGATACCAACTTTATACCACTTGCACTTGCTTTAAACAAAATGGCGGCGCCCAGTCAAGACGATCTAATCGATAATCAAGATATATATAGTAATAAAATGAGTCGCGAAGTGCATCAAATCACGTGAGCACCTTGAGTAAAAACATGAAAAGATTTGGAAAATATGTGTCATCGTCCAGTTGACGGTAAACACTGAAATCTGCAGGTTGAAATCCATGTTGTTTACGAACCGGATGTCGATTTCGTTTTAGACTTTTGATTGACTATGCATAGACTCGTTAGTCCAGCCAAAACTCCATAATTACAGGCTAGTTCGGCAAGGGTTGAAAATGGGCTTTTACAGTGAGTTAACTCCCTTGCCTCGGGAAGAAGAAATTCAGCTTCTTGAATGGTCATAACAATGTGAAAATTTAAAATATTTCAAATTAATTGAACATGTATGTTGAGTTCCACAGATAAGTGAATAATTACAAAATGTCATTGCATTTGGTACATAAATTGCAGACTAAAGTCCTTAGATGAAACATGGCAGCTGTGGCGGCCACATTGAAATCGTTAGTTGACCTCATTGGTGAGAAAACCATGCCAAGTTTCTGCTACTCTGGTCAGGTGGTTTCAATGGAGATGCTGTTAACTGGATGAGGTAATATATTTTGAGTGAATAAGGAGCATGCTTAAAGTACAAAGGTCAAATAATGGTCAAAATATTGCACTACTACTAACTACACATACAGCATATTTCCTTACATTTTGAAAACTAAATATTCCATAAGGACCATGACGTCAGATCACCTGCCATTCTTGACATTAATTGAACTAATCTGAAAACCGGATTTCATATCCATGTATACATACACGGTGATGAGACCCCAAAAATTCAGCGATGTTATGCTCATTCGACAACACTTTTTAACTAATCAGATCAGAGAACATACCTACTTTTATGTTACAATGTTGCACATTGTGTTATTTTCAAAATAATTCAGGCTCATAGTTTTAAATAAAAAAATATATATCTGGTCTTGTAGCTGAAGCTGAAAAACTATCTCATCTCAATAAAATTTCCAGCCTAACGCGCTAAGATGAAAGATAATATTTCTCTACATGCCGCCGTCATATGGCAGAAGTCCTGCTGTTCGGTGCCCGGCAACAACACATACATTCTATGCAAAAGTGTGGCGGGTGCTACAGGTAGAGCAGGACATCCCTTTCGCGAACACCTGGAGTCGTCACTAATTTTCTTTGATCCATTCATTTCTCCCGCTATGTTGCTATTTACGTTGAATGGAATTTGTTTCGTCGAATAAGTCGAGACTGGATATTCACTGGCGTTGACGTTTTATATTTCATGATGTGTATATCTGTGGAATTTAGCCTCGGTGACAAGTGACAAGCGACGAGACAGTCACCTGTCGACGCTATGTTGTTTTCATACAGGGGGATAACTTACTTGTGATAAGGCTTACCTTATTTTCTCATGAATAGCGTGCATTGCTACACGACCACCGTCTACAAAAGTGGCATCGTGTTCACGGTTGTAAATTTGTGTCAATGACTCATGAGAATATCACTTGTCAGGGACAGGGCGTTCCGTTTATAAGCTAGCCACAAATCAGTCGTGAGAAGAATAATAAATATTGACGCTTTCCGGTCAAGAATGACACGCAAACAATCAGGTGACCCTGCCAGTTCCGTTCGATCACCTCGCAGGGGTTGCTGGGGACATATTCAGGCCAACTCGGGTGGTTATTTGTAGTATGGGTCGCTTCTTCATCTAGTGCTGGCCAGTGATGCAGCTGTTACATTTTTAAAAATTTTGTTTGTTTTGTTGTTTAACGCCGCACTCATCAATATGCCGGCTATATGGCGGCTCTCTGTAAATAATCGAGTCTAGACCAGACAATCCAGTGATTGACATCATGATCATCGATCCACGCAATTAGGATACGATGACACGCATCAACCAAGTCAGGGAGCCTGATCACCCGTTGGCCGCCTCTTACGACAAGCATAGTCGCCTTTTACAGCAAGCATTTGGTCGCCTAGCTGTTAAATACTTAGCCGCGGCTAACGAGGGGTGAATATCTTATATGACAAACGTGGGTTGGGAAAGGAGTAAAACACATGTCAATGGTAATCTTCTCTCGTTAGGTCACACAACGTTAAGCGTATGCTTGTTGTCTGCACTCAGCAGAAGCGGGTCCTGGATTTTGGAAAAGAGTGCACCTTATACCCAATTCGCGAAGTGACTTGGCCGAGGTGCAGGTGGCAGGTAAGGTGTCCTCACAAAAGAGGGTGTGGGCTTCCCTTGCACTTCGCCTGTGTTTAGCAACATTCCAGCTTTTTCAAGGCGCCTTGTAAATAATTGCGTCTGGAACAGAAAATCAAGTGATTGATGTACTGAACAACGAACACCGTCCAGATACGATGTCAAGCCCAGCGGTACATTGTGTGAAGCTCATTTCTGGTGTCCCCTGCCGTGATATTGCTGGAATATTGCTAAAAGCGGCGTAAAACCATACTCACTCACTCACTCACTCATGCCCAGCTTCGCCGTCCAGGTACGATGATAAACCAAGTCACCAAGTCACCGCCCGATCCACTCTACGAATGAGTGAGTAAGAAGGTTTTAACGCCGATTTGAACAGTATTCCAGTTACATCACGGCGTGTCAGCTTGATCGGAGAGGAAAGCCCATAGTGATGCTGGTCTCTGACGTTTACATCTCTTGGGGAAACCCACGAACACTGGTACGGTGCTGACAAACCTAGAAACATATAATAATCGGAGCGAACCGGGACTGGATGCCACAATCCTAGGCTTTTGGCGTGCCCAAGGGACGCAACTCTACACAGCGAATTGACAAACCCTCAGACGACTGGGCCGCCGTGGCTCCCGCCGTTAAGATCAGAAAAGGTAACTGGGGACATGTTCCATCCCGGAATCCCCAAGAGTTGAATGTTCATAAGATGGTCATTACTCAGACAAACGTATGCAGGGCGTAGTATTTGCCGTTGTAAAATGGAATGAATCAGCTTGACAGCCAATCTGATTAAAAAAAAATGATGTGCCTGGGACAAATAAAGGGACTCACCTAGCACCGACGACTCTGGTGCAACTAAAGAATTGAAAGATACATGGTGTCACACAAACAGAGTGGAACACGGCAACCGAAACAGTGGCAGGACAGATCGACGTCATTACTGACGTCATTACTGACGTCATTACTGACGTCATTACTGCAGGGTGAGCAATACATGCGCTAAGTCGCATTCAATCATAATATTGAATACTGTAAGGGACATTCCCGCGATCTCGACCTTTGAATACCAGCTGAATATGCAGAACGTGAGAGTTCGTGAGATGTGGCGAAAATGTCAAATACAGGATTCTATAATTATATCCCGTCAGTCCGACTGACCTTTCCGAACATTGGGAACGAACGTCCATAATTGTTCATTCACCCTTTTGTGCATCATCAGGGAGGGAGTCGGATGGATGCAGTATTCCAGCTGTATCACGGATTGTCAGCTCGTGTCGGGGGAAGCTGTAGTGATGCAGATCTTAGACGTTTGCATCTTTGGGGAAATGCACGAGGATGTCATCACGTGATGTTGACAACCAGGGAGAGTATGGGATTCGAACCTATTCGAGATATTCTCACTTAACCTATTATGTTGACATAATAAGATTTCCTCTCTCGTGTAAAGTTTTGAGATTCGATAGCATATTGTCCTTTCCATGTGATTGTCTGTCGCTTTATAGCTTGGATGATGCTCACGCGGCGTAAATATGTATGGTCTTACAGTTACCTTATTAGTTCCATTGTCCTTATCGATGTCCAAACGAGACCTCTAATTATAGTAAGATTTGGTATAGGTAATTCACGGCGAGCTGATAAGCGAGAGAGTGAATATTGTTTCAAATAGTCAGCAATATCACATTTATATCAAGCGGGAGTGTTTGAATGAAGTAAAGTTTACCGTCACATCGGCAATATATAGGCAATATAGCGACGAGAACTTGTTATACACAGTACGCAATATCATAATTTTACCAACATCTTAAGAGCTAATAAATGATAAACCATTCAGTACACTCCGTAATAATTACAACAACAACAAAAGCAACAACAACAACACAACAACACCAACGTGGTTTACTCTTCAGGAGTAATTAGCATATGACATTTATTCCAGCTAGATCACGGCAGTCTGTATATAGTCGAATCTGGACCAGACAAACCAGTGGTTGATATTGTGGATCACCGACCCTGACTCTGACACAAAGTCAGCGATCTAATATTCCTTCTTTCCTGCATAACTGCGGCCAGTTTACAGCTGAAGAAGTTGCGGAGACCCAGAAAATTGCATCTCTAGACTCCAGGTATTCACGTGGAGTGACATCCACTATGCTTTGGGTGGAGATCGTGTTCCATTATGCTTTCTGGTGAAGATCATGTGCCTCTATGCGTTCTATGATAATGCCATGGCGCTGCGCTAATGTGTACATCTCGTTCCAAAATGTTCACATGCTCAGCTATTGGGCACAACTGCAAGTTTTTTATGAAGATCACCACTGCATATTTGGCATGAAGATCACCACCGCATGTTTGACATGGAGATCACCGACGCATGTTTTACATGGAGATCACCACCGCATGCTTTACATGAAGATCACCACCGCGTTGCTTTACATGAAGATCACCACCGCATGCTTTACATGAAGATCACCACTGCATGCTTTACATGAAGATCACCACCGCATGTTTTACATGAAGATCACCACCGCATGCTTTACATGACGATCACCACCGCATGTTTTACATGAAGATCACCACTGCATATTTGGCATGAAGATCACCACCGCATGCTTTACATGGAGATCACCACCGCATGCTTTACATGGAGATCACCACCGCATGCTTTACATGAAGATCACCACCGCATGCTTTACATGAAGATCACCACCGCATGCTTTACATGAAGAACACCACCGCATGCTTTACATGAAGATCACCACCGCATGTTTTACATGGAGATCATGTGAATTGTAAATTATGAGTATATATAGAGTTCAGAAGATTTTCTGTCTTTCCTGAATGACCACTTTATAATATTATAAGCTATTCTGCTTTCCTTAAAAGCGTGATGAAGTGTATTGATATCCAACATCCCCTATGCTTTGGGTGAAGATCATGTACCGTTGTCCTTTGCGTGAAGATCGTGTTCCATTATGATTTCTGGTGAAGATCATGTGCCTCTATGCGTTCTGAGATAATGCCATGGTGCTGCCCTAATGTGTATATCTCGTACCAAAATGTTTTTGAATGTCACATGCACAGCTTTTGTATGAAGATCGCCACTGTTGTTAAATGAAATACCTTCCCCCTGATAAATTATAGAAATTACATAGATGTTAACTGAATGATTCATACACATTATAACGACATATCATGTTAACAAACAAAGGATAGTGGGAGAGGGGTCGCTCCTGGTTCGAGTCCACAAATACGTACACTGCATGAAGTACATCGTGGGTGTCCCCGGTCATGCTATTGACAAACTATTGGTTAAAGCGGAGTAAAATCGTAATACTCCCGCACACGGAACGTATTCCGAACCCTTACTGAGCTTAGCTCCCTTTGACCGGAAACACTCTTTCTCAATATATTCTGACATTATGTATGCTTCTATAATACCAGTTAGTGATACACTGAATAATCTACTCGTTGATGTGAATTTCTATATCAATCTTTGCGTTAACATTCAGATAAATATCTCCACAAGGCTATCCAAATATAGGGAAAAACTGTCTGTAAATATGTTATTATAGTATTCTTCTCACATGAGATACTCAGTATGAGACCGCCTCTGTGGTCTGGTGGTTGAGCGTCCGCCCGAAGCGGAAGGCCCGGGGTTCGATCCCCGGCCGCGTCATACCAAAAGACAATAAAAGATGGTACTTGTTGTTACCCTGTCTGACGCTCGGCATAAAGGGGATAAAACAAAGACTGGTCGGCTTGGCGTCAGTATAATGTGTCTGATTGGGGTATTCATGTTAAACTGCGGCATGGTATTTCAGTGGGCTAGCACTAAGATCGGCATCAGTCCGGAATAGTACAAGCAGCCACACACACATACGTGCACACATGATCTTGGACGCGACGTTTAACCCCATTTCACCTCACCTCACCTCAGTATGTCCTGCCAAGCTCATGGTATGTTTTCAACATTGTACAGCAGGCACGGGGATACCTTCTGCGGTCCATGCCCATACACAACCAGCCTACCCATATTGTTCTGTTGTGGAACAATATTTACTTAGACACAAACATCATCTTAAGAAAACGCTTGTGGGTTCCCTTTCAGCGTGACTCCAAATTTTACACCACCATACAGTATGGCAGTAAATTTGGTATAAATACGCAATTCAACAAAGGTGTTGTCGTTCTTGTTTGAATCAGTTTTAATGTTCTACCTCGCGGTCACGCTGGTGCATCCACCACGGGCCAGCGAGATGTAAAATAGTCCGTCAAACAAATTTGTTTTTCGTCTTTTTCATGTTTCATATCTGAAGAACATATGTCATAAAATTGTTAACTTACATTGAGAAAATATCTTAAAACGTAAAATAAATATTTTCATTTGCGTATTTATCCTTTGTTTACAATGACATCGAAGAACCGGGTAAACTTTAATGTGTAAAGATATATTGTCACATCCTTCACTGTCACCATTGAAGTAGCATATATGTATTTTTGTGAAAAATCTGCAAAACGCTAAGAGAGGCTTTCATGGACCCGTCTGCTCAGATTTCAGAATAAACGCGTTTGTTTACAAACAAGGGAAAAACCCGTTCACGTGATATGCAAATTACCTTGCGGCAGTGGTGTAATCATATCATATCCGGTCATAGGTACGCATGCGCAGCCTCCAGAATTTCGAATGTTACCAACCATGGAGGCACGTTACATCTTACATATATATTTCACGTAATGCCCAAGCATGTGCACATTATTTGAAGATGTTTATATTCTAAACATGTTTAGATTATGGGGATAGGTAGTGGTGTGTAGGCTGTGAGACGATAGCTCATTTCATGTGTTTAAACCCTAAAAGTGTTTAGATAGAACGCATTAAATAACTATTCCGTTTAGGATTCAAACATACCTAAACATGTTGAGATCTAAACATGTCTTGTATGTGATTACATCCTAAACATTCTTTTACAGTGTATTAGACGACACAGTTTCTCACTGCCATTCACATTTACAAAGCTGGTGTAGCTGGTTGGACAGTAGGGTACAGCATCTGTTCTCCTATAACCGGAACAGTTCCAAGTGCGGCGTTAAACAATATGCCAAACTTGCAATGCGTGATGGATGGCTGCCTTGTTAGAACGATATAGAACTTATACAGTATTTTATCAGGATATAAACACATTGTCTCACATAACAAATGCACCGCTTTGCGAGGCAGTGATGCCGACGGCAGTATCCTGAAAATCCTGTCAAGAGTCCATAATCCGCTGGGAGCACTGGAGACCATGTCAACGGCGCCGGAAGTCGCTGTGCAGAGTTGCGTCCCTTAGGCGGCCAGAAACCTATGATAGTGAGTTTGATTCACCCTGATAATGTTTCTTGGTTTGTCCTGTTAACGTGGGTTTCACCAAAGTGGTAATCGTGTAACACCTGCACCACTTTGGGCTTTCCAAGCACATTAAGCTGACACGCGGTGGAAACACCGAAATACTGTTAAATACTGCGTAAAAACACTCCCACTCCCCATGTGATGTACATCCTGTGACAAAACAGCTTGAATTTGTAGATGATTCTGATATGAATACAATAACATTTAGTGCACGTCCTACGTCAGACAATGGGAATCCGGTGAAATACGTGGATCTTTTGTTACTTTGTGCGGTATCTTATGCTACCAACCTCATATTTCATGTCTTTTTGTTCAAGCTTGAATAACCCCGAGTGCTGCGTCAAACAACATTGACTCATTCACTCAATCACCGGGTCTAATGGGCCGCTGTTAGAAAGGCTGAGATATGTCAGGCTGCGACATCAAACAACATTCACTCAATCACACAATCGCAGGGTCTAATGGGCCGCTGTAAGAAAGGCTGCAATATGTCGGGCTGCGACATCATTTGTTTGTTTGTTTGTTTGTTGTTTAACGCCACACTCAGCAATATTCCAGCTATATGACGGCGGTCTGTAAATAATCGAGTCTGGACCAGACAATCCAGTGATTGACAGCATGAGCATCGATCCACGCAATTGGGATCGATGACATGTATCAACCAAGTCAGCGAGCCAGACCACCCGATCCCGTTAGTCGCCTTTTACGACAAGCATAGTCGCCTTTTACGGCAAGCATGGGTTGCTGGAGATCTATTCTACCCAGGAATCTTCACGGGTCCGGCTGCGACATCAAACACCATTCACTCACTCAATCAATCAATCACCTGGATAATGGGCCCCTTTTATAAAATTGTGTTATGGCGGACTGTGGTTGAAACAAGATGGAGCTTGTGTATGGATTCCAAATTCTATATTCTTTCAGTGCGGCGTTTCTGTACAGATGCTAGTACATTTTCAAGCAAGTACACTGCACTAGCGTCTGTACCTTCTGTACTGGAAACCACACGATTTATAGACACTGCGGCTTCTTAAATACCAATAAAAGATATTCAGTCACTCCCTACAGCTGTGAGGTAAACCAACTCATTCTCTTCCCTAAATATCACCAATACCATATCGCCATAAAACACACGATAATAGCACACTCAGGGAAATGATAATTCACGGCCGACTTGCAAACATGTGAAATCGGCAAGTTTCCTGGTAGGAGAAGCTATTTCAGTCGGATCGAGTTATGCCACTCAATAGAAGAGCCTTAGTTAATCTCACTCCCACGAGTGCTATAATATAAACAAAATACCTTTCGATCAGGAAATCCGCACCTAACAATTACAAGAAGGGGTTGTCTAGTTAGTAAGCGACTGTTCGTTATATTGGGCTTATAATAGCAGAGGAATGTTTGATATGTACTGCATGACTTAATATGCGTGCATGCGCATATCAACCTATGTAGATTACTGGAGAGTAATCCTTGCAGTGTATCTGTGTTGCGCATGCTGCGAAGAGTTGATAAAACCCAGGAATTTCGTTGAGTGAGTCGATTTTTATACCCTCTTTAACCATCATCTGGAAAAATCAACTTCAGGTAAGGTCGCTGTTATAATTATATATTTTTTAACGGCAGTCAAGTTTAAAAAAGGGAAAACGTAACAAATTATCTTAATTAGAGTCGCCGTGCACACTTGCGTCCATTTGGCGTGACAGGATCCACTGATTGCCGCGTCGATTCTCACAATCGGCCTGATTAAGACCCTGTTTGCCATCACTATATGCTCATTTGTTTCACTAAGGTGACGTCATACCAAAAGAGGTTAAAAGATGGTACTTGATGTTACCCTGCCTGGCGCTCGGCATTAAGGGGCTAAAACAAGGACTGGTCGGCTCGGAGTCAGTATACTGTGTCTGAGTGGGGTATTCATGTTAAACTGCGGCATGGTATCTCAGTGAGCTAGCACTTTAAATCGGCATCAGTCCGGACTAGTACAAGCAGCCACTCACACACACACACGTGCATGCACGTCGCTATATAAGTGCAATAATCTTGGACGCGACGTTAAACCCCATTTCACCTCACCTCACCAAGGTGATCAACGTCTAAGACCTGCATCACTTTGGGCGTCCTTCCACATGAAGCTGACACGCCGTGATATAGCTGAAATACGCTTCAAACCGGCCTTACACCAAACTCACACACTCCCTGCCGACCGTGAAGATCCGGAGTAGAATAGATCTTCAGCAACCCATGCTTGCCATAAAAGGCGGCTATGCTTGTCATAAGAGGCGACTAACGGGACCGGGTGGTCAGGCTCGTTGACTTGGTTGATGCATGTCATCGTATCCCAATTGCGTGGATCGATACTCATGATTCAGTCACTGGTTTCTCTGGTCCAGTCTCGATTATTGACAGACCGCCTTGATTTAGCTGGAATATTGGAGTGCGGCGTTAAACAACAAACAAACAAACACTCCCTGCCCGTTCGCTGGTCACACAAAGGCTGGACCCGAATGCCCATCGGTGTTCAATGTGTGAAGCCAATTGGTACCGCCCCCGGCCATGAACAATTCTCCCTATATGCATACGCTGCTGACACACTATGTCGGATAGTATCGTGTAATTAGTATATAATTGTATGGTATGGTCAGGATATAATTTGATAACATAGATTCTGATACATGTTTTCCATTGACAAAAGGAACTTACAAAATGTGATCATGTAAAAGTATACATCGTTTTAAAACGAACTCCAGGGACTCACTGTGGTACTGAACCGGGATTCTGAAATAAATGAAATTAATTTGCGAATGAATGTTTTTTACGCTCAGCCCGCTATAACATCGCTTTTGTACCGAGCGAGATTTGCATACACGAGTCCGTGGCAGAAAAACCAATGGTTGATGTTATGATGAACAACACCAGCGGGTTTGATCACACCAGTCAATCACACTTTTTTACCGTCCTATCCAAATCTTAGACGACTTTTGGGATAAGCATGGGGCACAGGAGGTCTGTGACTCTCCCGATATGTTCGGCTGTAATATTTAAATATGTCAAGTTGTTAAATTTCAAAACGTACGCAAAATTACTCTAGAAGGCCTGTATAACGGATCACTGTCAGTAGAAACCAGTTTGGACTTATTACCTCAAGGCCATGTCCGCCGTCCGCCCGTCCATGCGTTGTCCGTCATTATTCGGCCGCCTCCGTGGTCTAGTGGAAGAGGGGAATTTCCGGGGTTCGATCCCCGACCGCGTCATACCAAAAGACGTTTAAAGGGGACACGTGTTGTTACCCTGCTGGCGCCCGGCTTTAAGTGCTAAAACAAGGACTGGTCGGCTCGGCGTCAGTATCCTGTGTCTCACTTGTGTTAGCATGTTAAACTGCGGCATGGTATCTTAGTGGGCTACACGAACACGAAAACGTCGTTTTTTTCCGTATATGGTCATTGGACGGAAAAACGACTAAAAATTCATTAAAATTGATTAATTGGTGAGCGTCTAGAAAGTGTGCAGAAAAGGGTCGAGTTTTTCAAGCGTAAAATGGACGGAAAAACGATGCTTTTTGCTCCGCCTTGTACAACTGTTAACGGCCAATCAGATGGCGCTGGTCCCCCGACGCACGTGATTCCTAAGGCTTCCTTTCGAAAGCTTTAGGTTTCGTATTTCTGGCAAGCCTTGCTCTAGTATCTGTCGCGCGGAGTGCAGCGAGATTTGCTGATAAGCCAGTTTTAGGATATGTAACATGTTAATGGAATTCAGGCACGCGCCAAGATGTCAAACCAAACAATGTTACCAAGTTTATTGTGGTAACATATCCCTCGGCTATGAACAGTTACCCCTATCGGATAATGGGTTGTGTTTCATTTGGTTATAATAATAACTAATTTTTTAATGTGAAGTTTACAAGATATACGGCTAGGACGAAAGGTCGGTCACATGACGTTCTTCACGTGACTGTATTCTTGAAATGGTGTAAACACTGACTACTTCCACATTCCTGGGGAAAACCATTGGAATTCCCTGGTACGAATTCATACAGAAGCGTGGTTGCATGCCCGTTTAAGGATACCCTCGCTACAACCCATCCCAGGGAAAAAAACAAACGAAAAAAACATCCAAACTATCGTAGTGACAATCTACAGCAATCTATGAATTTACCTTAGTATCTATTTGACACATCTTTACAATCACCTTTCAACGATCGGCCAATTGATCAGTGATGACAAAGGCTTGAAATAGCCACAGATTAATTAACAACTTCGGGAATATCTCCCGTCACGTTTATCGTGTCGGCCGTTTTGACGTATTGTACTTGATGTAAATGTATTACGACGCTCTGTCATTGTAATTGACTTACTGACGTAATTCTGAAAAATATCTTCTCATCTAATGAGGATATTGTTTGGAATATATTTCTTCCGGGATGGCCTATTAAAGTTAGCAGTAAGTCAAGGCACCATGCGTGTATATGATCTGTTATTATATGTGTTTAAATTACGGTTTGGGGCGTTAATAAAATACACTGACGCAAGTATATTCTATTGAAATCAATTGGATAATTGAATATGCTTTCTTTTACATATTACATAACAGCACTGCACAACATTTGAACAGTTGCAGTAACACACTACGCGTATATATATACGGTAATCGCATTAAACACCATTTTCAACTCTACAGTATTTCAGTATTTCAGTTATATCACGGTGTACAGACAGATGTGGGATTAAAATCCGAATTGGTTCAGGCCATCCAACGGGTGTTCGGGAAAAGGTGAGCGTATCCTACCACACAAGTGGCACCCGTCACAAACACATGCAAGGACAAGTCAACTGTTCACCTGAACAAAGCACGGAAACACACAATGATGCCCGTCCTCACTTTTACCGAGCATGTAAATTATATTGTCCGTCAAAAACATGGACGAGTATAAACAATATGTTCATTCACGTAATACATGTCATACATTTTGACAAAATTATTAGCATTATTGTTAATCACAACGTATAGACTCGGCATGCAGTTGAACTCATCACCCATCCCATTATGAATAATACTTCTTGAAGATCTATGAAATCAGAAGCTGCAACACTTTATCTTTTAATTGGCATGTCAGACTTCTATTTCATAACTCAGTTTTATTTGCACGGATCATCATGGAAGGGACATTGTCGCGTTGTCGCATTGTCGCATTGACGCCCTTACAAAAACAAGCAAAACGTGTCAAAATTAACAAAAGCGCGACAATTGGCCATTTGTCGCATTGTCGCGTGTTTGCATTGTCGCTCTTTGAATAATCCTTTTCTTTATTTTACAAAAGGGCGACGATGCCGTAACGCGACATTTTCAAGGTCAAAATATGTCACGTTGTCGCATTGTCGCCCCATCACAAATGTGTATAAAAGGCGTAAAGTTTAGTTAATGTTACAGTTAGGAAGCGGTAACCAAGTTACTTCTGTCGTAGAAGTTCAACCTGATACATGTAAGTCTTGAAATGAAAACACAAGTCCGTCCGCACGTCCATAACGTTTTATTGTGAGCTCTTCTCTAAAAGTGCTTAGTGTTCGACTCCCATTTCCAAACACGTAGTACCTCATCAACAATCCACATACCTCTAGTGCAGTGGTCTTCCGGAAGATCTTACTCTTGACCGCATTAGACAACTGACGAGTGCACGCCTGACCTGTGACCTCTTTGCAATCCTCATGAGGTGTTTGCCGAAGGGAGAGGGGTAGGAAATGTGTGCTCCAGCTCAGCGCAGAGCTCGCGACACACTGTATACTGAATGTTGTATACAGTATATTGCACTTGATATACTGTATACTGCATGTGATACTTATTAGCGGAAATGTTACAACTTTCAAGATTCAAGATTCAATTTGCATTTATTTCATATACAACAGACCGCCGTCATATATCACTGTAATACTGCTGAGAGCGGCGTTAAAACAATTTGTTTTCATAATGGAGCGCTGCAGTCATTTAAAATAGAACCGTAAACATATGTAGTACCAACTCACTCACTCTGTTTCGAATATTCAGCAGAAGAAGAGATATCAGATTTTTATAAGCAGTCACAGGGATGATAAAGGACCCCTCGCTGATTAGGTTCTTGTTTACTTAAGAGCAGAGTTGGCCATGTTAGATGATATAACCAAAATCCAGGAGCTCCGGCGGGGCGCAATCTGGTCTTGTTAGTGTATGGTATGAGCTGTGGCGTTGACCCAAGAGAATAATGTAAAAAATGAGACCAACTCAAGTCTATAATGATTGGGAAAGTCTAGATTTCCACAGCCCTAGCCTGAAATTAAGAATTGTTCTAGGCTCCATTTTAATTGTATTATGTTCATTTTGTAGACATGGATGGACCAACCAGGGGAGAAATTGATGGAATATTAATATCACATGTTACCACTGATCCAGTAAAATTTATCACACAATAATATATTAGTATTTGACATTACGGCATTTGATTATTAGGGCATGATCATGTACATGTTCACTGTAGTAATGTACACACCAGTCAACTTGATTATAATTTTTATTATAGTGTAGCGCGGCATCAACGATTACTTTATGATATCCTCACTTGTCATCGATGTATTGACATCGAACAATGGACGACAATTCGAAATTCTTATAAAAAGCTTCAAAAGGGACAGCGCCGGTGTCAGTACAATTTTCCTAGTTAAAAATATGTCTCTACAAAATATAGTCTGAAGCAGACAAGAACAATATTTTTTTATTAATGCTTACTTTCATGGATAGAATTGAGGCAATCTAGGCTTGCCAAATCGTTCTAGACTTGAGCTGGATTCCTTTTAAATTTATTCTCTATGGTCTGGGAGACGAACGGGCGTCAGTATCGCATGGAGAACTGGGACAGCCTGAATCAGTGTAATCGGATATGTTGTGGAGTTTCGGTTTTGGGCTGTTTGCTGAATAGAACAAGGGCTTACGAACAAGGGCACAATGTAGAGATTAAATCATTACCACCTCTCTTTATATCAGATATGTTATTGTGATTTGAAATCTCTTTTGGAGAATTGCGAGTTATGTATACTCTGTATTCTTTCGTCATGGTAGCATATATATTTTCTATGTTGCTTTTTGAATTATCCACGAATAATGATAACTACAATGTAAACCTCTCAATATACAATAATACTACTGAAGGGCATATCTGAAAATTGGGACTTATCGATAAATATTTCTTTCTTAAATACTACCCGTTACAGGCATTCTGATCATTATATTATACTTTGTACAGTTTAAAAGTCAAATAATGGCAAATTGTGTATCTTTCTACATTTTGAATTGATTATAATTTCTGCAATAAAACCTTAGCATCAGATAGTGATATAAACGAATATGATCTATACTGTGATCAATGAATTATCAATTTCGTATTATGAATTAGATAAACAGAAATATGATAGTAAAACAAATTATTTTAATCTGTTCGTGTGAGTAGGTAACGAGAGATCTAGGCAACTCACTAACGTAGCCATTTGTGAAAAATGAAATATTAAAAGTTTAGGGGGTTGAACATGTACATTGAATGACAGGGAAGAAAGCAACGCAATAATTAAATTATGAATCAAATTATGTTATAAATACAACAGAAAATATAAAAATATGAGTTTAATTTATCATTGTTGGAAGGTGTTTAATAATAGAATTTGTTTGTTTGTTGTTTAACGCCGCACTCAGCAATATACCAGCTATATGACGGTGGTTCGTAAATAATCCAGTCTGGACCAGACAATCCAGTTATTGACATCAAGAGCACCGATCTACGCAATTGGGATACGATGACATGCATCAACCAAGTCAGCGAGCCTGACCACCCGATTACGTTAGTCGCCTTAGTACAAGCATTGGTTGTTGAAGGCCTATTCTAACCCGGATCTTCACGGGTATTTTTTCGATAATAAGGTACACTGAAATTCTGTATATGTCCATAATAAGTGTGTATAAGTAAATGGATAATATATCCATACACGCCAATTAAATGGCTGCATATGGTTCTTTGATGAACTCTTTTACAAGTCTATATTTCAAGACATGTATTTGATATTCATAATAACTCCACAATAGCTACACAATGGCGACAAAACGGTACCAGCATCACAGATATCTATATAATTACTTTTAAGTTAAATCATGTATCTAAATAGTAAATTAGAAGGATTAAAAATATACACTTCCGACATTTTTCGGGTTTTTTTTCGTTTGGAGAGAGGAGTAGTGACAGTAGTGACTGGTATCTGATGGGTGCAACATGTGTCGAGTGGCTGTCTCAGATGGCTCTAATTTCGTTTCTCTAAAGATCACGACGGCGATACAGACCGTGATGTAGTTTGTCTCACAGTCCCTGGACCATATTATTTTCCCTTCCGCCCAGGCCTTACTGCAATACTGTAGCCCCAAATGAAACAAGCCTAGATGTTCAACGGGTTCAGGCTGAAATTTCCATCTCACTTGGGCTCCTTTTAAATTTAAATATAGTTTCTCGTTTTAACCAAAATAATGTATTTTCAGAGACTAAGCGTTTGTCTAACCGTGAAGTACAACTATCCAAAAGATCCCATGCATGTCAATATTTCTTCAGACAGACTCTTCATGTTCATATCTATATGTATCAAAAGACAAATGAATTAAATATTACAGCACTGGTGAATAGTTTATATGCGCATGTAAGCGTCGATCTACAATATCCTTTGCGCAAAATACATATATGCTGATGAATTAACGTAGTAACACTACGCAAATATATGCCCAGATGTATGTATTACATAAGTTTCATCTCGTGATCTTTATTCGTGCTTTTAGCTCTTTTTCTACATTATATTATGGGGTGTTACATCACACCAGAAAGCCAGGTCCAAATTCAAGTCATAATTTCATGGTCCGTCTTGTATGTTGGAAACCAATATCGCAACATGGCTGAACGTGGTATTTACCCGATTACTCACATAATTATTCTATTTTCTTCGCGCACGTTCTACAATCATCTACGATCACTATCTATAAGGAGGTATATCTATATTCATCCAAATGTACATACATATATGTCCACATACATATGTATTAAGCAAGTCCCACATTCTTCCTTAAAAGATAAATGCTAAGCATTTCCTCTGTATGTATTTATATATGTAAAAATCGTTTTTATGTCAACGCTTATGCAGTGAACGTACCACAGACCTGATTCTAGAATAACATCTAATCTCTGAAATGAACATATTTTACAGAAAAAACCCAGTTGTTAAACAATAGTTATAAAGTATAACAAAAAAGGAGCCAAGAGACTTTCTTCATTTTGCCAAATTTTGGGCTGTATTGGACATATTTGTTTCGGGATCTGTATGACAGACACACTTATTCTTTAAAGTATAAAGATAAGTACATGTAATTATAGATGTGGTATATATTCAAATATGTTTGTGATTAACCCGACCTTGAAAAATATTGAAGGGTGAGTGGTAACTATTTATGTCATTATTTCGAATAGGAAAGATAGCACATCAGAAAAGCATGGCACTTTAATATACGTATCTTGTTAGCCCAATAGTGTTTTAAGTAAGAGCAACATGTATATCGAGAGTATAGGTTTGGTGCGTGACTTACCCCACATTACTGTCAGAAAGTGTGCATGCTCTGTTTATCGGGAATAAATGACATAAGGCGATTCATGCGGGTAAATACGATCTACTTCAGAACTAGTATAGGTTACTTTAGGTTAGGAGGAAATGTAAGCAAGCTTCGTGCTCAGGGGGTTGTTTGGGCGGGCATAAAGGATTCGGGTCCTGGCTTGGTCTTTGTATAGGACGTGTAGCTGGCAAATCCAGGTTTGACGTATCAATGACCAAAATGATGTCTGATGCAATTCTCTATTTTTGAGTTGTACCGTGTGTTTCCGTGCCTTTTCGGGTGAACAATTGGCTGGCTTTACATGTGTTTGTAGCGGGTGCCACTAGTGGATCGGGATGAGCTCGCCTTTTTGCGAGCACCCAGTGTCATCATTTTAAAAGGTGAATAATGAAACATGCATGCTCCTGGTGTTGTCGGAATCGTGCAGTTGGCGCTACTTTTGGCAAGGGTTTCTTGTGATGATGGAACGGCTTATGTCGTTTTTGTCAACTGATATAATCAACTGTTATATAATGTCAGGGTATATGGTCATGTAATTAAGAAACAAACCGCAAGTGGGAGTTGTTTATTGTACGATAAACAACGACCACGACTCGTTTATTTCTTATATGAGATATCAACATTACGTACGACCGCGGCAATGCCAGATAAATCCATTTTATGAACAGGAGGGTTTGAATTTGGTCTTTCCCGCATATTCTCACAATGTTCTCGTCTGTACCTTTTCACCCAATACCGATTAAGATTTCGCTCTCACTTTCTGATGCGTTTGTTCGGGCATTGCATTTATCTACCTTCCCCTGCTACATCTATAAGGAACAACTCACTGGACACTTCCCTCTCACAAATAATATCAAAGTTACGACGTCCTCAAGTTGCGAGTGCATGTTCGAATCTCCATAAATGATAGAACAAGGTTTTATCGTGAAATAAATATCGCTTCCTTCTTCTTTGTTCTTTGCGATTTATCGCGTAGCTGTCATATATCATCAAATGTCAGTTTCTCATTGCTTTATCATGACGTATCCGTGTCATAACCAATCATGTAGCAATAGCAAACACAAATATAGTTGACTTCGACATAGAATAGTGTCATGATATATAATTATCCTTTGGTGTGCAATATTTCCGGTTGATAAATCTAACATATGCTTACTTTTAAGAATAGCGACTATACATTTTTATATTACTTTATAAGGTCTCTGTAACATATGCAAAAAAAAAAATAATAATAATACAACTGAACCTAAATGTATGTTGTAATATCCTTAAGTTTGCTGAGTGCGGCATGAGACCATAAACAAAACATAATATCTTTAAGAATTATGTTAATAATGTCGATGCTAAAAAATAATCTCAACAATATCCATACCTCTTTCTCTATGTTTAATGTGAAACATAATAACTCTTTTTAATGATCTGAAGGAAAAATAATGACAATAATATCAAAATAATATCATCATTATTTATGTTACTTATCCTCAACTGAAGTAGTCCTCAACACTATACGTTCAGAGAAGAAACCAATGAACATATTATCAATGTAACATACATTAATGGAAATTAGATGAACAGTTGATTGAACAAATGATATTATTCGGTCGAACATCTATCAGCCAATACTACATTATTAAATTGTGAGACTACAGGGATTTTTGCAAGGCTACTCTCATAAATGTCATGACGCATTTGAGGCCAGGGTTCTTCTATACTCGCATTAATGTGCTGACTTATTATTGCGTTAATTTCATGATTTACAGTATTCATGAAGAACATTTCACGTGGGACCAACAGAGGGAAATATGACTATCGACTATTTTTTTATATTTAGCTAGCTCAAACGATCTATTGGTTTGATTTATTGTTATTGTATCCACAAAATAAGTAGGATCCGTTTTTTCCGTTTTTGTTGTTCTTTGTGTAACGCCGCAGGTAGCAATATTCCAGTTATATGACGGTTGTCTATAAATAATCGAGTCTGGACCAGACAATCCAGTGATTGATATCACCACCACCGATCCACGCAATTGAGATACAATGACATGCATCAACCAAGTCAGCGAGCCTGACCACCCGATCCCTTTAGTCGCCTCTTACGACAAGCATAGTCGCCTATTACGGCAAGCATGGGTTGCTGTAAATCTATTCTTAACCGGATCTTCAAAGGTCAAGTGGGATTCAACTGATATGTTAAGATGAAATAAAACTGAATTATATGTGCTGTTTACATATCAAAGTTTGCCAAATTGTTACAAAATGTTTGGCCACAGCAAGGCTACGTATTCACAACTTATTGTGGTAGGCACAATATAACTCATGATTCTGGACTGAGGGAGGGCCGTTTTCCTCCTTGTGGGTCACCTGCTTGGCAATATGGGACGGGACAACTGCAGGGGGTGAGGGCAGTTAAGTTGATTGTACAGACAGATAACAGAGATCATTTTACAAATGTGAAACCTCATTCCACAAAGGAAGAGGCGAAAGCTGAAACTTGGTGAGATTTACAGAACAAAGGCAGTTATTTCTAGTTTCTTACTGACTCTCGAGGATACATTTAATTAAAATTCGTGTGTGCGACACGGCCACCAGTCACTAAATTTGGGTCACAATCTTTCTGTCTTCTTTCATTTGTCATCTGAAATACCATCCCTTCGTGCACCTGTGCTTCCTGCTCAAGCTACCAAACACATCCTGTTTACGTACACGTGCAGGATATATATTACGCCGAGGAGAATTTACGATTATACGTTGATACGTCTAACTGCTGGCATGGTACGCAATGTCATATAACTTTCGAAAGTATAAATCCTTTTCCTATACTCAGACGTTCCTGAGCCTTGCGCTTTCAATCAAGAAAGGGAGGAGCTTGATGATATCGTTCTCTCCCAGTAAATTCCGATGTCAAATAACGACGTTATTTGGACGGAAAAACGATGGTTTGAAAGCGTCCAAATAACGTCGTTTTTCCGTCCAATGACCATATACGGAAAAAAACGACGTTTTCGTGTTTGCAGGGCTAGCACTATAAATCGGCATCAGTCCGGACTATCATAAGCAGCCACACAGACCACACACACAAGCACGTGCATGCATGTCGATATATAAGTCATATAAACCCCATTTCACCTCACCACCTCGAACGACAACAAATCACAAAATATTTACAAGATAATTTTGATCCAGAGGAGTACGGACTAGTACAAAGCAGCCACACACACACGTGCATGCACGTCGCTATATAACGCGACGTTAAAACCCAATTCACCTCACATCACCTCCATCATTATTGCTTAGTTCGCAATCCCTCATCAATTCGTTGTCCGTCACCTGTTGTCACCTCCGTCCGTACAATGCCCGTCTCCAGTCCGGTCAGACATTCCTCCGCCAGCTACCGTCATTACATTGTCCGTCGTCAGGCAGTCCGTTTGTGCGCTCTCCGTCGTTCATCGTTAGAAAGTCCCTGAATTGTTCCAATCTGTTGTCTATTATTTCTCCTTCATACGTGACCCGTGAAGATCTGGGTTAGAATAGGTCTTCAGCAACCCATGCTTGTTGTAAGAGGCGACTAACGGGATCGGGTGGTCAGGGTGACTTTGTTGATGTATATGATCGTATCCCAATTTGCGTGGATCGTTGCTCATGATATCAATCACTAGATTGTCTGATCCAGACTTGATTGCATTATTTACAGACCACCGTCATGTAGCTGCAATGCTGCTGAGGGCGGCGTTAAACAACAAACAAACAAATCCTTCATACATCGTCATGCTTTCCGTAAAGTGTCAATTACCCGTTATCATTGCGATAAAAACGTTTTTAATTTCGATAGCATTGAAAACATAACGAGTATATTGCGTTGTATGCACTTGGAATGGCTCCAGTGATAGTTTTACTGTTTATTGAAGTAGATTGTAAATGCCATGACCCCCATTATTCTGCCATTTACTCTTTTGTCCGTGTGCTAACTAAACATGAGACGAACATGGTCATTATGTTGAGCTGGATCTCATATGTTTGTTTCTGCGAAATCCAAAATAACAATAAAATGAAACTGGCTTTTGTCTCTACACAGCGAACATTATCCCAACCTTAATTCAAAACAGCAGAGTTCTCACGTTACAAGGGCTTCATAAACACTTTGTATTCATCAGAAGAATTTTGACTTGCGAATTGGGAAACGTAGCTGATATGCCACGATAGAAATGAAATATTGCCAACGTGTCGTTTTGCCCAACTCACTCACTCACTCTGGACTATGACCTAATCAACCTTTCCCTCAAAGGTTTTCAAGAGTGCCTGCATATTAGGTTGAATATCAGGAAAGGGCGTTACATCTACGCTTGGTTAGCGTTTACAACGCCACAGTTAGCACTATTTCAGCTTTATGACGACGGTCAATAAAACGTGAGTCTGGACCACACAATCCAGTGATCCATCGATCTTTGCCATTTGGATTTGATGACATGTATCAAACAAGTCCCGTTAGTCGCCTCTTAAGATAAGCATGGGTTACTGAAGACTGATTCTAACCCGGATATCTATGGGTAACCAGGTTTTCTGAACCTATATTTAGCGGGCGGTGAGCAGTCTAGTGGTTAGAGCGTTCGCTCGTCAGACCCGGGTTCGATTCCCCACATGGGTATAATGCGTGAAGCCCATTTCTGGTCTCTCCCGCCGTGAAACAGCTAGAATATTGCTAAAAGCGGCGTAAAAAATACCACTCACTCACTCCTCCATTTAGTTGATGCACTGTGACATTAACAATGTACTGCTCGGAAACCGTAACACCCAAATCACACATAATACACAGAGACAACAACGCTCAGCGTACGTCACTTCTGACTTTTATATGACTGATAAAAAGTCGCGGCGTGGAATCATACCACTCACTCACTCAACACAATTATAAACATCAACTACCTGATCCACGTTTCGCATAGCGGCCATAGCGTCACGACTATCTCCAATACGTTAACACGGACTTACGACAGTCGTAGCGCTGCCATTGCTTTGTGAAACGTGGCCTTGCGTCAGTTTGGGCATGACTGCAAACGGAGGTTAACACGCCGTTATATTATGGTGGCCGAGAGGGGAGCGAGAAAGCGAAGAAAGCGATGTCCCCTCTCGGCCACCATATTATATAACCGATAACTGATAGAAATAATCCATACCAATACGAACCTAAGCAGCCATGTTTTTTTTTAAAAACAAGTACGTCACCTTATACGAAATATGATGAAGTTATGTATGTCCCGCACGTTTACCACTTTAGTGAAGCCCACGAGCATGGGCATGGTTCTGACAACTCTAGAAACAGCCCTCGGGGTGAACGGGGATTCGAACCTACAATTACAGGTTTCTGACGTGCCCAAGGGACGCAACTCTTCACAGCGAATTGAGGCGCCTCAGACGTATGGGCCACCACTGTGCCCCGTGTCAAGGATGAAAAAATGCATGTGCAAATAGATTTGATTTGTTGATACATGTGCACTCGTAATTCGCTCTGCAGAGTTACTCCCCTTAATCGTGACAGGATCTTATACTCGCTGATTAAGTTTCAAGGGTTGTCAAAGTGGTAAACGTTCAGCTAACTGTGGGAATCGTGCTTGGAGCTGATACGCCATACTGTAACCCAAATACGGAGGTGCAAACCCAGCAAACTCTTTGACCATATAAGTAGGATACTTTTTGTATGATGTAGTTGTTTTAGGTTAATTTTCCCCAAAACCTCTTCGACAAAACCAATTGTCAATACAACAGGTAACGACAAACCCAACACACCCCCCCCCCCCCCCCCCCCCCCCCCCCACACACACACACATCCATCAAATTCCCCAAACAGTCACATGACATATACACGCGTTGTCTCCGTGTTGATCAAGGTGAGACGACGACAGAGCCTATGAAAGGCGTTCATGTTAGCAGACGACAGTGCGTCACGACCGTGTCTCCTCTCCCCAAATCACCAGTGTTGCGGTGGTCCTGGACTCACTCCAGCCAGATGTGGAGGGAACCTGCGTTTTGAGGTCACATCCAGGACTCACTCCAGATGTGGAGGGAACCTGCGTTTTGAAGTCACAGGTTTGACCAGCAAGTACATACTTCGTCGAACAAGTAAGTTCGTCACGGTTCGTTAATTCTGAGGTAAACAGAAAGGGTCAACAGTACAACCTCTCTTTCGTCTACATGCATACACTCTGTACGAATCTACGCCGATGCTCAAACTTCCATATCGCAACGCGAATACATTACCCTGGACAAGAATGTTCAAGTCATGGTAAAATAAGCTTAGAACATAATGACTATATAACTAGTTTGACAGGCTTAAAACTGCTAAATTCTGGTACTTGTTTTTTCCACGCTGTGTGCACGATGTCAATGGACGAATAATAACGCTTTCAGTCCTACATATCTGTACAGCTTAACTGTTTGTGATTTTTGTATATAGACATGTTACACGAATGAATGACTCCCAAGTGAAAGCACTATGTTGCATTACTTTGCTTACCTCCTTCAAAAGACACTAACGCCACAGATTAACTGAAAAATCAGGTCAGGTGTGACACAGCGACACAGCATGAACACATATGCATAGTCAGATCGAGCTCTGTGACTTTGTCATGTTACGTGACAAAGAGTCTTCTTTGCGGTTGTATTGCATGCTTAAACATGTGTACTTTATGTCAACTGCGGACACAAAGGCACACACGTAGGACTCGGGTGATCCAATCCCACGGAGTGATTGATTTGAGTAAACATCGCTTGATGTAATACTCCAGCCGTACCACGGGGGCACCAAAAATGGGCTTCACACATTGTAGCCTTGTTTTGAATCCAACTAGTGCCTTATATATGACGGACCAACGGTTAAACACCAATGCAGTTTCATTGAGTGAGGGATCCGCGAGACAGCAGTTCATGGACGTTTGTCAGTCAAGGGTGGTAGTTTTGACAGAATGTCACATGGTGCTGGCTTAGTATTTACAAAATAGGCTCTTAGTATAGTGTCACACGGTTTTGATATAGTGATGACGTAATGTTCACCTAGTCTTGACATATTGTGGCACTGTGTGGCATACTGGTAAACCGTTGGCGTAGTTTTGACATATAATGTGGGGCGGTCGGGTAGCCTAGTGGTTAAGGCGTTCGCTCGTCACGCAGAAGACCCGGGTTCGATTCCCGACATGGGTACAATATGTGAAGCCCATCTCTGGTGTCCCCCGCCGTGATATTGCTGGAATATTGCTAAAAGCGGCGTAAAACTATACTCACTCACTCACATATAATGTGGACATAGTGTGCAAGGTGATAAAAGGTTGACATATGTTTGCCATATTGTTGACACACTGTGGCATACTGGTGACATATGGTTGACATAGTGTTGTCATATGGCTGACATATTGTTGACACTTTTTTGGGCACATTGTAGGTAGTACTGACTTGACACAGTGTTGACATAATATTGCCACATTGCTGCCATAGTGTTGACGTATTATTAACATTGTGTTTGCATATTGTTGACACATTGTGGCACCAAGTCGACAAAGTGTTGAATTAATGTTGACATAGTATTACCTATTGCTGATATAGTGGTGACATATTGCTGACATACTGACACATTGTTGACATTGCGTTGACACATCGTGGCATTGTGTGGACATAGTGTTGACATATTGTTGACATAGCGTTGAAACATCGTGGCATTGTGTTGACTTAGTGTTGACATATTGCTGACACATTGTTGACATAGTGTTGACATATTGCTGACACATTGTTGACATTGTGTTGACACATCGTGGCATTGTGTTGACATAGTGTTGACATATTGCTG
This sequence comes from Haliotis rufescens, assembly GCF_023055435.1. Classification (NCBI taxonomy): domain Eukaryota; kingdom Metazoa; phylum Mollusca; class Gastropoda; order Lepetellida; family Haliotidae; genus Haliotis; species Haliotis rufescens. The sequence goes on along the minus strand of NW_025963835.1, from coordinate 5,319,578 downwards.
ACACATTGTTGACATAATGTCGACATATTGCTGACACATTGTTGACATAGTGTTGGCAATTTGCTGACACATTGTTGACATAGTGTTGACATATCGTGGCATTGTGTTGACTAAGTGTTGACATATTGCTGACATATCGTTGACATAGTGTTAACACATTGTTTTACTTTGTGTTGACTTCGTTTTGACTTCGTGTTTCCTTCGTAGTGATGTAGGGTTGACATATTGCTGACATTGTTAACAAAGCGTTGACACATTGTAGCATTGTTTTGACTTTGTGTCTATTCATATTTATTACAGAGATACATGACATCAAACATTTGGACTCAAACATTTCTGCAAAGCCCCAGACTTATACCGGTTTATGTAATAATTGCAGGTTTTATATCTTATGTCAGTTTAATTGAAAGTAGACATGTATGCTGACATATTTTGAAATAACGTTTCTATTTCATTAAAACCTAACGAGAGAAAATATGATACTTTTATAAAGTCTACACATGATTTTTACGGAAGTAAGTTGACGTCAAACGTCTCCCTTTATGACGTCGCAGCACACGTGTGTGCTTGCACCCAATAGGACCCTTTTCTCCTGGTGGGTCACATCAGAGACCATATAATATTATATGGTCTCTGGTCACATATATTCCCCAGCATCCACCATATACGAATGATATAGAATATGTATAGAAAATCTACAATTTGAAGCATAAGGAATGATAAGGGCCACTTCGATCCACAGGATCTGCATAATTTAGAAAATGAGCAAATCCTATAAAAATCATCAGTGAAGATACGATCATCAGATGTGATTATATGAAGGAGAAGTGAAAAGCAAAAGAAACTACTCTCAGTTGATTTTATCAAGGGTTTGATTTTAAACTACAAATACATTAAGTTGGCAATGTTATATAAAAAGATTGAAGTGCACTGTGCACTCAAAGAATACTTCTATGTGCTTTTTCTTCAATATAATGTGGTTAAAAACTTAAACATCAATATATTCCGCACAAATGTGCAACATTTACAAACATGGTAGGCGGCATGTGGTTGCCAGTTCATTTCTTACCTCAGTCTTCCTTGAACCAATTTATTTTTACACAGGATTACTTTATACTATCTATTTCAGAAATGAGTAACAGTTAAACAGACACAACCAAATTTATCAAAAGTTTTTTTTCAATTTTCAATTGCATACAAATGGTATCCTTTCTTTTGCCCCTCAGTAATAACAAACCTATATATACATGTACAGTACTTATATAGATACTGATAGTCTGTGTGGGAACTGATGATTCGAGAGGTTTTCGCGAAGCGTTTCTCTAATACTAAAATGTGAGATATTCTTTGACTCAAGCTGATTTTTTTAGGAGATGTAGAGGAAGACATTAGAAACATGGACCTGCTCATAAATAGAATTTCTCTTGAAATTCGGAATATGTGCCTTATTCACTTATTTTAGAAATACGTCTACAGAACTCGAAAACGTCCATGTTGTAAGTCATTTAAACGTTTCTGATAATGTTCACGCCATTATATCAAACTTATGAACAACTTTGAAATGTAACATTTCACGTGGGCCAAAAAGGGTACTTATCCTATTAACTGACGGGCAAATTCTTGTGTAAGAATTATAATTTGAAAGTGTCATATGGAACCCATATTAACAGTCATATTTCTAAACTACTGAATTAAATGGCCTATTTTGTTAATATTGCAATCTTCTATTTACACCCGACCAAAGCTGTTTAAGCGTATGAAACAGAAGCTAAATTAAAACCCTGTCATATTACATTTTCAGTGTATCGACATACACCTACACCGTTTATTATCTGAGAGTTAGAAATCACTGAAAAAAGACACGCTTAATCAACACACCTCGGTAATACATGTACAGTCACAGGGTAAATATGTGCAGATCTAGCGGACAATGCTACGTGTTTCTAATGGTTATATTAACCTCTGATTACACTTTAATTTCCAGGCATCAGCAATTTTGGAAATGTTTACTACTCGTGTAGTACAATTTGGAAAACAACTATCTCTTACATGGCGGTGCGCGGCGTTGTTTGTATTTAAAGATAGATGGTTGTCCTTCGTACCTATGCGACTCACCGTCAAATTGTCATATATCTACTCAATTAATTGAAAGAGATAAACCAGCTACAAATGTATGTTATGCAGTGCAGTGATTTTGATGTAGCAACAAACATGATAATAACGACACATACTCCTCAACACAAACAACCTTGTAGCTCTTCCTGAAGAAAAAAGTTGCGGAAATAGTAGTTCCCCTTCAAACTCGTGTACAAAATCGGAGGTCATAGGTCATCATTCAGAAATGAACCCAATGACCTTTGACCCAGGGTCAAGGAAGTGTGTCTTGTTGATTCGTGACTCTATGTAGGGCTTGTTGTAGTTCCTAATTGCAAGGAAGGCCTGTAGCTAAAATTGTTTCTTGTTAGAATTGTGCGAGTGGAAAGTGCGGTCTGCCCCCGGAGATGCTGCTTGTTACTGGTGTACTTCTAGGTTATTGTATAGAAATTATAGATATTATGTTTGCCAGACGCTGGGAAAGTGGGTTTTCTTGCACAATCGGAGAAATATGACATTTTAGGTTATCATTTCATGCATTGATTAGTCTGTTTTGTCTTCGATTAGTCTGTTTTGTCTTATCGTTTGCGGAGACTGTGAGTTAATGGTTATGGCTATTGCGCTGTTATGGTGTAATTGTTTTCATCTTTTCAAAACGTTTCAGCAAAGAAAGGACGGTAGCTACAGTTACCAAAGATTATAATCTGTATAAAACCAACTACAACGTATAGCCGTACCGCTAAATACCCATGGTAAAATGAAAAACGGCAAACAATTTTACATGGTCTCTTAAAAAAACACATCTTGTTAATTAGATATTAATGTGTAAACAGCGGCCAAGAAAAAAATAAAACCACTGAAAACAATATGTTCATAAATGTCTGTGTCAGTAAAGCGAACCATCGTTTATATTTTTGACTCGATGTTTTGTCGCCGTGTAAATTTATGATTCCGTAAGAATATTTCTGGCAGTGTGGTCTAATATCAAAATACCACTTCTCTCGAACCGCGAATAACTCGATACACATGTGTACCTATCCACTGACCATCGTAGGTCGAAACAAGCGGATTACTGATTTTATAATATAGATCGTGTTAATTGAGTTCGAGATAACGATGTTTCACTGTGTAAGGTCGTTTTCTCGCATTCTTCTAGATTTCTTCTTTGGTCGGCAACTGCATCGATCAGGATGCGTATGCGTTTGTGTTTCTTAACCAAGCGATATTGTCAGAAGTTGTTTGTTTGTTGTTTAACGCCGCACATATTCAAGATATACGACGGTGGTATGTAAATAATCAAGTCTGGACCAGACAATCCTGTGATTGACATCATAAGCATAGATCTAAGCAATTGGGAGACCATAGCATGCATTAACCAAGACATTGAGCCAAACCACCCGATCTCTTTAGTCGCTACTTATACGCAGTGGCCACTGGAAGAGCCTGTGACACCACATCATGTGTGACATTCTAGTGCAAAATATTAATGAAAATGTTAGACTAATAAGAAACAGGTGTTTATTGCTGTTTCTAATTTGGATAGGTGTTATTGGAAAACACTAAACAGGTGAATGAAATGTATGTATTGATAATATATATTATATTAATTGTTGACCAGCATCGAGGGATATATGGGTGTGCCTTGTGTACAAGCCTGTGCCCCTCAAGTCGGTAGTCGGTGTATCCTGTGTGCGAGGCTGTGTGCCCCGAGCCCTTTAGGCGATGTACCCTGTGTGCGAGGCTGTGTGCCCCGAGCCCTTTAGGCGATATACCCTGTGTGCGAGGCTGTGTGCGAGGCTGTGTGCCCCGAGCCCTTTAGGCGATGTACCCTGTGTGCGAGGCTGTGTGCTTTGTGTGCGAGGCTGTGTGCCCCGAGCCCTTTAGGCGATGTACCCTGTGTGCGAGGCTGTGTGCCTTGTGTGCGAGGCTGTGTGCCCCGAGCGCTTTAGGCGATGTACACTGTGTGCGAGGCTGTGTGCCACGAGCCCTTTAGGCAATGTACCCTGTGTGCGAGGCTGTGTGCCACGAGCCCTTTAGGCAATGTACCCTGTGTGCGAGGCTGTGTGCCTTGTGTGCGAGGCTGTGTGCCCCGAGTCCTTTAGGCGATGTACCCTGTGTGCGAGGCTGTGTGCCCCGAGCCCTTTAGGCGATGTACCCTGTGTGCGAGGCTGTGTGCCTTGTGTGCGAGGCTGTGTGCCCCGAGCACTTTAGGCGATGTACCCTGTGTGCGAGGCTGTGTGCCTTGTGTGCGAGGCTGTGTGTCCCGAGCCCTTTAGGCGATGTACCCTGTGTGCGAGGCTGTGTGTCTTCTGTGCGAGGCTGTGTGTCCCGAGCCCTTTAGGCGATGTACCCTGTGTGCCAGGCTGTGTGCCTTCTGTGCGAGGCTGTGTGCTCTGTATGCGAGGTTGTGTATCCCGAGCCCTTTAGGCGATTTACCCTGTGTGCGAGGCTGTGTACTCCGAGCCCTTTAGGCGCTGCACCATGTGTGCGAGGCTGTGTACTCCGAGCCCTTTAGGCGCTGTACCCTGTGTGCGAGGCTGTGTACTCCGAGCCCTTTAGGCGCTGTACCATGTGTGCGAGGCTGTGTACTCCGAGCCCTTTAGGCGCTGTACCATGTGTGCGAGGCTGTGTACTCCGAGCCCTTTAGGCGCTGAACCCTGTGTGCGAGGCTGTGTACTCCGAGCCCTTTAGGCGCTGTACCATGTGTGCGAGGCTGTGTACTCCGAGCCCTTTAGGCGCTGTACCCTGTGTGCGAGGCTGTGTACTCCGAGCCCTTTAGGCGCTGTACCATGTGTGCGAGGCTGTGTACTCCGAGCCCTTTAGGCGCTGTACCATGTGTGCGAGGCGGTGTACTCCGAGCCCTTTAGGCGCTGTACCATGTGTGCGAGGCTGTGTACTCCGAGCCCTTTAGGCGCTGTACCCTGTGTGCGAGGCTGTGTACTCCGAGCCCTTTAGGCGCTGTACCCTGTGTGCGAGGCTGTGTACTCCGAGTCCTTTAGGCGCTGTACCATGTGTGCGAGGCTGTGTACTCCGAGCCCTTTAGGCGCTGTACCCTGTGTGCGAGGCGGTGTACTCCGAGCCCTTTAGGCGCTGTACCCTGTGTGCGAGGCGGTGTACTCCGAGCCCTTTAGGCACTTTCCCCTGTGTGCGAGGCGGTGTATCCCGAGCCGGAAGGCGATATACCCTGTGTGCGAGGCAGTGTTCCCCGAGCCTGCAGAGGACAGAGCTATCTGAAACATCGTCATTAGCTCCACGGAATCAGCTGCTGAACGACGTAAACGCACCAACAGTTCAAAACAACTGAATAGGCTCTGTTAGATTAGCTGAACTGCACCTGATAGGTGTTCAGTTTAAATGACCCCGGGTCGTTAATACACTGTGTGGTTTCGGTGGCGCTTTTTGACACCAAAATTATCAGAACTCCGCCTGCCCCGAACAACTGATAACTCGATATAGTTTCGATCGTCCCAAGATTCTGCGTTAGCGCCATTACATATGTACTGTACATTCCCCTATTTGATAAACCCTGTAATATTACCCAATATAGTTCCATAAATGTGCGATTCTTTGCAAGTGACTGTATAAAAAGTCTTTGCATTAACCAGGTTCCATTGTATAGGAACAACTGAATATGCTCTGTTAGATTAGCTGAACTGCACTTGAAGGTGTTCAGTTTCCAGATAAAATAATCATACCATTGTAAGAAGTTCAGATAGACCCAGCAGGTTATATGTAATTACCTTATCCGCCAGGGGCGTAGGGGTGCCGCTTTGTACACGAGGACATTATTGCAATATAGAAATTACGTACCCCCCCCCCCCCCCTTTCTTAGCTCTATGGGGGCACTAACTCACTCACCCACTCTCAGCTGTTATGTTTATAAACGTTTGACGTAGTGTTGTACTGTGTATAGAGGCGGTAATACAGATGCCATACGATATTGATAAAGAATAGTGTGGACGCAGCGAACTTGCGAAACCCTTAAAAAGAGAACCAAAAGACCTTTTCGATTTATCAACAGTCGTTTTGGAAGACGGTTCATTGTCAGCCGACGGTTATAGTGAATCATCTTTGGCAACATCGTATGTCAATGCACAATCCCACATCTCGCTGACTACTTAATTCGAAAAAACTCACATAAGACTAGTCTTGTATTTTTTGTGCGCATGTTTTTTTATCTCCGATGTTAGCTTCAGAGGTAAGGTGAGGTGAAATGAGGTTTAACGTCGCGTTCAAGATTGTTGGACTAATGCCGATATAAAGTGCTAGCTCACTGAGATACCTGCCGCAGTTTAACATGAACACCCAACTCAGACACTGTATACTGACCAGTCCTTTGTTTCGGCCCCTAATGCCGACCGCCAGGCAGGGTAACAACAAATACCATCTTTTTACGTCTTTTGATATGACGCTGATCGAACTTATTTTACAACTGAGAATTTATCTGTTATATAAGATATATACCAAAATGACGCACTATTGGACATTTTGACCTTAAGAGTTCACAATCTATACATTTTACATTTACCGTAAGCTCATGGGCTCATAAACTCTCGGCATCGCTGTTAAGCTGTATTGGCAATACAACGGTTGCGATTTGGTGTTGAGAACTCAATATTCGGAAAGAGGGAAGATCTTAAAAGACGTCTTCGATATACCTTTCCTATATCTTTTCATTAGCGGGGCGTTAATTTGGACACACACAATAATACAGATGACCTTATGAGGGAATCTTGCTATTCACTGCAGTAAGACATGTTACAGGCTTGTCAAAGCGGCCTGTATTTAATCGAATGAAGACCAACTGAACCGAAACGAACGAGTGATTGGTGGTATGAGCATCGATCCATCGGGTATCGATAACAGAACAGGAAAGATGCAATATTTTAACCATTCGATCCCAATTTCAAATTCGGCTTTCGAAAAGATGTGTTTATTCTTCTATCATTTATCTGTGGCAATATGAAGTATTCCAATGCTTTAATAGGTAAACTCTTATATAAAACTGTCAAAAATAATTTTGCCTCGAGTTGATTCGGTACAGTATTCTGGTGCGTGCTGTCTTAAATTTGATTGATATGTGAAATACACATAGTTGAGAATACAAGGGTTTGGCTGAAGGTGGGGCCCTGTTAACAGCTTGATTGGAGCACGAGGATAAAGAAACGTGTACATAGCAGCTGTCATGACGGATCAACGTAAGTGAAGGAAACTGACAACTGCGCGGACCTCAGAGAGAACAACATGCAACAAGTGCGTTAAAAGATTCGGAGAAATAACCGTAAATCCTTTTTAGAGGACTGAATCTTCTAAGATTCCAGACTAGCTTTTTTTAAGACTTCAAATTCTGAAAACATCAACATGTCTTAATTTGGGCCATATCAATATTCCAATTTAACACTGTAACGGTAACGCTACCCCGTCTCTTTATAAAACTGAATCTTAAGAAATAGCAATATTTCTGTTGCCGACAAGTGTCTAGTATATGATATACGGTATGTCTTTTTCCATTGTATCTTACTGACAAGAATGCTTCATGGAACGAAATACTTGCAAATAACCATCGAGAATAAGGCACATGTTTTCCCTGAGCATGAAACAGAATTCTATAAGTCTGATGTATTTCCTGTTTGTGAGGACGAGAAAGGCGAAAAAACATAAGTAAGATAATTAATGGATTTTTTTCTTGTTTATCACACATTTTGTAACTAGGGATTTTGTTGTCAAGAAGACAAGTGAGAAAGTTCTAGTGTCTCTTACTTGTTTTTCAGCGTAGGATTAGCAACACATTGGGAATCGTGTTGTGGGGAAGTCACAACGAGGTGAAGAAGTCGATGCAGATATGCTACGATAACATGGCAATTAATGGGTAATACACGTACCCGCGTTGCCCCTAAGCAACTAACAACAATGGGTAATACACGCACACCGTTACTCCTAAGCACCTAACAGCAATGGGTAATACACGTACACCGTTCCTCCTAAGCCCCTAACAGCAATGGGTAATACACGTACACCGTTCCTCCTAAGCCTCTAACAGCAATGGGTAATACACGCATACCGTTCCTCCTAAGCCCCTAACAGCAATGGGTAATACACGTACACGTTGCTCCTAAGCCCCTAACAGCAATGGGTAATACACGTTCACGTTGCTCCTAAGCCCCTAACAGCAATGGGTAATACACGTTCACGTTGCTCCTAAGCCCCTAACAGCAATGGGTAATACACGTTCACGTTGCTCCTAAGCCCCTAACAGCAATGGGTAATACACGTACGCGTTGCTCCTAAGCCCCTAACAGCAATGGGTAATACACGCATACCGTTCCTCCTAAGCCCCTAACAGCAATGGGTAATACACGTTCACGTTGCTCCTAAGCCCCTAACAGCAATGGGTAATACACGTTCACGTTGCTCCTAAGCCCCTAACAGCAATGGGTAATACACGTTCACGTTGCTCCTAAGCACCTAACAGCAATGGGTAATACACGCACACCGTTCCTCCTAAGCCCCTAACAGCAATGGGTAATACACGTTCACGTTGCTCCTAAGCCCCTAACAGCAATGGGTAATACACGTACACGTTGCTCCTAAGCCCCTAACAGCAATGGGTAATACACGTTCACGTTGCTCCTAAGCCTCTAACAGCAATGGGTAATACACGCACACCGTTCCTCCTAAGCCTCTAACAGCATTGGGTAATACACGCACACCGTTCCTCCTAAGCACCTAACAGCATTGGGTAATACACGCACACCGTTCCTCCTAAGCCTCTAACAGCAATGGGTAATACACGCACACCGTTCCTCCTAAGCCCCTAACAGCAATGGGTAATACACGCACACCGTTCCTCCTAAGCCCCTAACAGCAATGGGTAATACACGCACACCGTTCCTCCTAAGCCTCTAACAGCAATGGGTAATACACGCACACCGTTCCTCCTAAGCACCTAACAGCAATGGGTAATACACGCACACCGTTCCTCCTAAGCCTATAACAGCAATGGGTAATACACGCACACCGTTCCTCCTAAGCCTCTAACAGCATTGAGTAATACTCGTACACCGTTCCTCCTAAGCCCCTAAAAGAAATGGATAATACGCGTACACGTTACTTCACAGCCTCTAACAGCAATGGGTAATACACGCACACCGTTCCTCCTAAGCCTCTAACAGCATTGGGTAATACACGCACACCGTTCCTCCTAAGCCCCTAACAGCAATGGGTAATACACGCACACCGTTCCTCCTAAGCCCCTAACAGCAATGGGTAATACACGCACACCGTTCCTCCTAAGCCCCTAACAGCAATGGGTAATACACGCACACCGTTCCTCCTAAGCCTCTAACAGCAATGGGTAATACACGCACACCGTTCCTCCTAAGCCCCTAACAGCAATGGGTAATACACGCACACCGTTCCTCCTAAGCCTCTAACAGCAATGGGTAATACACGCACACCGTTCCTCCTAAGCCCCTAACAGCAATGGGTAATACACGCACACCGTTCCTCCTAAGCCCCTAACAGCAATGGGTAATACACGCACACCGTTCCTCCTAAGCCCCTAACAGCAATGGGTAATACACGCACACCGTTCCTCCTAAGCCTCTAACAGCATTGGGTAATACTCGTACACCGTTCCTCCTAAGCCCCTAAAAGAAATGGATAATACGCGTACACGTTACTTCACAGCCTCTAACAGCAATGGGTAATACACGTAGACGTTGCACCTAAGCCCCCGACAGGAATGGGTAATAATCCTGCACGCGTTGTTCTTAATCAGCAACAGCAATGGGCAAGCACATGCGTTGCTCCTAAGCTTGCAACAGCATTTCTTCAGCAATGGGAAAGACACATATACATGTTCCTGTTAAGCCCTCATCAGCAATCTTTTAGCATTGAAAATCACACATACATGCGTTGCACCTAAGTCCGCAACATCAAGTTTTGGCAATTGACAATCAATGTACACAAGTTGCCCCAGAGAGAACAACAGCGAGTTTTGGCAATTGACAATCAATGTACACAAGTAGCTCCAGAGAGACCAACAGCGAGTTTTTGGCAATTGACAATCAATGTACACAAGTAGCTCCAGAGAGACCAACAGCGAGTTTTTTGCAATGGACAATCAATGTACACAAGTAGCTCCAGAGAGACCAACAGCGAGTTTTGGCAATTGACAATCAATGTACACAAGTTGCTCCAGAGAGACCAACAGCGAGTTTTTTGCAATGGACAATCAATGTACACAAGTAGCTCCAGAGAGACCAACAGCGAGTTTTTGGCAATGGACAATCAATGTACACAAGTAGCTCCAGAGAGAGCAACAGCAATGTTTTGAGCAAAGACGCACACACGTGGTGTGGGATGTTGTTCACAATATTAATCACTAGTTTGTCTGATCCAGTGTCGATTATTTACAATCCGTTTACATACAGCTGGAATATTACCGAGTGTGGCTTTAAACAAAAGGACAGCGCCTGGAGGGATGGTATAAAAACATAAATATTCGTCTAAGTTATCTTTTTGAAACGAAAACGTGAGGGCATGACAGACGATGCGGTATCGTTATAACTCTTCACGTCTTCGACCAGTTGAGCTAATAAAGCTACTCTTTTACTGCGGCTAGACATAAAATCCCGGATCAGTGATTGAGTTGGTTTGATTTAGCGCCATGTTCATTCGGTTGTATAACGTCGTGTCAGCTTGGTGTGGGTGAGCACGCGCATCGGCAAGGTGATGACAGATCAAGGGTCGTAATAGGTCAGATGTGGGATTCAACCACCGACCCCTCTCTCTCTGAATCGCTTGCCGCGAATAATTGCAAGATTGCTGATGCGGCGCTAAGCAATAATCACTCACTCCAAATCTCATTTCAGATAAAACGAGGAGGCCATGTACAAAAGCGGGGAAACATATGGTTGTGGCTTTGTGCAATTACCCAAATGTCTATGACGTTCTAAAAAGCCAGAAAGAAATGTGTGACGTCGAAAAACTAATATCTGGATAATACAGTTTGAATCATGAGTTTGTAACCGTCTCGAGCGTATGTTGAAGGCATCAACACATATCTCCTTTAGCTAATTCTGGGATTTAAAAAAACCGCCATTCATATGCCTCCGACTGTTTAAAAAAGGAAATTGTCGGTCACGAAAAATATCTTGTTGCCAGATGTTTCAATTATATTTGATTGAGGCCCATAGCAATAACTTTTTTGATAAAATATTTGGTTTTGCAACTTAAGCTGAAAACCATATCTCGTGTCCATACAAAATCCCGCGGAACTTCATAGTAATCAAATGTTTATCGGGTGGGTACAATGGTAGGTGATTATGGATAGACATTGTCACCAGAAAATGCACCCTTACAGCCATAGTTTCGTCGCTGCAGAATAGGGTGGGTCCGTGCTCCTTTTATCCACCACTGGTTGACCTGTTCCTTGGTTCCTAATGCTGCCGGGTGTTGCATAACTGTTAAGTTGCTGACATAATTATTGCTGTGCTTTTGCTATCGTTTTGAAATAACTATCATTTTGCCGTGATATTCCTGGGTTGCTAGTGTTGTATCATTCTGATTTAACTCTGATATTGCTGTTTTATGTTATATTTATGTTTTATTGCTGTGATATATATTGATGAAATATGACAGTTATATGTCGACGCTGAGCACTACGTTAGAGCTTCTTCTGCACTGGGGCACTGGTCGTCATTTCGCTGTGTAGAGTTGCGTCCCCTCTGTGAGCCAGGAATCTATGATCGTGGGTTCGAATCCCATAATCGCCCTGATAATGTTTAAGTTTTGGCTACACCGTAACCGTGCACGTGGGTTTCACCTGATCAGAAGCGTCTACGACCACCATCACTTCGCCATATCGGCGTTGAACCAAACTCCCACATTAACCGTTAGACTTACCCAAAATATTATTTTCCAAAAAAGCAAACAGTGTAGACTTCTCATTGCATTTATTACACATAGGGTTAGAAATATCCAAGTGAATAAAAATCGTTTGTGAACAAGTGCAAACATTACTTCTCCCGCACCAGGGTATTGTTTCCGTCATCCGGACGTCATTGTTACATTGTTTCATTTGAAACTTATTGTGACGTAAGGTCGCGGAATGAGGTCACTCTAGAAACAACGTCATAGCTGAAGATGTTGACGATTCGACAAATTGTGGTTTTCTAGGAAAGCGGTGCATTCTTCTAAAGGTAGCTCAAAAGGATTAAGAAATAATGGTTACTATGGAAATTATTAAACTCACGTGTGTGTCATACTGATTTTACGAATCATTCGGGAAATCTTGCACGAGTTCCGTAAAATCAGTATGACACGCGTGCTCATATAAACAGAGACTATTTCATATTTCGCACAGACAAATACGATGTATATCTCATCTCGTGAAGTCTGAAAACCTTATTTCCAAACTTCACTCGATGAGATATATATATCGCATTTGACAAAAAGCATGAAATAGTATATTTATTAAAAACATTATGATACCCCCTTTTCATAACATTGTCAAGTCGCATTCAGTTTCACAATAGTTCCTCATTAAAACTTCACAAACAAATACACGGTAAATTATGTTTTCATAATTTTCAATATTTATTGTCGATTCACCATATTTGGAAGAATTTAAAAACCTTAAAAAATATATATATTAAAGGTGTTATTAAAGTGGGAAAGAGCACGAATACATGTATATACAACAAGCGACATTCATGACAAAGGTCAGTGTCCCACTTCATCGGAAGTTTGTGGTACTGTAGTCAAACAAGAACACAACAGACAACATGGTGTTCGTTTTTAGTAATATGAAAGTTGTATGACATCAAGTAGCCAGTATCACAAGGTGAAAGGGGGGCACAGGTGGCCCAGTCGTCTGAGAAGCCGCGATTCGCTGTGCAGAGTTGCGTCCCTTGGGCACGCCAGAAACCTATGATTGTGGGTTCGAATCCCGGTTCGCCCCGATTATGTTTCTAGGTTTGTCAGCACCATACCCGTGCTCGTTGGTTTCACCGAAGTGGTAAACGTCTGAGACCTGCATCACTTCGGACTTTCCTCCCACATTAACCTGACACACCGCGATATAACTGGAATACTGTTAAAAGCGGCGTTAAACCCAACTCACTCACTCACTCACAAGGTGAAAGGTTGTTACTCATCTTGTTTTGTTCCGGTTGTACGCGAGCAGACGAACCAAGGGAGACAACTTTCAAGGGCGGCGACTCTGAATAAAACTAGTTCCGTCATCCCAGGGCTATGACAACGGTTACCAATGCAAGTCGTATCCCAATTGCGTGGATCGATGCTCATGATATCAATCACTGGATTGTCTGGTCCAGACCCGATTATTTACAGACCGTCGCCATATAGCTGGAATGTTGCTGAGTGTGGCGTTAAACAAACGAATAAACAAAACAATCCAATGCAAGTCGACAAAAAAGTTTGAAAGCTGGCGATTTGCCACATATGCAGTACTGAAAATGTTGACAGCTTTAGACAATCCCGTCAAGTGATAATTCTCAAAGCATTGTCAACACAAAGATACTTTTATATACATAACAGCAAATGTACATGCCAATTATTTAGCATCTATGACATTAACACGTCCAATAAAGGTAAATGACATAATCAACAGATTTATGATAACATATTGATATTAGTGCTCGCGTCAACGGGGAACCACGGACCAACACAATACAATTAACATCTCTTGGTTAAATGCACAGGTCAGTTACACTATTTCGTGTATGACTTATTTACACACGAAACATACCCTTTTGTTTATTGCAGATTACATAAATCGGGCGAGAGAAGGGTCGTCGAGTCTCGCGTTCTTCAGACCCGTGCCAAATACATTACGCCATGCCGCTTAACGCCAACCTGAGCTTCACCGAAGCTAGTGGTGACCCTTTCACCGGGGGTGTTAGCAAGTTGGATAGTGAAGAGAACGGAGGTGTTGTCGAGCTATGTCGTAGCAATACTGATCTCTTGCAAGACAGGGACAGGGAGATTCACAAGTCAAGTCACGTGAACCGAGGCTTCTCTGTCAGTGATGTATCGTTAGCCAATCAGAGTTCCCGCCTGCTGTTGAACACTCGAGGTCTGGTGAATGAAACGAGACCCGCCGTAAAAGGACGAGGAGTTCCGAGGATGACACAGCCGAACGTCGCCCTGCTGCCGCACGGCGAGAAACGAGCAGACGACACCGACTTGGAAAATGGAGAAAAAAGGGACACGTGGGGTAAAAAGATGGATTTTTTACTCTCGGTCATCGGCTTTGCTGTGGATCTTGGAAATGTATGGCGGTTTCCATATATATGTTACAGAAACGGCGGCGGTAAGTGTTTTTTTCTGTTAATTCTCATTATAATCACGGCGATTTCCCATTATCTGAAAAGTAGATTGTGTTTTTTAGATAAGACACATGCAGTTTTTCATAGGCAAATTTCCTTTCATTCGACCAACAGACGAACTGTATGACTGAAAGGCTTGCATAAAATACTCTTAATTTTGATATGTATGCTATGTATTAATTCTGTGATACGTAGCATGAGGAAGGACCTTTGTGACGTTATGCCGTTGTAGTAGCAGTAACAATAGTAACAGGAGCAGGAGTAGTAGAAATAGCAGCAGCAGCAACCTGTAGTAGTAGTAGTAGTAGTAGTCGTAGTAGTAGTAGTAGTAGTAGTAGTAGTAGTAGTAGAAACAGCAGTAGTAGTAGTGGTAGAAGCAGCAACAGTAGCAGCAGACAGCAGCAGCAGCAGCAGCAGTAGCAGTAGCAGCGGCAGTAGTAGTAGTAGCAGTCGCCGCAGCCGTAGTAACTGTATGCTCGGGTATATCAATACATATTAAACCACGTCACGTTAATGTTCTCGCAGTTGATTCTGAACCAGGAATTCAGTGGCTATTCTGATCATGCAATCTAACACGTAAAACTGATGCAACTATAGATCATTTTGCCATTTTTAGAGAAAAAGTATGTACCAAACATAACATGCTTTAAGTAAGAGAAATCACTCGAATCGGTTAATTCTGGTAAGTAGAATCAACATATTCTCGAGTTCTCCACTGTGTAATCAATGTAAAAGCACGATGTACACGAATAATATCATTCTATGTCGAGTCTTTGTTTCCCATCATCTAACAAATATTGTATCCTTTTGAAATATGAAACGTGCAGTTTGTCATAGGTATATACCCCGTCACTCAGCCAAACTGGTTGACTCACTCACATCAAATACTGTTTAAATTTATTTAAAGCGGAATTATATTTAGAGTAATAAACACACCAAACTTCCGTCTCATGTAGCAATGATAACGAAGAGAATGACAAATGCAGGCCCGGGGTAAGGGGGGTATTCTCCGCCATCCTTGCCTCATTGTACCCGAAACCCAACCCCGAGTTATGGTAGTAGTAGCAGTAGCAGTAGAAGTAGTAGTCGTAGTAGCAGTGGTATTTATAGTGGTAGTAGTAGAAGTAGTAGTTGTCGTGGTAGCGGTGGTATTTATAGTGGTAGTAGTAGTAATCGTCGTAGTAGCAGTAGTATTTATGGTGGTAGGAGTGGTAGTAGAAGTAGTAGTAGTCGTTGTAGCAGTGCTATTTATAGTAGTAGTAGCAGCAGTAGTAGTCAGCAGTCGCCGAAGACGTAGTAATTGTAAAAAATGCCCAGATAGTGAGTACCGAGTAATTAACGTAAACAACGATAACACGTCGGTGTCGCTGTGCTCACACGTTTCACTATATTCACTATCGAGCCAAAAGGCCATGGCCTATGTGCGTAAACGACCGTGGTGGGAAAATTAGGAGAAACAATTTTTTATCGTAAATTTGGAATCATCTGTCAGATACATATATTCTTACACTGAGAGGTATTTTAAACTTACATGATTTTGTTTTGTTTTGTTTTGTTTGTTGTTTAACGCCGCACACACCACGACTCCAGCTATAATCGAGTCAGGACCAGACAATCCTGTGATTGACATAATGAGCATCTATAGAATGAAATGCGATGACTTGCTGTCAACTTAACCAAGTAACCGAACCTGACCACCCGATCCATTTAGTCGCCTCTAATGACAAGCATACGTTGTTCGAGACCTATATTCTTACCCACAATCCACACGTGTCATACACATTATTTATATAGCTATATATATGTGTGCACGTGTCATGTGTCCTGTGTGGTATCGATGCTAAACCGAATGATGACAGTCATGGTTGTGAGGATTGCGATAAATACATGTTGTTGTTTTTATCCTGCGACTCGAAGCTTCGACGTCTAGCGACATGCTCAAACGTACTGAATTTATGAAGCACGTCTAAAAATTCAAACTGCCAATTTGGTTATCATAACTAAATGTAGCAAAAAGTTGATTTAATCGACCTGGAAATATTGTTTTGGAATATAAACTTTCAAATCTATTTATTTCAATAGAACAACATTTTCCAAATAACTGTACCTCTCACCTTTCTCGTAAACACAACTCAAAATTTTACAATACCAAAAAGACACAGTTAATCTAACGGCTACGTTGAAGTGTTCCATTTCATGATAACAATGTCTATTTCACTGCCCCCTGTCACGTGGAGATAGTTTGATTGACAGCTACGCTGGGGTCTCATATCGAATTGAATGAAACATACTTTCATAGACATACCATTGACAACATATTTATTATGTGTATTATAACCCCCTGCGGATTGAGGAGAATAAAAAAGAAGCTATTTCACAGACCTATATCTTTATGTCAATCAAGGAAGATAAGGATTTCTCTTTATGAGATAGAGAAGCGCGCCAAGACCCCCGCGCCTCCACGTGAGGTTTGGAGCGCATTTCACAATGGAGTTTTGACTTTATTCACTGCTGGTTCACGCTAGTTTTAGGAAACATTTTCGTGCTGTACTAGTTAATGGCATGGATCCGTTAAGCAGCGAATTATTCATGTGTTGGGAGAGTGAACAAGTCATTTATAATAAAGATACTATAAAAACGGGGTCGGTATTTGACATGTTAAAACGTTAATCGGAAAGTGATCATATTTTGGTGGGTGTTATGTTGAATGACGAGTAACTTTGATCTGATTGTTGTATTGTGTACTCGTCCATTGTGTCAATGTAGCCTGGTATTTCCGGGACAAAAAATAAATTCCAGTACCCATGAAAGTTTAAGGACTAACTGAAATAGAAATAGGGGGGCAGTGCTTGATCTGGCTGTTCGTGTGCCATCGTGTGCTCATACTTTCAACCACTGTTTTCCCTATATCAGATTGGTGACGGTAGCATGGAGGAACAGTCATTCATGTAAGCCGATCGTCTTAGGGCCGCTGGTTACTGCTATCATCTACCCTGGCGAGAGAAAGGCGAACTCTCTTATAAACACTTTCAGCAAGTTTTCATGATTCTGGCTCAAAGTTTAATAAATCAGCGGGAAATATAAAATGCACTAGCAGCCACAGACGTGGATTGCAAATGCTTCCATTTGCACATGTAACTCACCATATATAGCATATATAGACAGGAGAATGGAGACTTAACCATCGTGCGTTTAAACAGCAGCCTAGGAGCCAAGATGAACACCCCCCCCCCCCCCCCCCCCCCCACACACACACACACACACTCACACACACACACCCACACATCCACACACATGACGCCAACACTCCTTTGGAGTTAGTGCTGTGAAAAAAAACTTGAAAGTGTTATTGGGTTTTCCTCAACTTCTTAGACAGTTCCTCTCACCAATAAAACAGGCACTTCTGGTTTTAAGAGTACTTCGATTAAAAAAACACAGACGTAGACCGAGCTTGTATTTTTTTATAAAGCAATGTGCCGAAACCGCTTATATGGGTGTTAAACGTTTCCATAGCATCACGTGTTGTGATTGACACGTCGCCCAATAGGTAACTAAGATACGTCTTTCTCAATTAATTGGTTAACGGATGTTTTACCTACAAAATATTGGATCGATTGTCAAAATAAACTAAAACTAATGTTAAAGTCATATAGTTTTATAATTGTTGGTCGCATGAAAACAAAGAAGAAAAAATGAATTAAACGAGCTTGTTTATATTTAATAAGGCTTCAAAGTGTTGTTTTCCTTCCCACATAGACCGTCTTGAATTTCTGCTCTTTTGGATTCCATCCGGGAAGAGAAAAACAGATAATATGAATTTGTGAAATTTTGGATCGGTGTATCCTTGAACCGAGTACTTGAATACAGAATGTCCAACATAAGATGACATTAGATTCACGCACGATCATCTCGCCCCACGAAGATCCGGGTAAGAATTCAGCAACAGATGCTTGTCGTTAGCGGCGACTAACGGGATGAGGTGGTCAGGCTTGGTTGATGCATGGCTTCGTATCCCAATTTCATCGATCAATGTTCATGATGTCAATCACTGGCTTGTCTTGTCCAGACCCGATTAATTCCAGACTGCCGTCATATCACTGAGTGCGGTATTTAAAAACTCTTCTGAACTGAAGTCTTGGGAGTCACGCATGGGTCAGTCAGCTATGGCACCGTACTTTTGCTCTGCGTCTCGTAGCCGTGGCAGCATGGCTAATCTTTGGTTCGAATCTCTGTGTCTCCCCGTTTTGGAAACGAGTGAAGATCCGGGTTAGAATTGGTCTTCGGCACCCCATGCTTCGTAAGAGGCAACTAACAGGATCGAGTGGTCAGGCTCGGTGACTTGGTTGATGCATGTCATCGTATCCCAATGACGTAGATCGATGTTCATGATGTCAATCACACGCGTATCCGATCCAGCCTCGATTGTTCACAGACTGCTTTCAAATATCTGTGATCTCCCGAGTGTGGTGTTTAAAGCAAACAAACAAATGAACTTTGGTTTGTTGTACCCATAACAGTGAGTTTCACCTACGTAGTTTACGACCTACGTCACTGTGGGTGTTCTTCAGTCAAAGAACTAATAGACTTACTTTTGTAGGGTTACACTTTGTACGTTTGTCATAACTGGGTATTTCTTGGTCACTACGTTCAAAGACTTGCAAGGACGTACGTACAAAGCGTCGGTACAGGTGGTCAAGCTGACCTCAATTAGCGGAACCGCGGAGTGAGATTAAATCGGTAAAGCCAAATCGTCTGAGGTAATTTGTAATACGATTATCAGTTCGCCTGATTTCTGATCTACGTACGTTTGTATATGTTATTGGTAAATACAACAAGGCCATTTGTGATTGTTTGTAAACAACAGTAGTTACTAGATTGTCTAGACCCCAAATATTATATTGATAAATTGAAAAATGAGCCAGCCAAAGAAATTGTGACTTATGTCATATACAGACTAGAACAAACGGAATGGCCACGATGACATATGTATTTTATCCATTGCATTTATTCAAAGACTCGAAGATTCAAATACAAGTACACTGTAACTACTTATAGCAACCAGGTCAGGAAATTAGGAGACTGGTGAGCTTAAATATGCAACCGTGAAAATATTTATTGTTAGGTTTTATTCAGAACTGTGTTGGTTCTTTGTATGATAAAATGTTCGTCGGGGCGTTGTCTTGTTTGTTTTCGCAGAATCCCATATGAATGTAACCGCCCCCGCCCCAAATGAACAAAAAACAAATGAATATACATGTACAAGAAAATTTATGCTTAATAAAAGATTTATAACATATAACTAAAAATTAAAATATTAAATCGTACATGTAGGAAGGAAACGTCTTCCGGCTCCTTGAGCCACCGTATGCGATATATTACATGTCGTTAAAGGACTTGGAATAAAAACAACCAACGCCTCCTCACAATACGAGGAAGATACGTCTTATTTCGTGTAGGCCATACTAGAAAATCAATTGATTGCCCATTTGCCGGTGCGAAAAAAGGTCAGATTTTGTTAAGAAATAAATCTTCGCGATGTGAAAAAGCCGAATCCGTTGATGAGAAGCTATACGATACAGCAATACCTTTCATCACGTCAGTTGCGATACCTTTTCACATCAAGTGTAGAAACGCCCCCATAGATAGGAATAGGGAACACCAACAGGGACTGTCTCAATAAAACACGTTAATGCCGCCATTATCATAAGGCTTTGGAGATCTTTAACAGAACACCTATTTGTGATGACTGAAGTACTGAGTTAAGTATCGCTTTGTCAAGAATATTTCTCTTTATATGCAGGGCGTTGCTAAACGTTTGGCCGCTTGGAAATAATTCTTGTTTCGCTCCTCCGTGAGGCCGCCTAAAAGTGTTGGAAAAAATATGTGCATGCTAATTTCGTTTCCTCTTTCCTAATTATGGAAGTGCATTGTTTATTTTCTAAATGCCGTTTGTGGTAATGCGAATGCTATATGAAAACCTTTCAAGGATATATTTTCAAAAGAATATCCTGCAAATATTATATTTTCTTATTTCATGCTTTTGAAAGAATAAATACATAAGAATAAAATAAAATCTAGAACGATGATCGGTAGGTTCAGGCTATACTTGGGACTCGAACCCATGCCGGTTTACTGTCAAGTAGTTGAAGACAGATTTGACTTACACGACACGCCTTTGCTTCAGATGAAGTTAAATCCACAGCGGTTGTGTTGCTATCGACCCGCGCTGAAGGGGGCCGCAGGTGGCCCTGTCGTTTGAGGCGTTGTCAGTTCGCTGTGCAGAAATGCGTCCATAGGGCACGCCAGAAACCCGTGGGTTTCACCAAAGTGGTTAAGGTCTGAGATCTACATCGATCTCGATTGCTTGGATCGATGCTCATGATATTAATCACTGGATTGTCTGGTCCAGACTCGATTATTTACAGACCGCCGTTATATAGCTGGAATATTGCTGATTGCGGCGTTAAACAACAAACCAACCCACCAACAACCTACATCACGTTGGGATTTCTTCCCATGTTAAGCTGACACGCTGTGATATAACTGGCATAGTGTTCAAAGCGACGTTAAACCCAACTCACACACACTCACTAGGTAGAGGGCAAAATAGTTCGTATTGTGACGAAACTGAGAGTTTTGTATATCTCTGGGTCAATTATGTGTCTCCGCTTGTAATCTAAACAAATGTAAACAGCTTCAAACATGAACTAAGAGAAAGTCGTCAAAGTTTTCTTATAAAATATAAAACATTTTGCACTTGTGCGTTGTAAGCGAATGTTCTTATTTTGTAATTATCTAATTACGATGTGGCGTCACCCAACACAACTACCCTACAGTTCGTTCTTGTAGCATCACTCTCACAGCATCAAGGGTTTAAATCGTTTATCTAGGCATTACAACTGGTAAGATATACTAATGCATTCGCGCACATTTTATAAATGCAAACGTACAAACTGACGCGTTTCCGAAAACGGCAAACAATAAACACTCATTGTGAAGTAGACATTTAATCCGTTACATCTTACATTAATGCAACAACCATGTAATCTGA
This sequence comes from Haliotis rufescens, assembly GCF_023055435.1. Taxonomy (NCBI): domain Eukaryota; kingdom Metazoa; phylum Mollusca; class Gastropoda; order Lepetellida; family Haliotidae; genus Haliotis; species Haliotis rufescens. The sequence continues at coordinate 5,298,077 of NW_025963835.1, read as the reverse complement.
CGAGATTGTATGCGTCTACGAGAGATACAATAAGTGTTCTGAGAATCTGGATATTCATTTCGTTGATAGTCCAATCTCAGTTGTGGATATTAAGTGGCAGTTCGTATCGCTTCCCGACCCAAGAACCGCTATGATTGTCTCCCTGGGTATTGTAAGTATGTGTATCGTTAGACGCCTCGACAGAGTAATAGATGTTTGTGCCAGTGTTTCAATGTCTGTTTTGTCAGTAAATACCCTGTATTATCCAATCTTCTCTCCTCGATCACTGCCAGTTTGGGCGCGATGGACACCGTGTCTGTAGAATGGCAGCCCTATTACTAGACAACATGCTGTTCAACAAATCCTTTAGCCTTAGAATAAATCTCAGAATCAGCCTCATATGTCTGATTACAGGGATCGCAAAGTTACGTTCCGTGTGCTGTCCTTTTCATTTTCATTTTGAATTGTAATTTAGTCTTAGCTAAAACTTGGGTTTGATTTAACGCCACTTTGAACAGTATTTCAGTTATATCACGTCTGGTCAACTTGATGTGGGAGGGAAAGCCTAAAGTGACGATGATTTTAGACGTTTTACCACTTGGGTGAAACCCATGCGCACAAGTATGGTGTCCCTATTTCATCTAAAGTATACCACATATTGTCATTCAGGAGTGAGTGGGTGAATTTTGTTTCGCCCCACTGTTATATTTCAGCTGAATGCCGGCGTCTGTAATCTATCACCTGATCCCCATTTTAGTCGACTCATCCAAGTATGGCTCTGGGTACCTATTTTCTGGAATCTTCGTTAGGAAGAAATTTAGGAAGAACAATATATAACAGAATACGAACATGATATATATTGCCGTGCAAAAGAAATTATACACTTAAAAACATGTATTTGACCAAACAATTACAAACGTCAAAAAGTTACTAGGATGACTCCGATAAACTGCAAACGTTTGCTCAAAAAACACAACTACGACACCTGTATCAAATACATCACCATCGAATACTCCAGTCACCATTTCTTGCTTGTGTCAATTACGAGTATATCGACCATCGAACAAGGCGTATAATTTCGTTTGCCCGGGCGGCACCTTAAAAAATACAAAGTATTCTGATACCGCGTTTTGTCACCTTGCGGTGCGAACGACAGCTGAACGTCAGTTGATTATTGTGACGTGTTGATTTGTGGGTGTTGTAGGTGGCGTTGGATGGCAGCGCGATAATGAATTTGCTATCGATAGCTCGTGGCCATACCTTGCAGCAGGATATGCGTATATATAGTTCATTTTATATTTGTCTGGTTGTCATGCTGATTTTCGAAGTCATGCTGAGTGCCGGAAGTTGTATATTTCACGACATATGAAATGAGTGAGTGAGTGGGTTTTTTAACGCTGTTTTGAACAGAATTTCAGTTATACCACGTCTGGTCAACTTGATGTTGGAGGATAGCCCGAAGTCGTTATAGTCTTAGGCGAACACGGGAATGGTGCTGACAAACCTAGACACATAATTAGGAGGAACCTGGATCCGAACCCCCATCTTAGGTCTCTTGCTCGCCTAAGGGGCGCAACTCAGCACAGCGAATTGGTGTGCCTTAGACGATTGGGCAACCTATGCACCGTTTCCCGAATGAAAGGTATTCATTATGACACGGAATTCGCAAAATGTCCACGATTATTTATAATTGATACATAGCTGTTGGGAGGAGTTAGTGCCTTCTTCAAAAGAACTTTGTCGAAAAAGTTGCCGCTCAAAATGATAGTGTGTCATCATCTACTGATACGTCAGACACGTCAACGCCATCAATGATATCTGTATTACACAAACAGTGTTTGGCGCGCGAAATATTGTATCCATTTTATTAACTCGCTTTATTTAAACCATATGTATGATCAATAAATGTTTTCGTCAATCTCATTAAAATCAGATCTTAGTTCTCGCTATCGCTAAACAAAGACTGAGGACATCCCATTACAGGTCACGTCAGAACGACCATTCATCCGACCAATCAAAGCCTCGCTTACCAGATCATGAAAGTGACAGTCGGAATATGTTTTCTAATCATGCAAACTCGAAAACGTTAACACGGTGTATTCCGAACGACAGTTACGGCCCGTACGCCTGATTCCGTCACAATTATCGTCTTTCTCTCGCTTCCGTGGGATAGACATTTGAACGGAAGGAAGCGTTGCACAGTACGTGGGAAGCACTGCCATATATTAAACAAAGTTTGTGTGTTCAGTTTTCAAAATTTTAATCGAGAACTGTGTCAACATATTTTTCAAGTGTTGTCTGAAATGGAAGTCGCCAGGTTGAAACGAGTGCCGTAAAGCTCGAGAAAGCTGCTTTCTAATTGGCTGCTTTCTAAATGTCGGTCGGTCAAAGTTCGCGAAAGGTCGTTCTGATGTGACCCGTAATGGGATGTCCTCAGATCTTTGTTTAGCGCTAACGAGAACTTAGATCTGATTCTAATGAGAGTGGGTTATCGCTATCCTATAGGTTTATGTTTAGCACGCTGATTTTACGAAGAGTCAGAATCCCTTCTAAATAAGAGTTTCGTAATTTTAGTAACTGTTTATTGTCCAACGTTCATAATTAGATGTAGCTTGTCCTTTGTACCAGTTAGTATCAATGCTCTGAACTAACATTCCTGCGTGAAAGCTTACACAAGTACGAACGACGATACTGATTTGACATTATAAAGTTTTAAAGCTTAGCTATTTGAAAACTGTATCGAGAAGCTAACAGTCAACATATCAACAATGACAGTATCAGCCGCCATTACTGTTGTGACGTGACGAGAGTGGAGTAGTTTTGTATTTCCCGCCCCAGAAGGATATACGGTTGAGTACACTCACGAATTTGTATTATCCATTGATTTGCATGACGTCGTTGCTGACGTAATGGAGTCAACGGAGTTGACTTCACGTGGACACGTTAAGGGGCCACGTTTAATAACATACTATTCCGTAATTATACATTACGTCAACAATGACGTCGATAATCCGCCTGCATTGGTTCCGACATGTGACGTCACTTACGTATTGGCCGTGTGAAATGTGAATAATACGCGTGCTCTTATGGATGTTATTAACTCGTTTGTCTGTGAAAATATGACAAATTAAAGTGGTTGCTCTCTAACGAAATAGCTGATTTTTGAATATAACACCTTATGTATCCTTCATTGTAATGGTTACCTTGTTGGTAATATACTGTAACCGTATAACCATGAGTTTAGTGCATAGTGTTCGTAACATAATAACAAAGTTCATTACTGGGTGAGTGAGTGAGTTAGGCTCAGGCAAGTCAACAGTGGTACAGATCTTAGACTAAAACCTCTTTGGTAAAACGAGGACGGGTGTTGGATTGACAGACCGCTGGTCATCCTCCGGTCGAACATGGGATTCGAACCCTCGATGAGTGGATCCTGACACGCCTATTCACAGCAAGATGGGTCGCCTTAGACTTCTGGGCCACTCAACTCCTCCCTCCGTGTAAGCCGTGGATAATAAAGAGAGATAACGGTACATTTGGGACTTAATCTTAAGCCTAGCCTAGTTATCATCCTGAGAGTAATGTTAGTGTGTGCGATAATGTTATAAGCATGTTTTGATTAGATCGGTTATGTCCTTGACCTGTTTCTCACAAAACTTTCCGATACCTGGCAAGTGAGCGCCTACGCCGACTTGTGGATATTACTGTCACTTGCCACGGTTTCCTAATAATATACGTGTACATTGTGCAAGAAGTTACATTGATGTCGAATGTCATCAAACAACTGAATTGACTGGTTTTTAATAATACTGATTATCTGCACCTACGTCTGAACAAACCCACACACTGACCGCGAGCAGTTGCGATAGCTAACACAAGACAACAAATGCACTGACTGCATCCTAATAATTTAATGAAATAATAGGTGTTCATTATTCCACAGAACATACCAGGAATAAACACGTTTTGCATCCATTCTCAGTTGTTAGATACACTGAACAACGTGTTATATCAGTCAGGGTCTAGTCAGCAGTTGCGGAGCGATACATCCTGGACTGAAGTCTGTGAAATGAAAATATTTTAAAAATAAATGTATGTAATTAGTTTAAACTATGATAAAAAGGAGCTTGAATTATTGATCGTCCTGAAAGAATGACTTGTACGGTTATGTTGCACATTGTTCTCATTACCTAACGGTGTATTCTGATGCTGTGTCAGACTCTGCAACAGGTGGCTAGACCACGCGCAAGTCGGTCTACATCGGTACTCGGATCCCTTTCAGCAGAAATGTTAACGTCAATGCTGCACCAAAGTACGTACTTGCAATTCAGCTTACGCGAAACACATTCTGCAGATTTAGAAGATTTTTATGCATTAACAAGCTCATAATCCAAACGCTCCTTCAGATAAAATATGTTTGATAAAACGTAGCTGTCATTCGCACTCATGCTCACTCTGTCAAAAAGTGACATGTAATTGATAAAAAATGGTATTTGTAGTTCGAGCATTTTTATATGAAAAAATAAATAATTTCCCACTTCCTGTACCGCTCCTGTGTATGATCTTTAGGGCGTGGAACGTATCCCGCACGTTGTTATATTATTCCAGCAAAAAAACTCACTCTAAGGCCTGCTCCCCTTCGGAGTGTCTTCCAACATTTAGCTGACGCGCGTCATACAGTTCACAATCCAGTGATTGACAACATGAGCATCGATCCACACAATTGGGATACGATGACATGCATAAACCAAGTCAGCTCGCCTGACCACCCGATTCCGTTAGTCGCCTCTTACGACAAGCATAGTCGTGTAAATGCAGAGTGGAAAACATGCGGTCTTAATGTAACATGTGTCATACTTTGTAAACGTCGTTTGGATGAGCCTTAGCGAATGACTGCCTGTTGTCGCTGTGAGTATGTCGATGTACGTGCTTTGGGCATGGATGACCTTTACGATGATTAAACTGATGGCGCTGATGATACTTCTGACGATGTAATCATGGTACTACTTCTGACAATATCATGGTGCTATAATTGACGATATATTCTTCTGATGATGATACTTGTAACAACATGGTTCTACACAGAGTGACGATCATGAAGATTGCATGTTATTATTATACTTATAATATGAAAATGATGATAATAATTGTGGTGACGTTGATGGTACTGGCGATTCTAGATTTAGATAATGACAAGATAGAAGTTAAAAACAGGGAATACTTGCGATTGAAAAAATCCTTTCAGAACATGTGTAAATGATTACCCAATCGTTCTAATTGAAATACGCCTACACTTATCAAGAACCATTAATAACGGAACCGCGCGAAATGTGCATTTTCATCGTTTTTACAAGTTTGCATCCCAAGCCGTGGGATATGAACTGTTTATTGCCCAACAGAAATTAGCGCACTCCTTGCTTTTTATCACTTAAACACGCGTATTTTCAGATTGTGATTGACAATAATGCAGTTGCATTCACTTTGGATGTGGTCCTGCACTCTTTGCTTGTTGTAACGGAGATGCACTTAACAAGCTTAACGCTCAGCGTTAAATGGTTCTTGGATAGGATAACAAAACCTTGTAAATATCTCGAAATATGTCGAGGGATGGGTGTCATTGTTGCATAGCTTCATTCTGGGTGCCCTTTTTAAGAAATGATCCTTTTATTTTATGCAAGGAGTGACAATGATTTGACAGACGCAGAACCAATTTGGACAAACACGGGGTGGCGTGTACTGAATTTGGGTACATTTTTTCTTAGACAAGGATAGTTCGTCTATTGTTGCGGGTTTGTCATCCGTTTTGTATTTCAGTGCACAAGGTATCGTGTTAGATAATTAATTCAGGTACACTATAAATAACATTGTTCTTTAAGGATCCACTCGTTGACTGGTGTATCGTGTGTCTTGAAAGGGTGTGATTAAATGACTTTTCACTAAACCCAATCAACAGTAATGTCCTTTCAGTATATACAAGCAGAGCCGGGATAGTGTGTGTCTTGACTACACTATATAAGAAAATGTGTAGCTCGACATCTTAAATGTTTTTATTGATACGACTGTACTTACACTACCACCTGCTCTGATTCTAAAATAGAACTAAGCAAAATTGTTTTTTTAAATAAGGCATGTAAGAAAACGTTAAAATATCTGGAGGCTACATCTTATTCTAAACAGCGCTGGGCTCAACAAGCAACAAAAAGAGAAATAAAATTGCGTTGACAACAAAGTTCACATCATTTTCCCTCCCACTTGTCCAATTTGGTGACGTTCCATCTAAACACACTACCTTTTTAACCCAAAAGAAAAAACAGCGAACTTTTAGAACCGTAATCTCTCTTATAGTTCCTGTTTGATCCCTAATTGCATGCATAACCACCTTAATTTGTTGTAGCCGTGTACCCAAGTTCAGCTGTACCTTATTTTCACTGCCAAAGCTTTTAAATGCGCTTTGATTTGTAGCGACATTTACCGCAAAATCGGTCAACATTCATCAATTCTTTACAAAATTCCATTACCCCACCCCCACAAATTTCTGCAACCTCAGGGTCCTTTCCTCAATGCCCCTTCTTTTCGTTGTGTGGCGTTCTTTCAAACTTTCCTATATGTCACCGTGCTGCAGGCGATTGTTAGCGCCCCAACTGCAGTGTCCAAGCTCCTCAGTGATGCCCGATACCGCCCTGAGCCGGTGTTAATAGGTTGTTTCTGCCTCGCAGCAAAAGGAGTCCCTCTGAATTAATTGTTATTGTATAATCAGCTCCATAATTAAGAAAGCAGTTCCTCTAGGGTCGCTTCCGTGTACTTGGGTCTACAATTACAGCAATGTCTTTGATCCTTGCGCAATGCAACCTCTGAAGTGGTACCATTTTGGCCAGAATAGAAGCACTATTATATGCTTGTTAGGTTGTGTGTGTGTGTGGATTCTTCTGTTGTGTCTAGTGGGAAGAATACACTATACGTCATAGGGCCGCGAGTGACGACACGGCATCCTTGTTTCCTCAAACGATCATGCGTGGACACACCCGCCTGCGTCAGGTGACGGACCACGAAAGGCGTATATTGAACATCTACGTAGTGATTGCTTCATCTTCAGTGAAGACATGGGAAGGCCTATTTAGGGTTTATTGCGTCAAGCGTGACAGGTGCTACCCGTCAGCTGTCTTCTGGCAGTTCACCACGATGGTGACTAAACGCGTGTGTGATTCATGTATTAATAGATAATAGTAGTAGTAACTGTTGTAGATTTTAAGGGCCGCACAGGTCTATTTGTGCCCATTTATTTATAGTTACTCTCTGTAGGGCTATATGTGATCTTCTTTCGTTTTCTTTGGCTATTTAGAGCTTAGAACTTTGGTATGCTATATATCTATATAGCGTTAAATACCCAGATATTTCTCATAATATATGCTGCTCTGGGTGTACTGTCAGAAGTCAGTATGGTTGTTTGACCACATGAATAAGACGTTTCTTATTTAAATAATAAAAGGTATAGGTTCTTCAATATCAAACATTCCTCTCTACAGAAAAGAAATCCTAAATCAATGTAGTGTAGTGTAGTGTAGTGTAGTGTAGTGTAGTGTAGTGTAGTGTAGTGTAGTGTAGTTTCATAAGCCATAAGCACATCCATTAGCATAGCCATAAGCATAGCCATTAGCACATCCACAAGCACATCCATAAGTACATCAACTAGCACATTCATAAGCTGTGAAACCGAACATTTAGTATTCCAAATCTCCAGTGAATACTGTTAGGTTAAGGGAACCGTAAACTGTAGTGTAGTGTAGGGTTGTGTAGCGTAGTGTAGCGTAGTGTAGTGTAGTGTAGTGTAGTGTCCACCCATAAGCACAGCCATAAGCACATCCAAAGGCACATCCATAAGCACATTAACAGTCAACTCCTTTCCAGAGTGCATCATGTCAAGTATTTATTTGTTTTCAAATTCGACCATGAACATGTTAGCGTTTAAATGATATGTTTTCGTTACATATAAAGGATAATAAATAAACACTATTATATATCTACAATCTTTCTCGATACGAGTTTGGAATCCGGGATATTCTGCCAATTAGCCTATATTTGCCAGATTGCTATTAAAATATCATGTTTTCACCACAAGAGCACTGAGGCGAAACCGTTTGCCCCGCCGCTTCGTAACTGCATCAACAGATAAACGATAATATTGCCTCAGAATAAGTCTATATTTTTTCTTTCTTTGATTTCAAACCAAATTAACGCCAACCGACACGGATAATGTCCACGAGAGAAATCTCGGGAGAACCCCACATTGGCATCTTGATAAACCCTTAGCTGTAGGGGACACGTGTAAATAAGTTTTAGAGAACTGTACGTGTGTACATGTGAAGCGTGGGGGCTCGTCAGAAATGCGACGGCGATGTGCGTTAGGACGTTTTCAGTTGGTGTACCGATCCACACATGAGGTATATCAAATGTATGTGTTATAGGTTAGTACATGTTATAATGGTATGGTAACTTGCAGAAAGTAAAAGAATGATGATTGCTTCTGTAATCCTTTCACTGTATCCTTATATTGAAATCCATTTTGACGGTTGTCGGTAATCCACCCTATTGTACACTTAAAACATTTCAGGGTATATTTCGATTCCGTAACAGCAAAGTCTCTTTGTAGGGCCTTGACATCTCATAAAGTAAACCTTAGCGCTGCGCCGTTCGTAAGTCCATGTTGAACTATATAATTTACGAATGTCGTATAACGAATATCACCTCGTAGAATGAGGCATCATCTCACAGTAGTAAATCGTACGTCCAACTTTAAGTTTGTATAGTCGCTAACGTACTATACCAGTCTATGTCAAAGTATATCACTCTTTTTGTTGTATTTTGTTGTAGTGCTAACAATAATGATCGACCCTTTAATATTCCAAGGGTGGCTAGGGGATATATTTTAGGGACAGGATGGCTTTTTTTTGTCACTGCCTCAAAACATATATTTTCTCTTCGAAAGTGGGGACCAAACAACATCCTCATGATCACGACATCCAGTAAACAGTTATTAAAACTAGAGACGAAATTGTATGATTCAAATATTTCCTGAAACAAAAAAAAGACGAACCAAGTCCCCCTGTCGGAACATCAGGCGGACCCTGAACTCCTCTTCTGAAATACTGGAACACACACAGCACTTTCGCAAACAAACATTCCCTTATTTTCTGTCGCTAGTACAGATACATATATGACACAATTTTGAATTTTGAATCAAACAGGCACATATCAACTCAGTATATACAAAAAAATGAATAATGGTTATTACGTCAAAAACGAGGTAAGTAGACAGCTGAGAGTAGTGGTAGTTGTGACAAGCCCGATTGGCCACAGACAAGAACATGTGTAATTCCATCGCATTTAAAGTCACAGAAAAAAATCACATAAATACAGATATGAACATTCAGATCTGTAAAAAATTAATAACCACGTCAAGATAATGTTTACCAGTAAGATTCACATGAAAAAGAAGAAGAAAAGAGTCTTGCCGCTTGCTGTATTTTTCCTTACAAGAAGTTGTTTTTTTAATAATCGTATCCTGTACTTATTTTCTGACGAAACATGCGTTTTGGTTTGCACAACGACATACTTATATTGAAATGTATGAATCGTAATCGATTATCTAATGACGTGTTTGTAACCATTGCTTGACAGTGTAGTTATCTGACGTCCCCTTCACATGCTTCCTCTGCTTCTTTGCATTACACGCTGTAACGCAGTACTTGCGGCAATAGATCTGGAGAAACTTTCAGTGCACTTGTACAAACTTTCCATCAAATATCCGTGGATACGTGTTACAGGGCTCGATTTAAGGAACTTGATTTTACTTGTACCAAGTGCATGGTGACATGAAAAGTGAGTTGCACCAGACAAGACCAGGTTGCACCACAAAGCGTAGTTGTATTGATTGTGTTCGAAGATCGATGTTAACCTGCCGCAGTAAGCGTTATTATGACACAAATTTGAATTTTGGGACACTTGGTGCACGTGGACATAAATATTACAAGTAGGTTGCTTTTGACGATTAAAAGGTTGCACTGGTGTATGTTTAATATAGCCTTGCTTTAGTGAGTGAGTTGGGTTTAACGCTGCTTTAAACTGCCTCTGCCACTCACCAATATACACTGCCACTCACCAATATACACTGCCACTCACCAATATACACTGCCGCTCACCAATATACACTGCCGCTCACCAATATACACTGCCTGTCACCAATATACACTGCCACTCACCAATATACACTGCCACTTACCAATATACACTGCATCTCACCAATATACACTGCATCTCACCAATATACACTGCATCTCACCAATATATACTGCCACTCACCAATATACACTGCCACTCACCAATATACACTGCCACTCACCAATATACACTGCATCTCACCAATATACACTGCCTGTCACCAATATACACTGCCACTCACCAATATACACTGCCACTCACCAATATACACTGCCACTTACCAATATACACTGCATCTCACCAATATACACTGCCACTCACCAATATACACTGCATCTCACCAATATACACTGCCACTCACCAATATACACTGCCACTCACCAATATACATGAAGGGTATGTTTGAGTGTTTGAGTCGGGTAGCCAAGTGGTTAAAGCGTTCGCTCGTCACGCGCGAAGACCCGGGTTCGATTCCCGACATGGGTTCAATGTGTGAAGCCCATTTCTGGTGTCCACCGCCGTGATATTGCTGGAATATTGCTAAAAGCGGCGTAAAACCAAACTCACTCACAGCCAAAGAATCCATTCCGCCGTTGTCATATACATACATCTTAGTCACGCCATGTTGTCTATGGTTGTCGTACTGACATTCAGACCTGGACGAGGAAACAGTCACATGTGGCTCCACCGCGTTATTCTGCACCATATATAACACCCTGGGCTGGAAAGGAGTAGTGATATTACACACGTTTCACCGTATGGTCCTGCCGAATATAGTGCGCTAGATTTGGTGTGACAGATTATGAAAACAAATTATTATGTGCAATGGAGAAAATTGGTATTTACAGTTAGACTTGATGAATAAACCTGCTGGTCATTTAAACAGATATAATCGTGTGTTGGTCCCTTAGGATGTTTGATGTGTCAAGTGATATTAAATTAAAATACTTTGCTATGAATTCCTCCGAATCTTGACCCAGATGACTTATTGCAACGCAGAAAGCACAGTGAATTAAATTTGTAAACAGTAACCTCTCTTTCTCACTGTTTTTTTTTGGACAGACCGACAGAATTTATTCATCTTTTTTATCTGACAGCATAGACAATTTAGGACCCAGAGCCCGACTGAAAGCGTTACACTGCGCATACCATACCGCCAGTGCTGCCGTGATACGATAGGGTTATCAGATTGAGAGCGCGGCGTCAGTGTAGGAGAACACACATGTACAACGTAGCGTTAACGCAGATGCGATGATAAATCCTTTCAATTAAATGGTTTCACTCTCTGTGCGTTTTGTAAACCAAAAACATTGTTAAGTTCTATGAAACGGCACCCTCGGTGATAAAATCTAATTGCATTCAACGCCACATTTAATTCTTGAGTTTCATCGTCCAAAGACGTCACAAAGTTTTTTTCTCAAAGGAATAACACCAAAAAGTGGATAGACGCCACTAAACGCTAGGAATCTGGGGAATTCCAGACATTGTTGGGAGCTTTGATTAAATAGTGCAAGAAATAACTGAAATTGACAATCAGCTTATCTCGTGAAATTTGCTCTCATTAAGTGCGGCTTTAAAAGCTTTAAGCTGACAAAATCAGCTGAACGGTGATATAGGTCGCAATTGGAGTTATTTTTGTGCAATTTGAAGACGTGAAGGGCGAAAGAAGTGTTTTTCATGGTCAATGTTTGTTACACGACCTTGCGTTTATCTCTCTTTTGCTGGGAAGGAGAGAGAGAGAGAGAGAGAGAGAGAGAGAGAGAGAGAGAGAGAGAGAGAGAGAGAGAGAGAGGGGCACAATTGAGAATAAGATCGCGAGCATGATACCCGTTATAGTACGTTACAGAAAGCGAAAACAAGATACTCGTTACAGCTCGTGACAGCTGCTGCTAGATTCTCGTTAAAGTACGTGGATATTCGATAAATTACGTGACAATGACACAATCCCGTTAAGGAGCAGCATCACCAAAGGGGATGGTTAGAGACCAACCCCTGGCTGTTTTAGGCAGAGGTGTGGTGCACAGTGCCTCTGGTGCCAATTTAGATCAAGTGAACAAAAAATGAAAGAAAACCTCGTCATTTTCTTGAACTCAAAGGGAGGCCAGGGTGGCCCGATGGCATTTCGATACTCAGAGTTACATCCCTTGGATCAAGTGGTATTATCTTTGACTTTGCTGGCACATTGAACTGACACGCCTCTACATGATTAAAATACTGTTGTCACTCCTCGGTAAAAAACACATACCACAGTCGTGGAGGGAACATTTTGTCTAATCAAGAATTACAACTGCTATGCATTATTTACAACCAATAAAAATAATGTTTTACCAAGTTTTTTCTCTCTAGATCTAGAACTGCAGACTAATTTTGGCCAAAACAAAGCCAGGACCAAATGACACCAGGGCGAAGCTGTATAAAATATTAGTTACTCTCAAAGCATCTATTGATCGCACACATGCTGCTCACAAATACTGATTGAAGTGTACACTGTTGTCATCTGGTGGACTAGCCATAAATGATGATATATTGGCATGGGGATATCACACATGGACACATGAACGGACAGCGTACTAACTAATATGCAGTGCTATTAATAGCAGAATCAGCTTAACATTACTATAAAAGTTTGGTATAAAGTACAATACAAATTGAGTGTTATTTTAAAACATATAATATTTATATTTTTATTGATATAAATATTCCACAATGGTCTTCCTGACCTTTAAGAGGTCCTAAAACTATATAGAGTACCAACAGCTGAGCTGAATATTAGTGCTAATTAAACGTAAAGACGCATGACGCATTTAAGATCTTGAAAGAAACTATTCCTGTTCTTGGATGGACGTATTATTTTCCCAAGGCGATCTGGGACGCAGACTCACTGACGTGTTACGGGGTGACCTGCAGAGTATAACTGACGTGCTACACGGACAGCTGGGGTGACTGCCCTGTTACGTGGACACCCTAAGTCACTGCCCTGTTACACGGACACCCTAAGTCACTGCCCTGTTACGTGGACACCCTGAGTCACTGCCCTGTTACGTGGACACCCTATGTCACTGACCTGTTACACGGACACCCTAAGTCACTGCCCCGTTACGTGGACACCCTGAGTCACTGCCCTGTTACACGGACACCCTGAGTCACTGACCTGTTACGTAGACACCCTGAGTCACTGCCCAGTTACGTGGACACCCTAAGTCACTGCCCTGTTACACGGACACCCTGAGTCACTGCCCCGTTACGTGGACACCCTGAGTCACTGCCCTGTTAAACGGACACCCTGAGTCACTGCCCTGTTACACGGACACCCTGAGTCACTGACCTGTTACGTGGACACCCTGAGTCACTGCCCTGTTACACGGACACCCTAAGTCACTGCCCTGTAACACGGACACCCTGAGTCACTGCCCTGTAACACGGACACCCTGAGTCACTGCCCTGTTACGTGGACACCCTGAGTCACTGACCTGTTACGTGGACACCCTGAGTCACTGACCTGTTACACGGACACCCTAAGTCACTGCCCTGTTACACGGACACCCTAAGTCACTGCCCTTTACACGGACAACTTAAGTCACTGACCTGTTACGTGGACACCCTGAGTCACTGACCTGTTACACGGACACCCTGAGTCACTGCCCCGTTACGTGGACACCCTGAGTCGCTGCCCTGTTACGTGGACACCCTGAGTCACTGACCTGTTACGTGGACACCCTGAGTCACTGCCCTGTTACACGGACACCCTGAGTCACTGACCTGTTACGTGGACACCCTGAGTCACTGACCTGTTACACGGACACCCTAAGTCACTGACCTGTTACGTGGACACCCTGAGTCACTGACCTGTTACACGGACACCCTGAGTCACTGCCCCGTTACGTGGACACCCTGAGTCACTGCCCTGTTACACGGACACCCTAAGTCACTGCCCTGTTACGTGGACACCCTGAGTCACTGACCCGTTACGTGGACACCCTGAGTCACTGCCCTGTTACGTGGACACCCTGAGTCACTGCCCTGTTACGTGGACACCCTGAGTCACTGGCCTGTTACGTGGATTTCTTGAGTCACTGACCTGTAACGTGGACACCCTGAGTCGCTGCCCTGTTACACGGACACCCTGAGTCACTGCCCTGTTACGAGGACATCCTGAGTCACTGACCTGTTACACGGACATCCTGAGTCACTGACCTGTTACACGGACACCCTGAGTCACTGACCTGTTACACGGACACCCTGAGTCACTGACCTGTTACACGGACACCCTGAGTCACTGACCTGTTACGTGGACACCCTGAGTCACTGCCCTGTTACGTGGACACCCTGAGTCACTGCCCTGTTACACGGACACCCTGAGTCACTGACCTGTTACACGGACACCCTAAGTCACTGCCCTGTTACGTGGACACCCTGAGTCACTGCCCTGTTACGAGGACACCCTGAGTCACTGACCTGTTATGTGGACACCCTGAGTCACTGCCCTGTTACGAGGACACCCTGAGTCACTGACCTGTGACACGGACACCCTGAGTCACTGCCCTGTTACGTCGGCACCCTGAGTCACTGCCCTGTTATACGGACACCCTGAGTGACTGCCCTGTTACGAGGACACCCTGAGTCACTGCCCTGTTACGAGGACACCCTGAGTCACTGACCTGTTACGTGGACACCCTGAGTCACTGCCCTGTTACGAGGACACCCTGAATCACTGACCTGTTACGTGGACACCCTGAGTCACTGACCAGATACACGGACACCCTGAGTCACTTCCCTGTTACGTCGGCACCCTGAGTCACTGACCTGTTACGTGGACACCCTGAGTCACTGACCAGATACACCGACAACCTGAGTCACTGACCAGATACACGGACACCCTGAGTCACTGACCTGTTACACGGACACCCTGAGTCACTGCCCTGTTACGTCGGCACCCTGAGTCACTGCCCTGTTACGTGGACACCCTGAGTCACTGACCTGTTACGTGGACACCCTTAGTCACTGACCTGTTACACGGACACCCTGAGTCACTGACCTGTTACGTGGACACCCTGAGTCACTGACCTGTTACGTGGACAACCTGAGGCACTGACCTGTTACGTGGACACCCTAAGTCACTGACCTGTTACGTGGACACCCTGAGTCTAAATCTCTAAAGTTTAAAGCTAGATTTAATAATTAAAACAAAGATAAGTATATAACAATTCTCAGCTACTGGGCAAGGTACCCATACACATCTATTTAGGCAAAGCAATATGGCAAATGTGCAATATAGATAATAGTCACCTCAGATTTCTTGACATCACATTCCCAATGAATTCCATTTCACATTGTTCCAAACGTATATATCACAGTTCACAGGATAACTGGGTAACAACAGTTTCCTCCTTCGAAGCGTCGACATGACCTTCTACCTTTGTCTCCAGACATAACGCTGGGTTGAACTGCCCTCGTTCAGTTAAACCATATTTCTCCCTCTCCAATTCTTTTTCCTTCCCCCTTTCTGTTCGATAACTTGCCCTCATATAGTAAACAAATTTCCAAGTAAGCTATCTACTTCAGCACACAATGAAAGGTTGATCGGCCCACACCAATCAGTTACCAAGCCAACTCAAACTCCAATCACCCCACAAGCACGCTTCTCCCCGTCGGGCAGCTTGCTTAACTCAATCAAGCATGACGCCGTCCACCCAAACTGGACCCCTTGTGAACCACACAAATATACAACGTCACTCATAACACCTGTTACACGGACACCATGAGTCACTGCCCTATTTCACTTTTCATGTAGTAGCGCTGTCTGAACGGAAGCCACAGTCGGCACTGTGTGAACCTGGCCTTACCCATACCAAAATATTTGAAGACCGTCTTGATAGAGCTTGACATCGCTGATTGTTGCGTAAGATAACATTGTTCTGAAGTTGATGTGTTTGTCTACAGGTGCGTTCCTGCTTCCCTACCTGATCATGCTGGTGTTCCTGGGGATTCCCCTGTTCTACATGGAGCTGGCCCTGGGACAGTTTCAGCGGACGGGCATCATCACCGTCTGGAAGAGGATCTGCCCCATGTTCAGTGGTAAGTCTAATGTCGGTTAAATCACAGGTATCAGTAGCTGTTCATTTAATGTCCCCCACCATAACTCATGTATCCCAGGAGGGCGAAGCAAAAAATAATTTTCATAACTTGTGTACAATAAGGGTCCGGCACTTTCGTCCTTTTAGTATACATTATAGGTTCAAATGAGATTGAACTGTTGATTAGGCAAGTCCATTTGAAGTTATCATTCTACCATGCGATAGGATTGAAGTCAATCATTCCACGGGGTTTTACAGGCATTTTAAGACATATGTTAACCAACAGTTCAAGGAACGCCTCCGTGCTCTAGTGGTAGAGCGTCTGCCCGGAGAGCGGAAGGTCGGGGTTCGATCCCCGGCCGCGTCATACCAAAAGACGTTAAAAGATGGCACTTGTTTGAACCTGCCTGACGATTGGCATTAAAGGGGCCCGAAAAGGACTCATCGGCTTGAAGTCAGTATAGTGTGTTTTAACAGTATATTTGCGCTGATAGAAATGGGCAACTGGACGCCAGGATTTAAATTATGACTGATTGGTTATCGATAATATACAATGGGCAAACGGGAGGCATTGGTAATACGCTCGGTGTTCTTTCTTATTCCGTTGGTTGTTAGGATAAATACATGTACCAAACTAAACAATTTTCTCAAAAAGAAATATGTCATCATTTTAAAAAAATAGGCCTTTCCACCGGTTCCTTATTCTTTCATTTCTGTGTAATGTACTTGTAGTAGCCCAAGATCATATCAGGACGGGTGAGTTGGGTTTAAAGCTGCGACTTTGAACAGTAACCGATTTGGGAGGAGAGCCTCAATGGGTGAACGTCTCAGACGTTTACGTTTGGCAATACCACGACCACAGGTTCGGTGTTAACAAACCTAGACACATTATCTCGTCGAACCTGGACTCGAACCCACGATCGTGGGATCATGGCACGTCTTAGGGGAGCAACTCTGCCCAGCGTATTGCAGCGCCTCAGACGACAGTGCCACCCCTGCCCAAGCGATCAAATCCGATATAGCAGTTGTGACAGCATCATTACTTTCGCAGGTGTGGGCTTTGGCGTGTGTATCATCGCGACACTGGTGGGGTCCTACTACAACACCGTCATAGCATGGGGCATGCTGTACCTCGTGTCCTCGTTCAGGGCAGAGGTGCCTTGGAAGGGCTGCAACAACAGCTGGAACAGTCCCAACTGTGTATCCCTAGCCAACAACGACAACATCACCAACACATCCGTCACGGCAGCTACCGAGTATTTCTTGTAAGTAACAGTATGAACATGGAAAAACCTTTTTGTCGCCTTCAACTCTCACTGAACTCTCTGTCTGACCACCAAACTCATGCAAGAGCGACTTGGTGCAGTTCCAGTCTGGATATTGGAGCTATATAGAACCGAAATGTTTTCGTGTTTCAACATCGTCCATACAACTGTTATCTCTGTTATGCAGATCACTAGGGTTTGTTTGTTTGTTGTTTAACGCCGTACTCAGCAATATTCCAGCTGTATGAGGGCATTTTGTAAATAATCGAGTCTAGACCAGACAATCCAGTGATTGATATCATGTGCGTCGATCCACGAAATTGGGATACGATGACATGCATCAACCAAGTCAGCAAGCCTGACCACCCGAGCTCGTTAGTCGCATCTTACGACAAGCATAGTCACCTTTTACGGCAAGCATTGGTTGCTGAAGACCTATTCTACCCCGGATCTTCACGGGTCGACGGTCACTGGGGGCAATATCTGGTGAATATGGTGAATGGGGTATTATAAAGGTGTCTCGATAGTGTGATGGGTAACTTTATTTGAATCATTTCCCGTGGAGACACCGGGTTACAACTGGTTCCAGGGCAACCTACACTTCACAAATTGGCGCCTTATTGGATCGGGTGGTCAGGATCGGTGATTTGGTTGATTGCGCGTCACCCTTCCCCAGCGGTGTCTGTCGTTGCTTCTAATACCGATCACTTGATTGTCTGGTCCAGACTTGAGTATTTATGAGCCGCCGTGCAAAAGCTGGTATATTGCCGAGTTCTGCGTTGAACAATTTAACTTGAAAATATACCGAATTTCAACAGTAACTGTGTTATAACGTGGCGTGTTCGCTGGTAAGGGATGAAGGTGCATAGTGCTGCTGGAGACGATAGCCACTTTGGTCATACCCACGAACATGGATGTAGTGATGGCAAACCAAGAAACATGATAAGGGCGAATCTGGAATTCATGATCATGTTTCCCATAATCATAGGTTTCTGTCACGTCTAAGGGACGCAACTCTGCACAGCAAATTGTGCTGCTCAGGTCACTGGACAAGGCTTGACCTCTTTATTCAAACAAATAACTGGTAATCAGTGTATACATAACATAGATTTCATATATTGACCTTCATTTTAAAATGTCCATCACACTATCTATATTCTCAATGAAAAGAAGCCATTGATTTGTGGTGTTCGGAGCCCGCATCTACCAATATTCTGACGTCGCTGCATTTGCAAAACTGACAGAAATGCTCGTAAATTAAAGGCTTTGTCAGTTTAAATTACCGGAACATAATCTTAAATCGTGAAATGATGTTTAAATTTAGTATTGGGAAAATAGCAAAAGCATGTAGAGAATTCTCAATGAAAAGGGTTTATTCAGCAGGTTTATATATATAACTGTGGGCTAATTCATGTAATTCATTTCAGTGAGTGAGTATGGTTTTACGCCGCTTTTAGCAATATTCCAGCAATATCCGGCGGTGGACACCAGAAATGGGCTTCACACATTGTACCCATGTCAGGAATCGAACCCGGGTCTTCGGCTTGGCGAGAGAACGCTTTAACCAACAGGCTACCCGACCGCCCTAATTCATTTCAAGCTATGGTAGCGAAAAGGTCCAGGGACTATCATGATAGAAGGAAGAAATGGATAATCGAGGATGAGGCTCTATGGCTATATGTGTGTTTCAGGAAGGAGATTCTCGAGTTCCAGTGGTCAGATGGGGTGGGAAGCGTGGGCAATATCAAGTGGTCACTCACCCTGTGTCTACTGGCCATCTTCATTGTCATCTACTTCTGTTTGTGGAAGGGAGTCAAGTCATCAGGCAAGGTGCGTGCCAGCGCTGCAAATGCTTTTCAAAATTCAGTAGGACATATATATGTACAGTGAACTACGTTTATAACTAACACGCTTGTTACGGACTGACCGATATAACGAACTTAATTGTAGTCCTGGCCCTTTGTTGTATTAATGCTGTATATGTTTATAACGAACAATGGTTATTACGAACTACAACTAGTGGTCCCTTTAGGTTCGTTGTAACCATAGTTTACTGTAAATTAAAAAAAGTTTTAATATCTGAGAAGAAAATATGATTTTACAGTTCCTTTGAATTCATTATTTTCGGAGTTGTAATACAGTTTGGTGTTCCCAGGCCGTGTGGGTTACCGCTACTCTCCCTTACATCATCCTCTTCATCCTCCTCATCCGAGGATGCACTCTCCCCGGGGCGTCGAAAGGGATCTACTACTTCATCAAACCTGACTTTTCTAGACTCCTCACTGTTGATGTAAGTAACATATGTAACATATGTCACCATATAAAGATACAGGATCCAAAATGTCACGCACAGGCTGACATAACTGAATGTGACAAACATATGACCTAGAGGTTATTGTGAAATAGATAATCACCTTGACTGTCGAAGATGATGTTGAATGGATGCAGTTTGTGTTGTACATGTGACCGTCTGTTGCTACACCTTGTGCAGAATCGGGCCCATTACTGCCACGTTTCGTTGTTTCGAATCGCGGGAATGTCATAGTCACGGTCCTTGGTTTGTCTGTTACAAAGGGCTTTCCTTCCAGAACAAGCAAACACGACACGATACTGCTGAAATGCTGTTCAAGAAGGTGTTAGTTTTTACTCCCTCACTCACTCTTCTTCAGGTGTGGGTAGATGCAGCCGCTCAGATTTTCTTCTCTCTTGGGCCAGGATTCGGAACTCTGATGGCTCTAGCCAGTTATAACAAATTCCACAACAACTGCTTCTTGTGAGTAAACACTGGAACATGAATAAAATTGTAATTTGATTGATAACGACCCATACAAAAAACGAGGCACAAAAACCGCAATGAATATTTCAAGAAACTGTTGTATAACTACCAACTATTATTATTCAGTGTGAACGATTGCTTGAAGCGGCTTTAAAATATAACTCAGTTACTGTAAACTAATTTGGAGTCGTAATGATTGCAGAAGTATTACGGAGAAACTGTGTATTTAAATGTTGTTTTTTCTTTTCAAAACTTAATATTCTCTTATTGTATGCCAGGGATGCCATGATCACGCCGGTAATCAACTGCTTAACAAGTTTCCTGGCCGGTTTTGTTGTATTCGCTGTTCTCGGCTACATGGCGCATCTCCAAAACGTTGAAGTGGACCAGGTCGCTGCTCAGAGTAGGTGCCAGTTTATAACTGATTTCTCATTTCAGATTTTCATTCTTTATGTCAACATTTTGTGGGGTTCATGGCCTATAGCACATATTTTCACACGGAATGTTTCCTTGAAAGAGCTGCAAATAGAGTGCACCGTCCTTCTGGATAAATTGGTGCATGTGTCCATGCAGGTTAAACATATATGTTTTTTTTGTTTTATTATTTTCTGTTGTTGTTTTGTTTTGTTTTTTATTGAGGGGGGGGGGGGGGGGGGGGGGGGGGGGGTATTTTGTTCTTTTTGTTTAACGCCTCACTACTGGCAAGCCAGGATAAGTTGAGTTGTGACCTGACAATTAACCCCAGGTGACAAATGACTTCAGAGAATCCTGGTATCGACTTGTCACACCGACCTCTTAATAGTCTTATGAGCAGCACGTGTCTCCACGGGAACGTAGTCAATTTCATCGTCATGACCTGCACGTGCACAACACGCGAACTACCTATAACAAACCAAATATGTTTGCCCAAGTTATGTGCACCACCTACTTGTCTCAAACGCGTTTTGTTAGTTGGTTCAACAAATCCTGGATTGCTATATGACGACGGTCATATAATCGAGTCTGGATCAGATAATCCAGAGATTGACACCATGAGTATCGATTAGGATATGCGATGACATGCATCAACCAAGTCACCAGCCTGATCACCCGATCCATTTAGTCGCCTCTTACAACAAGCATAGGTTGCACATTAATAACACGCAGTCGCACACAGAAAGCAGCTTCAGCCTAGGGAACTTGATTTCTTTTAATACAAGTGCTGCTTGAACGCATCTTCCCGAGGCAATAGTGTCCACTGGTCTGTATTTAAATCTAGTGTTAACCCTTGCCCTTTCAAGACAGCTTTTCTGTGTTAAAACAGACAAACCCTCGGGAGAGGACTGTCGCACATATCGATAGTCCAATCAAAGAACGTTTGACAAAATCCGGGGTCTGAAAACATGGCCGCTGCTATGGCCTTAGCCATCGCGCGTCGAATTTGCGCCAGTCTCATTAAAATCCGATCTTAGTTCTCGCTACCGCTAAACAAGATCTGAGTACAAAGCAGTTCACATCAGGACGATCTTTCGGGAAGTTTGACCGACCAGTGAAATCACTAATATGAAGTCGACATTAGCCAATCAGAAATCACGAGCTATGTTGTACAAGATTCAAACTTGCAACTTCCATTTCACACTAGGCTTCCATTCAAATGTTTATCTCAATGAATCGAGAGACAGGCGATGATTTTGACGGAATCAGTTGTACATTCCGTAACTGTCATTCGGAATACCCCGTGTTGGCTGTTTCGAGGTTGCATGATTAGAAAACACATTCTGACTGTCACTTTCATGATCTTGTAAGCGACGCTTTGATTGGTCGGATGAAAGGTCGTTCGTAATGGGATGTGACGTGACCCGTAATGGGATGTCCTCAGTCATAGCGAGAACTAAGATCCGATTTTAATGAGATTTAATTTTGCGTTGACATTATTCCAACAAGTAAGAGAAGACAAATACTTTATCAAGTTTATCAAAGTTTTCAATTTAATGTATTTGTACTCGAACAACTAAGCGCTTATCGCGCAGTGCTATTTTAGACGACTCCTGCTGAGCGTTGCACGTTACCTCTATGTGACTTGATACTTTGTAGTCCGTATGCCTCTATTATTGTAAGAGAGTAATGCCTCAGCAATAGACAATGAATCCTCACTGTAGCAATCTGTCATTTTGTGTGTCTCTGCGGGATGAAATCGAGAATCATTCGATATAAGAATTGGGATCCGATTAGATAACGCGTTTGTATCACCATCGGCAACTCATGCTCTACACAGGGTGGTGCCGCGATCGAGCCACGGAAAAGCGTCTAGAAAGGGCAGGGAAAGGGACGAAAACCAGACTTTGACATACAATCAGTATAACTGTGAAGAAATATTTTCAGTCTGCACAGTCGTCACTTTACCTGGATAACACCTCACCTTGTGGTTTACCCAGTTATATTGATAACAAAACTAACTCCCGTTTGTTATAAGGTTACATGCATACATGTCTAATTTGGTGAATTTGCCATTGTTTCCTCTTCAGGTGACGGTCCCGGCCTTGTATTTATCGCATACCCAGAGGCCATTGCGACCTTCGCTGGGTCTCCGGCTTGGGCCGTCTTTTTCTTCCTCATGCTCATAACATTGGGCCTTGACAGCTCGGTAAGTGGGCCAACTCTAACCTAGATCACCCTCCATCCTGCGATAACGATCACCTTAAATCAGTTCTAATGCGACAAGCAAATACTTGTGAACAGCCATCATGCATACGAATTATCGCGGAAGGTTGTTATAATCGACATGTCGTAATACTGTAAGAAACCCGTTAATGCGGACAGTGCTATCGGGTTCAGACAAGGGGACAGTTTACAGCCAATCCTCTTTGCTTTATACCTAAATGACTTTGAAAATGTGTGAAGGTACTGATGTTATATCAGAAGATGAATTACATGTATTTGGAATTTGTAAAAATATTATTGTTTTGGTATATGCAGATGATACCATTATACTTGCAGATAAACATAACATACAGTTAGAAAATTATTGGCTTTCATTACCCTTAAGACTTAGTATCCGGATTATTAAAATTAGATCCACTAATCATAAATTACCAATAGAAAAGGGGTGATGGGAAAATGTACGACTATATATACAGCATATACTATATACAGATATTAATGTCCTTTTTCATAACTTGGGTAAATTGTATATTCACAAGAAGTAGAAGACCTTGTG
This sequence comes from Haliotis rufescens, assembly GCF_023055435.1. Classification (NCBI taxonomy): domain Eukaryota; kingdom Metazoa; phylum Mollusca; class Gastropoda; order Lepetellida; family Haliotidae; genus Haliotis; species Haliotis rufescens. Next base: position 5,274,572 of record NW_025963835.1, on the reverse strand, counting down.
TGATATCACTCGACATGTTATTAAAACTGAAAGCTAAACGTTAAACCTGACGCACGTCTCCCTCGTGCCTCGTGCCAAATCACATATCTTTGCTTTAGCTTCAATATGTCATAGCTCTGAACTTAAAGCGAAATAAAAGTTGTTGTTGTTGTTGTAAATCGGGCGATTACTGCTGGAAAAGTGTTCATGGCAAATTGAAATGACAAAAACCCAATGATCGTTAATCAGAAATCTCAGTAGGAACGCTACAGTCTATGGTAATGGGATTTCACAATATTTCATAGTTAATTGACTCATTTAATTCCAGTGGGTAGCTCGCGATGGATGCGAATATTTTTGGATAAACCTTATTTTTTAGTGGTCATCGTGTGTTCGATCACATGATGCAATGGTAAGGCTTGATTTCGCCGTGTAGTATTATTCGCGTTTACATCACTTGAGTCTTGAGTCTTTGTATCATTTTGTATTATTTCTTAGTGGTCATCGTGTGTCAAATCACTCTATGCAATTGTATGGCTTGTTTTCGCCGTGTAGTCTCGAATCGTTGTATCATTTTGCTCTGTAGGTGGTTGCATTGGACGGTGGGTTGTTAAAAGTTGATGCCCACCAAATAAGAAATGAAACATACTGTTGAAAGAACCAAACTGGAGCAATGAAAGTTTACAATATTTAACGTTCGTTTATCAGATGTGGTAACCGTTACAGTTTGCGTATTACCATGGTTACAGTTTGGAGGTCTGGAGTCCAGTATAACGGCCATCACTGATCAATTCCCCAAGTTGAGAAAGAGGCGAGAACTCGTAGTACTTGCTCAGTTAGTACTGTGCTTCATCATCGGCTTGCCGACGACGACCTATGTAAGTAGATACACAACCGGCTGCTCTTTCGTTCAATCACGGGTTTGTCTAGTCCAAGCATACCCGCCGTGATATAGAAGAACACGGCGCGTATCACTGCTCATGCCATCCACTACTGGATCATCTGGTCCACCTTCGGGGGCACTGGTGGCCCAGTCGTCTGAGGCGCCGCGATTCGCTGTGCAGAGTTGCGTCCCTTGGGCAAGCCAGAAACCGAAGATTGTGATTACGAATACCGGATCGCCCCAATTATGTTTCTAGGTTTGTCACCATCATACCCGTGCTCGTTGGTTTCACCGAAGTGGTAAACGTCTGAGACCTGCATCACTTCGGGCTTTCCCCCCACATTAAGCTGACCCGCTGTGATATAAGGGGAATACTGTTAAAAGCGGCGTTAAACCCAGCTCACTCACTCACTCTGGTCCACCTACGGTAATATTTGGCGCTGGTTGTCGTGATATAGCTCTACACTGCATTGATCGCTGCTCATGCTATACACCATTGGATTGTCTGGTCCAGACTCTTTCCAGATTTTTTCTAAGTCCGCCATCATATAGCTGGAATATTGCTGAGTGCGGCGTTAAACAAAAAAACAACCCAGCAGAAATAAAGATCGAGGTCGAACTTGGGCCGCACGGAAGGTCTATTTGCGCATATAAGTGTTATCTCCCTGTCATGCAATTCGTGTCCCTTGTGTTCCAGGGGGGTCAATACATCATTCAGCTGATGGACACGCATGCCGCTCCCATCTCTCTCATCTTCATCTGCTTCATCGAAGCCGTCGCTGTCAACTGGATATATGGTAGGCCATGCATCTATTAATTCATTAGTGACAATCATGATCAGACATACATCAGAGTTGACAGATCAAAAGGCTTTGACTATCTTGTAAAAAGAAAGCCAGAGTCGTATGAAGTGCACATTAAATCGGAATCAGTAGATGTTAATTTACGTGTGTGTCTATTTACATTTTGCGAAAGACGCCTCCTGATCTGCATCATAATCACTACACTCATAGCCCTTTGCGCATTTATTCTTGAAACAAATAGTTGCGTCCAAGAATCATAGAGCATGGGTTCGATTCCAAGTTTCTTCATGATTATAATTCTTGGTTTGTCTCCACCATACTTGTGTTCGTGGGATTCACCAAAGTGGTAAACGTCTAATACCTGCATCACTTTAGGTCGTTTTTCCCATATTGAACTCACATGTTGTGATATAACTCAAATACTGTTCACAGTGGCCGTTACACTCAATATTATACCGGGTAGAATGAGTCTTCAGCAACCCATTCTTGCCGTAAAAGGCGACTATGCTTGTCGTAAAAGGCGACTTACAGGATCGGGTGGTCAGGCTCGCTGACTTGGTTGATGCATGTCATCGTTTCCCAATAGCGTGGATCGATGCTCATGATGTCAATCACTGGATTGTCTGGTCCAGACTCCATTTTTTACAGACCGCCGTCATATAGCTGGAATATTGCTGAGTACAACGAATAAACAAACAAACAATGTTACACAAATCATAGACGTTTCATGGAATCCACCAGTGCAGGGTAAGAGTGAACAGTGTTGCCTTGTGGTACAGCTATCTGTAACTGACGCCAGTACATCCTGCCCTCAGGCGTACAGCGATTCTCCTCGGACATCCAGACCATGCTGGGATCACCTCCGGGGATGTTCTGGAAAGTGTGCTGGGTTGGGATCTGCCCCCTCAGCTTGCTGGTAAGGGTAGCCCTCATTCCAGATCTGACAAGCGACATTCGCTTGCAGTTTGTATTGATCAAAGACGCTGAGGTATAGCAAGCGCGAAACAGATAACTATAGCACTTTTTCAAATTGGCATGCAATTGGGATTACAGACTGAAAAAAAACATTTCGTCATTCAAGATGAAATCATTCTGACATTGTTTTATCTCTTTGATTTAAATCGCTTTAACAAGTATTAAACATATCACTGAAATTATCTTGGCAAAGCCCTTGTTCCCAGAGTTCCTCGTGAAAGGTGGGGAAATGCTTCCTCCAAATACAACATGTAACATAATTATAAAAAGGGTCATTTCAGGAAAATGTGTTGAATAACTACGTTCCCCATTACTATGCATACTATAACATATCTACATATAAGTTCATGCATGTCGGGAGTTGCATCGCTTAGGCGTTTCAAAAACCTGTGCTCGTTGGTTCCAATCCCAGATTCGCCCTGATGATGTTTCTAGTGGTAAACGTCTAAGACCTGCATCACCTCCGATGATCCTGCCTCTTTAAACTGACATGATGTAGCTGGCATATTCTTCAATAGCGGCGTTAAACCCACTCCCTCTCTACATGTATGTCCATATGTCTCCAGACACTGTTCGTGCTGTCCATCATCGGGTATCAGGGCGTGCGTCTGGGAACCTACATATATCCCCCCTGGGCCGTGGCGCTAGGATGGTGTCTCACCTCAATGTCTCTACTCTGCATCCCTGTCTTCATGGTATATTGGTTCCTTACTTCTAAAGGCACCATGAAGCAGGTAAGAACACAAGTGATCTATCGTCCACTTCAACCTAGACTATTGCCACCGTGACCTGAAAGTCAGGTCTTGTTAGACTCCGTGATAACTGAGAGGATTCAGTTGTGGGATATTTTTCACAGACAGAATATGTTTTCGACATTTCATCATAAAAAATCAATTTATTTTCTCTATAATAAATATGTTTCTTGTATTTCCTAGAACAATTGATAGGTACCTTGGGGACATCGTGTTCAGACTGTCAACATGGTAAACCTAGGCAATTCCGGCCGCTTTTTTATGTAGTTTGAACCCTGCTAAATGGGGTAATTTTAAGACCACATTTACAAAATGATTTCTTTGCCAGTGGTATGATGTGTCACAGGTCTCCCTCATAGATGGCAATACACAGTGGCTATATCGCAATGCGGGAAATGAACATAGAGACTAGGTCTTCAACCTGAGGCTGTGGGCCAGTGTCTCGACTATAGAACACACCGTGACAGTTCCGAGTAGTGTGTCTATATCCTCATATCGATCTCTATATCTCTATAATAAAACTACTTGTCCTTGGGGTATAGGTGTTTACTGTCTGACTGTACTCGAACTCTGTTATTCCCCGAGGTACCTGTGTTGCTGAATGTTATTGTTTCCGTTTGTTTTGTACATTGCATACATTGGCTATTGATGCTCATGGAGGAGAAAGTATGATAACTTTATTTAAATGGTTTTTTTCAACATGTGGACATTTCTCACCCCTTTTCCTAGATTTCATCCCACCTCCCACTCTTACCCTATCTACATACGCCATCTCCTTCACTCATCGCAAGCTTCATCCGAACTTCCCACCCATGCCATTTCCCCTAATCGCCTGCTACCTCCACACCTCTTCTCCTTCACGCATCCTAACCTGCTATCCCTCCCCAACCCACTCCCCCTTATCCTACTCCTACACCTTAACAGTTACTACTTATCTACTGACCACATGCCTCTCTTAATTGAATCACCCTCGTATTATTTTGAACGAATCTGCTTTCCCCTTTGCTCTTCAATAAAAGTCTTACAAAAACACTAATCGTTAAATGACGTTGTATTTCAGAAGTGTCTACGAATGGTCAAACCAGTTGAGTATCCTACACATGTGAACAGGACGCTTAGTGACAGTGAAAGTAAATATTCCTCACCTCAGAGTTTTGATACAGAAGAACTCCCCAGTAGCCAAGTTGGAGGAAACTGTATTGAATCTGCTGCATAGTCGTACATACGTTTTACGACATCAAGCCAACATCAGCCATGACATTTGTCAAGACCGGTTTACGGCGCTTTACGACAACGACGCCTTTTCGGCGGAAAGGCGACCACTTTTCATATTATGGAAGCTATTCATATGAGAGAGCTTGGTCCAGCAACGTTGCTACGCATTCGGGTGTATATTTTCATTGTTCATTCTTTATATTGTTACGATTTTACTGGTGCTCAAATAGAAGGAATCGTTGACGGTTGGCGTGACAAGATGTGTAGTCGTGTTTGTGTAAATATATCAGGTTTGTCGTCTATGTCAAGTATGTTATTTAGAGATGTGGTTTTCGTCAACATTTCCCTGGTGTTATAATAGCTAGATACACTTGATAACGAGAACAGAGGTATTAATTTCTTTGATACAAACGTTTGAACTGAATACTCAAACCGGTTTTCATGGAATACTTAATGTTTGACAAACTTTTATTGTTTATGAAAAGAAATGAGGAAAAGATGAAAGGACGCATAGGTTACACATATATTTTGCATTTGTATATTCTGTAGTCCACCTTGTCATCAAGTGCTTGATTGGGGTTTTAACGTATTTGTCGAATTATCGATATGCTGAAATTAAAACAAATCTTCCAGAGGCAAAGGAGTTAACTGACTATAAAAGTCCAGTTTTCACCCGTGCAAACTAGGCTAGAATTTCGCGGCTCGGCCATAGTGCCACGAGTGGCGATGAAAAGTTACGTCGCCCAGTCGTTTAAAACTCCGCAATTTGCTAGGTTTGTCAGCACCGTAATCATGCTTGTGGGTTTTACCAATTGGGTAAACGTCTCAGACCTGTAGCCTGCCCCTGGCTTTCCTCCCACAACAAGCTGACCTGCCGTGATGTGACTAAGAATGTCCAAAGCGACGTTAAACGAAACGCACTCACTCACTCACTCCACCACAATAATTTTACAGTAGGATTGACATACTGTTGTTTCTATTGCAATAGACACACCCTATACTAATGCGGATGTGTCAAACTTTAAACGTATATTTAGGACAATACTATCAGAATATTGTTTCCATGTCTCAGAACTGGGGATACCGTTATTTCTTAGGTCACAAATCTATGACTAAACCTGATTCTAATGTACCTGGAGACCTCTGTTGGCCACGCCCCTACGAATTATGAAGAGACAGGTTTGAGGCTGTGGTGACAATGTGGTGACTGGGTTAATTTACGTGTCCAACACGGTATGAAAGGCATGGTGTGTGCAAAATTTCGCAATACGACGGAAAAGCTTTATTTGTATGTTGTTTAACGGCGCACTCAGCAATATTCCAGCTATTCGGCGGTCTGTAAATAGCCCGGACCCGACAATCCAGTGTTTGACATCATGAGCATCGATCTCCGCCATTGGGATACGATGACATACATCAACCAAGTCAGTGCGCCTGACCACCCGATCCCACTTGTATCCTCTTACGACAAGCATAGTCGTCTCCCACAGCAAACATGGCTTGCTGAAGACCTATTCTTATCCGGGTCTTCACGGTGTGGAGCAAAAGCGAACTCCAAGTTTATATTGTTAAGGCGTTTCTTAACCGTGCTAAACTAAGTCGTGGGCAATTTTAGGGGCGGGCGAGAGAAACATCAAATGTATATAACAATGGTACGTTGGATTTAGGCTTAAGTCAGTTCCATCAAAATCTATTGTGTTCATAATCTACACCATAGATCAGTTAGACCGTTTCGTGCTGTATTGTCAGTACATGGTCTGATACAATAATGCATATAGTGCAGGAACTTACGCCTCTTTTTAGGATGAGTGTATTTAATTAGTTCAGTCGCTCATCAGTGTGTTGTTCATTGTTGTTTGATATATATTGTCTTTATCATCACTGTGCAATATTCTAAGAAATCTTGTTTATTATCTTGTTTTTATTTGTTTATGTTTATTATCTGTTCAGTGTTAGATTAAACTTGTTGAGCCATTCGTCACCACTTGGCTTTTCCCGTCAATTGCATAAGCCTTCAGCTTATTACGGAATGACACGAGAAGTCACGAATGATTTTGAAGCGGGTTTCGTAAGAGTTAACTCCCTTGTATCATATCACAGTTTGAAGCACACTGGCGCGGTTGTATTGGTTTCATTCAAGATATAGTTGTTCCAGAAGAACAAATTTGGCACAGTCTACACTGATAGGGCTTGGCACAAGCTGCATACACTTAAATGAATTTTGAACAGGTAAACGCAATGGAATTACAATTTTCACAATGCAAATCCGCATAAACGTCATTTTCCGACGTCCGGGGGACTATCGAAAATATACGAAATTATCCATAGTGCGAAATTAGACCACAGCGCCAAGAAGGATTATCCCGACACTATAACGTTACATCCAGACGATATATCCAGTTGATAGTGGTCGAGTTCGGGATTTTACTGTGTGTACAGTTCTGAAGGAAGGCAAACCTCTTGTGTATCAGGGAATCTTCCCTGTTCGCCTCTATCTTTATTTACTGAAGAATGTCTCAAAATGTCTTTTGACGGATTTTTACTTCAGTACGTATGATGTATATTCCTTTATCTTGGATTTAAGAAAACTGAATCATCTTCACAGTCCACGGGTGACCTATTGGTATATGACGCCTCATTTCGCTGTTGCTCCCCGTATCCATAGCAGGATCCGCTGGTTGTGGGTTCGAACCCCAGACTCGGTCTACATGTGTCCTTTGTCTACAGGTGTCAGTCAGCATCATGCCCTTGCTGGTCGGTCTCATTAAACTGGTCAATGGTAAAATGTAATTAATCATGAAATGTTGTTCACGTTTTCACGCAACAGAAGCTTGTGGCTATGTCGCCAAGTTTTGACCATTATTAAAGTGCTGACATTGCGTCAAAAAATGCTTCCATATACTTAAACGAAGGGCAATTGTAGTAGGTCTGTTCCTCCGTCCAAACACTAGCGATGTAGTGGTGGCTGTGTTGCTATTATTCAGCTTTAGTATGATGTACTTAATCTACATATATTTACCCCGGCTGCTGTAGGTGAAACACCCAGACATAAGTGGCACCACAAAGTACATGAAATATGCTGGCTGTGGGGTGTGGTGTTTGTTTGTTGGATGTTAAAGACAGACCGTATTTCAGACGGCACTTCAAAACATACAGTTTTTCGCAGAATGGAGGAATCAGTCAATCAACACTCTATTTTCTGAACATTCACAACGTCCAGTGAGTAATTTATTTTTACAGTTTGTTTCTTAGTATTTTAAGTAAAACAATATATTTTGCAAAATAGTGCCAGTATCAAGGAAGAGCGTTCGAGTAAAAAACCTGATACTTGTGCAGATGTTAATTTTGTTAGTATCATGGGAACAAAACGTTACTTAATTTTTTCAAGGATTTCTGCTGGAATGACGTTGAACTGTCGTGCATCGGGAGCTTTATAAGTCAACCAATCACCGATAAGCATAGCCTAAAAATAAATCGTCAAAGATATATGTGTAATATCTAAAACAATAAGTGAACTGATTCCCATTGTATGACATTGCATACGGCAAATGTGCATGCACGTACCACCGAAACGTTCTTTTAGTGCAAGATAATTCAGTGCGTCCCCTACGTTTTCTTTTGGACAGTTCGATTGAATCATTTAGATTGTGAAAATATCTATTTTACAGAAACGTTAAATATTCTTAACTTCCGACCAGCGAATATCCTTAACAGGAATCGTATAGAAACATTGACTCTGTCGTGTAATTGTCACCTTGCAAAGACAATCATTCAGGAATGACAGGTATCGAACAAATCAGTATATGACTTAAACATTGTCATCAATAAAGACATAGTTTCGAATCGGTGTAGGTTCGTTTTTTAAGAGATAAAGCTTTCTTCGTGGTTGTTAGAAACATTGCTCATGTTGCTCGACTTAATGTGTTTGTAATTTAGAAAGTATAACTTCTCAAAACACTTAGAAATTTGAATAATTTGTCATTTTGTTAACCTTGCCAAAATTCGCCCATCAGATTCGTGTTTGAAACAAGAATTTATACAATTAATTATTGACTTTAACGGCAGCCGTACCTTAATGAAGAATGCCAAATGTTATATTCCCACATGGCACATATTAAAATACATATTCTATATACTATGAATGACCGTGTGATATATTGTGTTATACATTGTCACTTATTAAATATTATACACTATATGGCGTGTTCTTGTTTGTACTTGTTTGTATCAGATAGTCTTCTTAATTGAAAAAAACGAGAGCATCACATAATTTCGAGAGTGAAAGACTAGCGAAGAGAAGCGCCGACTCGGTATTATTATCCTCATCAATAATAGAATGATCAATAGTTAAACATTTATATAGGGCCTGAATCATAAGATCTGTTAAGATGCACCTGATCATATGCCATTTTGTTGAGTGGAGTGGAGTTTTAACAGCTGTGATCTGAAATTTGAGTGTCCTGGATATGTTTCCGTACCGTGTTCAGTATCAAAGCACTGGATCTGAGTGAGTGAATGGATGTCGATTTGTGTAACGACGGCCTTAAAATATTCGAATTTGGACCAGGCAAACCAGTGACTGAAAACATGAGCAGCGATCTTCGCCTTCGGGGAACGGTGACATGCAGTTAACCAAATCACTGTACCTGACCACCTGACCACCTGATCTTCTTTAGTTGACGCATAAGAACATCATGGGATTCACTTGTCTCATGGGAGTCGTCAATCACCATTATGTAAGTAACAGGTCGTAGCATATTGTGCAGTCAGTTGATGTTTTATAGAACAGTTCCAATTGGGAAACAACTCAGTCTGATTCTGGTTTCCCAGCCAGCCATGTTCTTGGCATCCTGTATTCTGGAAGGTGTTTTTCGATGGCTTAGGGGCAGTGAGGACCTTTCAGCTCTTGAAATCAGAGTTTTTAATTGCAGTGTATGTTATTCCATGTTCTGTTGTCTACCTGTGACTACTGGATGATCTACAATATTAATGTTCCGGAACACGCACAATAGCTTAGATGCAATATGTCTACACTGTCTTTCGAATAGGACCCGTATGTTTAAAAATATGTGACCAACCATGAGATGGTGGAGCATCATCTTTTGACTTCTTATTATATTTTAAAACAACAGTATCTTAGGACCACAACAATACAGTGGATAAGCTTCAATTCATATTTATTACAGAGACAAATGGCATCAAACATTTGGGACTCATTATCTCCACAGTCCCATTTTCTGACTTATAACAGCATATGTGATAATTGCAGTCTTTAGATATAATGTTTGATTTATTGAAAGTAGACATTATGCTGAAATACTTTGAAATAATGATTTTATTACATTATGAACTAACGAGAGAAAAATACGATATTTTTTACAGTCCGTACACATAGCGAATTTTATGGATGTAAGTTGACGTCAAACGTCTTTCTTCATGACGCCACAGCACAGTGTCATCTTACCGTGGGAAGAAAGCACTGATAGATGTTAGTTGGACGTTCACCAGTTTCGTGAAGCCCACCAGCACGAGGATGGTGCCTACATTATAATCCACTAGCACGAGGATGGTGCCTACATCATAACCCACCAGCAGGAGGATGGTGCCTACATCATAACCCACCAGCAGGAGGATGGTGCCTACATCATAACCCACCAGCACGAGGATGGTGCCTACATCATAACCCACCAGCACGAGGATGGTGCCTACATCATAACCCACTAGCACGAGGATCGTGCCTACATCATAACCCACCAGCACGAGGATGGTGCCTACATTATAATCCACTAGCACGAGGATCGTGCCTACATCATAACCCACCATCATGGGATCCTGGCACGCTTCAGGGACGCAACTCTGCACAGCGAATCGCGTTATCGTAGATGGCCTACACAATTAACACGCATAGCAATTAAATTATGACAAGAATACAACTACAGGACGTCAACTCATTTAGATCTAATAAGATCAAGACAGGTAGAATTCGTTTCGCACACGGTGGTGTTAGAAGCTTTGCGGCATACGTGAACGTTAATCGGGGCACGGGGCACCTCTTTGTCCAGTGGCCCGTTTATTGTGCCTTCGTATCCCTGTGGGAGCAGGCACGTCGCTATATAAGTGAAAAAATCTTGAACGCGACGTTAAACCCCAAATTCGTATCACCTCACCTCGTATTCCTGATTCCTTAAGCTCTCGCGGGTGGGACAATGATTTCAGGTGAAGCAATTTGTTGTGCAGAGCTACTTCCCTCAAGCGTAACAGAAACCTATGATCGTAAGTTCGAAGCCGGTTCACCCAACCGCACTCTAAGAACACCAATAGGAATTTACTGAATCTGAAAGGTTGACCTGTTGGCTTCTTCTCTGCGAGGGTAGCTCAGTCGTCAAAGGCCGAGCATTTAGCCGTTCGGGCGTGCCAGAAACCTATGGCTATTGGTCCGAATCCCAAGTTTGCCTTGATCATATTTTGATGTTCATCAGCACCATACTCGAGCTTTGGGCCTTCCTCTGGCATTGACAAGCCCTGATCAAACTGAAATACTTTCAAAGTGGCGTTTAACCGAACAAACATTCAATTTATTGTGTTCAGAACTTGGTTAATGGTATTGTAAATGAAATAAAATTCTACGTTTTTGTTTCCTGATAAAAACACATGGCTTTATACTTTGGTTTAAGATGTTGTTTTATTTTAAGCCAATCATTGCATGACGTAACATTTAATCAGCTGATGATGTCATAGTTTTGTGGTTGGATTTAATAATCGGTGATATTAAAAACAACATTCTGCTTGTAACGCGTTGGCAGTTGTGGAAGTGTCTGCGGCGTGTTCTGACGTTGACGTACACGTGGATCGAGTTCATTCCAGAGGTGTTCGATTGTGTTGAGATCTTGAGATCTCGACGGCCAGGGCAAATCGTTAATATTGGCATTATGAAGGTAGTCTACTGTGACACGAGCTGTGTGTGGTGGAGCGTTGTTCTGTTGAAACAGCTCCCTCTGGCTGTCAATGATTGGAAGAAGGTGAGGTTGAAGAATTTGATTCATGTAGCGATTTGCCGTCAAATTTCCCTGTACCACAACCAAGTCAGATCTCGTGGTGTAGGTAATGGCCCCCCATACAATGACACCAACGCCACCGAAATTGTCGAATTCACGTACACAATGTGGGGTAAAACGCTCATTTCGACGACGATAATCACGTTGTCCTCTATCTCGCCGGTGAAGAAGAAATCGTGATTCATCGCTAAACCACACTCGTCTCCAGTTTGGTGCTTTGGTGTACGTTGAAATGGCGTGCAACAGAAGGCTGCGATTCCCTTCTTTAGACACGTCCTATGGCGATGTTCCGATCAGCAGCGCTGAGTCTCGGCATTTTCTAACTTGAAAAATGTTGACAATTGAATGACAAATTATTGGCTTTGCTTGCCTTTTTATAGCCACTACCACGAGTTAGGAATGCAATAACTTGCACGTTCATTTTGCTTTACTTTTTTCGGCCATGACATTTCTGAACAAGTGTGAAAACAAATCGACAATGGCTGTGTTTTGACGCACCGTTTGTCGACTATCAGGCCACGAACATTTTCTCATAACATGTATCAAATTTATATACCGGATTTTTTTGTGTAGTCAGGTTCAATGAACTACACACTACCCGTGCGTTTCTTTTTTTAAAGAGTGTATGTATTATATATTTTGGGATGAAATTATGTATTTATTTGAATATGTAAATTGGATATCTAATCGAGTGAAATAACACTTAATGTACGAACAACTTTCAGTCAGCTTCAAAGAAATTATGGTTTTCTGAGAAAGATCGCGAAGGACAGAATTCTTATTAAATTTCGGCACCTGACAAAGGTGACAGTTACTCAGATGTAAATGTCTAGTACTCCGGTCACTCGATGATTAAAACGTGTCAATTGACAAGAGTTAATGAGTGAGTCAGTATGGTTTTACGCCGCTTGTAGCAATATTCCTGCAATATCACACGTTCGATACCAGAGATGGGCTTTACGCATTGTACCCATGTGGGGAATCGAAAACGGGTTTTCGGTGTGGCGAGCGAACGCTTTAACCACTAGGCTACCCCCACCGCACCCAATTGACAAGAAAGAGAAATATTAAATAAAATAAAATGTGACGCCTTTTGTGGCGGTACCAATTGCAATCCGTGTACAAAGTGCCCATACACTGTATTTGGCCTGTGACATCAACACTGAATAGAGACACTGTGGTAGCCTACATGTAGTTATAAAGTGTTTGCTCGACATGCCGAAGACGTGGGTTCGATTTTCACATGACAAAGTGTTTCTTGATAGGATGAAGACCTTCCCAGAGAATGACACAGTCTTGCAAAATTGAAACACAAATCGTGAAAGGATTATAAAACATTGAGAGTTTGACATCTGTAGAAAATATCGTTGGAACATGAATGTATTGACAGGTTACGGAAGGATAATAGTTATCATTACGTGTCATGACAATATGTGGCTAGGCTGGATATTTCGTAGATTCCCTACATAGGTACAATGTGTGAAGGACATTTCTGGTTTTCCTCGGCGAAAAACAACTTTCACTCATAATGGTATTCTAATTCTGGTACGCCGTTGGTGAATCCTTATTGTAGTCCCGAGGCTGTTCACGGGTAGACTTATTGTATTTATGTACCATCATGTGATGCAAAGACTGTTTATTCATGCTTTGATCTAAAAAACAACTGCCCAAACTGCGCAAATAGTACGCCTGGGCCGTGACTCAATGCAAGATGTGAACCAGTGACTATAAATGACCATCAATTAGTGCTATTTTCAGCAGGACTACTGATAATGCGAAGACGAGGCTGCTACTGATCAGTTCGATGAGAATCAGTTGTGATTTACTGCGAGACTAGTATGACAACTATTAGTCACATCTTCACAGATTTGTGTCTTGGAGCTAAAATGTATGGTTTACCAGTCAGGACATAATTTCTAACAAATGTATGTTGACGTTCTTAACAGTAAACGCGCGGTCCCGACTTGCCAGGTTTCGCTGTTAGTTCAATGCATAATGCTGCATAAAATTAAACTATGGCCTGAATAAATATCCAAGCTCTTGTATGTTGATATAGTCTTTAAAACATCATTATTTCATCACACATTTGTTAAAAGTATAGCAGAGTAAATGCTTAGTCTTGTGTGAGGTAAACTAAATTTTGACATTCATTGACATTTAGCGTTTCATCACTGACAGTAATAACGATAACATGTCATTATTGTGTTATTGTCATCCGATTTCAATCTCGTTTATTTATACTCGATGGCAAAACAAACTGTCATCATCATCTTTTCTACCAGGAATTCTTAAGAACCACACACCGGAAAACTCCTCCATGTTCATTAAAAAATATATATAATTCCTGGTCTATACATGAACTAAAGATGGACCAACAGTCTTTCGAAAGATTGTTAATTTCAGATGTTAAAATGTAAACAGTTTCAAAATTTCACATACATTTCTTAGACATTGTAAGGTGCTGTACACAAGTTGTGAAACGTTTGATTATTTTTCTTCCCCTATTAGAGATGTGCAACAGTTAAAAGAAAATGGTAATCTTTGTTGCGACTTTCCTTTGGACCTCAAATCACACAAATACTCTTTAAAACGGCTGTCGGTCTGTTTAAAAATATATCTAAAAATGTCGGTCCCTAATACCAAAATGGAAGTTTGAAGGGAGGCTGAATGGGGACTGACGCTACTTTAGCATCTGAGTTGTAAAAAAGAATGTAACGTATTTGAGAGTACGCGTTTTTACTTGTCAGATGAAGAAACCTAGTTGTGAAAAGGAAGTTTAGGAGAATAATTTCAAAAGATTATTCCGTTGCAGTCGTTAAACGTGTGTTCCAGCAACAACTCCTTAGTTCTGTTGGCGCCTCTTTGATTGAGCAAATCCAAGGAAATAGCATGTCAAGGGTCGGAGGCAACGCTGCAAGGTCAATATGGCTATAGTGACAAACGCCGCTTTGTTGAGCATCACGTCATTATGTCCCAGTCAATCTTCCATACTTCAAAGACCAGCGGACATTCCGAGAAACGTCTCTGATTAGCGTAGCAGATATCGCAACAGGAATAATTCCAAGAAAGTACCCAAGCACTCCTCTAGATAAATACGTTATTTGCATACGACGATCGTGTTCCACACTTCACCTCGACATCTCGACTACATATTGACCGGATGGTCCGACAGGATACGTGACTGTCACACTGAAATATACACCCGGCCAAAGATTTGCTTTTTGTTATTGGCACAGCTGCTAAATGAGATACCGCTGGATAATGCTAAAACGTAATTGCTGGTTTTGTTTGATGTGTTTTTCCTATTTTTATAAATGTTTCATATCAATAAACAGAAATGTGCTCACTATGTCAATGATATTGTGTTTTCGAGAAATCTTTGCTTTTACTCTCGACATAGTTTACCTGTTATGACAAGGCCAATGGTCACTAATACTGAAAGCGCCTTCTTATATGATTTTCAGCAATGTTAGTTCAGATGATATGCAGGATCGTCATTGTAATACTAGTAGAATTCCAATTAACGGAGATGTTAATGTTATTTACTACTTTGAAATCGATGCTGAAGATTATTCTTAGGTCTTAGTTTACTAAGTATTAGAGATCGTAATAAACATGACGAAGTGTTCCTTGAAAGGATGAAGACCTTCATAGAGAATCACATAATCTTACAAAATTGAAACACAAATCGTGAAAGGATTACAAAATGTTGAGAGTTTGACATCTGTATAAAAGCTCGTTGCAACACGATTGTATTGACAGGTAACGGAAGGATAATAGCTTATTATAACGTGTCATGACAATATGTGTCTGGGCTGAATATTTTGTAGATATTGTTTGATTAAATTCACAACGTTTGCAAACATATTGTGACCTCAATTTATGTATGGTTTCTAGTTATTATTTATACATTGATTAGGGTTTGAGTGTTTGTTTAGCGCCACACACGCAAAATTCCAGGCATATTACGTCGTCTTATATAATTAATCGAGCCTGAGTCAGACAACCCAGTGATTGATATTATGAACACCGTCATACGCCGTCGGATTTCGATGACACGCAATCAACGAAGTCTCCGAGACAGTGGCTTCCTACTACAATCGTAGGTTGTTGGGGTCCTACTCGAACCAAGAATCCCACTGGGGTGAAATGAAGGTTTAAAGGACATTTCAAGAACTCGAATACTAGTATGTACGAATTGCAAATCTAGTCATACAGTCGTGTATTACAGTTTCGGCTGCACGTTATGGTTGGTTGTAGTGAGTGAGTTAGTTTGAATAGTATTTTAGTTGGTGACAATTTAACGTGGGAGGAAAGCCCGAAGTGATGCAGGTTTGCCTTTTTACCACTAGGGTGAACCCCAAAGCACATACATTTTGCTGGGAAATTTAAAGAATCTTGTATTCGAAGCTACGATCTTAGGTTTCTGGTATAGAGGGACGCAACTCTGTACATTGAATTGTGGCACCTTAGACCACTGGGCTCCCAATGTCCCTTGGTTGGTTGCAGCATATCTACAATGTGGCAGTCCCGAAGAATATATATCTGAAGTAGGTAAGTGTAGGTAAGTAGAACAAAATATCATGCCTATAACTAAAACAAGAAATATCTATGTACACGTATATAATAAACTGTAAACTATGAACGTTTCACACGTCTAGTACATTATTCAACAGCTGAGTCGTATCTGTGACATATGTCTCTGGCTTCTGTTCAAAGACCGTGGGATTCCGGGTTAGCATAGAATCACTGAAACTTCATGCTTGTCGTCGGAGTCGACTATTGGATATCCCGATATTGTTGTTCACCGTGATCCTTGTAGTAAATGAACTAAAACATGTATGATAGCTGCCACACGATCTAGTAATCGTCATGGAGCGAAGGTGTTTGTAAGAGTATGCATTTCCTGTCATTACCTCAAGACAATAGAAGGCTAAACCTTTCTATTTGGGACAACTTAATTTGATGGCAGCTTCTGACATCCAGTCGAGACTATATTTACTTTGTAACACCTGATGCAAAAACACCCCGCCAATGTAATTGTGCAACATATGAACAATAACACGAGTTGTCAAGCTACTTGTACTTCCTGGCAAGTAGGTCCATTCATCAAAGGACAATATCGAATTTGTTGACTCATAACCTGTGAAGATCCGATTTAGAATAGGTCTTCAGCAACCCATGATTGTCGTAAGAGGCTACTAACGGGATCGGGTGATCAGTTTCGCTGACGTGGTTGATGCATATAATCGTATCCCAGAGTGTCTGGTCCAGGTTCGATTATTTTACGGTCATATACCTATAATATTGCGATGTTAAACAACAACCAAGAAAATGGTTGTCTCATATTACCCAAAACCCAGTTTGCGCACCGAGAACCATGTGATAAAAAGTTAATATATGTAGGAAAATGAGAGTTAGTTATGTGTACTGCAGGCAAAAATGAGTAAAGGCAAAATAAGGTGTAGGCAATATATAGGTATATGCTAACTACATATAGGCAAAATTAATAATAGGCAACATAAATGTGGGCAAAATACCTTGTACGCAAAATTAGGTGCAAGCAAAATGAGGCAACATAAATGTATTCAAAACGAATTGTACTCAAAATGGCACGTGGGTATAATGTAGGTATAATTTATAATGCAAAACAAATGTAGGCAGAATTTGGTGCTGACATGGAGAGAGTGTGAAAAAAGACTATCGGCAAAATTCGGCTCAGGCAAAGTATAGGCAAACTTAGGTGTAGGCAAAATGTGTGTGGGCAATAAGTGTACAAAATGAGAGCGCAAAACGTTCTGAAGGCACAAATGAGTGTAGGCAAAATTAGGTGTTGGCAAAATGAGTACCCATAATGAGGTATAGGCAGAAATTAGGATAGGCAACATTGGTACTGGCAAAACGAGGTCTGGGCACAACTTGAATACAGACAAACATTAAGTGAGTGCAGAACGCCTGCCCAAATTGAGGTCTGGAACAAATGAGAATAGGCCAAATTAGGTGTAGTCAAAATGAATGTAGGCAAAATAAGGTGTGGTTAAAATGAGTCGTAGGCGAAATAAGGCAAGGGCAAAATGGCTGTTGGCAAAATGAGTTATTGGCAACATGAGGTGTAGGCACAATCAATATAGGCAAACTGAGGTGTAGGTATAATGTGTATAAGCAAAATGAGGTGTAGACAAAATTGGGTGAAGGTAAAATGTGTATAAGCAAAATGAGGTGTAGACAAAATGAGGTGAAGGTAAAATGTGTATAAGCAAAATGAGGTGTAGACAAAATGAGGTGAAGGTAAAATGTGTATAAGCAAAATGAGTTGTAGACAAAATGGGGTGAAGGTAAAATGTGTATAAGCAAAATGAGGTGTAGACAAAATGAGGTGAAGGTATAATGTGTATAAGCAAAATGAGGTGTAGACAAAACGAGGTGTAGGTATAATGTGTATAAGCAAAATGAGGTGTAGACAAAATGAGGTGAAGGTAAAATGTGTATAAGCAAAATGAGTTGAAGACAAAACGAGGTGAAGGTTAAATGTGTATAAGCAAAATGAGGTGTAGACAAAATGAGGTGAAGGTAAAATGTGTATAAGCAAAATGAGTTGTAGACAAAATGGGGTGAAGGTAAAATGTGTATAAGCAAAATGAGGTGTAGACAAAATGAGGTGAAGGTAAAATGTGTATAAGCAAAATGAGTTGTAGACAAAATGAGGTGAAGGTAAAATGTGTATAAGCAAAATGAGGTGTAGACAAAATGAGGTGAAGGTAAAATGTGTATAAGCAAAATGAGGTGTAGACAAAACGAGGTGTAGGTATAATGTGTATAAGCAAAATGAGGTGTAGACAAAATGAGGTGAAGGTAAAATGTGTATAAGCAAAATGAGTTGTAGACAAAACGAGGTGAAGGTAAAATGTATATAAGCAAAATGAGGTGTAGACAAAATGAGGTGAAGGTAAAATGTGTATAAGCAAAATGAGTTGTAGACAAAATGGGGTGAAGGTAAAATGTGTATAAGCAAAATGAGTTGTAGAAAAAATGAGGTGAAGGTAAAATGTGTATAAGCAAAATGAGGTGTAGACAAAATGAGGTGAAGGTATAATGTGTATAAGCAAAATGAGGTGTAGACAAAACGAGGTGTAGGTATAATGTGTATAAGCAAAATGAGGTGTAGACAAAATGAGGTGAAGGTAAAATGTGTATAAGCAAAATGAGTTGTAGACAAAACGAGGTGAAGGTAAAATGTGTTTAAGCAAAATGAGTTGTAGACAAAATGGGGTGAAGGTAAAATGTATATAAGCAAAATGAGTTGTAGACAAAATGATTGCGCAAAATGACGTAAAGGCGTAAATGAGTAGGCGAAATGACATGTTGGCACATCTGAGTGTGGGCAACACGAGTTGTAGGCAAAATGAATATAGTCAAGATGAAGTGTAGCAAAATTAGGTGTAGCCAAAATTAGGTGTAGGCAAAACGAGTGCTCAACATGAGATGTGACAGAAGTGAATGTTTGTAAAAATAAGTGCAGGTAAAATGAGCTGGTTTTAACTCTTATCCACCCACGTTGTAGATGTCCCAGCTGAGCGTTATGTATTGACACCCTTCATCCTTATTTTGAATTTGTGTAACAAAGACACCGAGCCATACCAACCACGTCCTCTGCACAGAGAGCATATTGATTATTCTAAACACTTGTCGGTGTTATTCCATTGTTGTCAAATTTTATGTTCAAAACCTTCACGGTTTCCTTCATACGACATCTTTGCAATAAACATGCGCTCAGGCCTCATCGATTATTCGTCTTACATCAGAAGATATCGACATACAGACGATATCACAATAATTGCTGACGTATTGACCGACAGACAGCATAAAGTGATGACGTCATCAAACATTGATCTCTTTGCAGTGACTGCGAGACTGTGATGAATGACAAAGATATCCACATGCTCTGCCAACTCGATTACCTTGAAGTGAGTGACATTGGGCCTCGGTTTAGAGGCGAATCGTTAGCGGTGCTGACCGTATGCCACTCTCTGTCGTGGCCCCGCATATTTCACATGCATTTCCTTAAATTGACAAAAGCATAAAAGAAATGTATGAACTGCTGTCGAAATGACACTTTGTATAAAATACACTTAGTTTCTTTCATTCTCTGCTTTAATGTTTTTATTTGCAATTAGTTTGACGCGACATGAAAGAAATGCGGTGAATGTATATTCAGTTCCCAAAGCAAAGCTATTACCCATAGTTTCGATCGACATTGAAGAAACACGAGACATCGGATCTTTTGAGACTAATGTCAATCAGCATTAATTAACAAACGGTTTGTCAATGAATGTCGTAATTGAAATTCGGAAATATTCCATATGTTACTATTAATTGGGTAAAGTTTGAAACTATGTTTTTTTTGTTTTATCTAGATTTTGTAAATCCGTTTTTGACGTTTAATGCATTTGTATTAATATATTAACTTGTCGTTTTCTTAAGTTTATATTAAAGACATGCTTTTAATATAATTACACTATATTAGAAACAAAACAATATATGAAAGTTAGATGACTTTAAAACTCGAAGCTCTGTTACAGAAATGGAAGCATCAAGATGGAAGCAGGAAGTTCCATGCAAGAAATCACTTGAAAGTATGTTCAAGTGACCGGTCGTCAAACATCAGAATAAAACGTCATGCCTCAGAGACATTCCTTTCAGTAGGAAAAGCAATATTTCAGCTTTATGACGACAGCATGTAAATATTCGAGCTCAGTTATCAGTGTCAAGATCATGGATCCAGTAATAGGGAACCGATGACAAACAATCAACCAAGTCAACGAACATGACTAACCGATTCATTCAGTCGCCTCTTACGACAATCACAGGTTGCTTGGGATCTATATTCTTACCCGGAAACCCTACAGGTGTGGAAAAGGAAGAATCGAAAATAAAACAACAAATGTAAAAAGGTAAAAGCAAAACACGCTGGAAAGTTATATTGATGTCATCAGGTGTCCGGAAATAAGACGACAACCCTTAGGGACTTTTGTATTGGTATATCTGACCCACAAAGAATAAAACTGCAAAGTAAGTGGTTGGGACAGATTCATTGAAGTAAACCTGGGATGATTGTAATACTTAACACAATTATGAAGTTAACACATGGCTTATTAACTAATTATAAATGAGATTAGGGAGTAGTAGTAACACAATACGAAATGGTAGTGCTTGTGGTACACATGGAGAAGATGAGAGAGGGCGAAAATATGTTAACTTTCCAATTTAACACAACGGTTCTTTCGAGTTTTTCGACGAATGGTATAAAATGAAGACCAAATGTAATTATCAGGTAGTTTGCAGTGAAGGCTGTGTGTTTTGACACATCATTACATTCTTCACGCTTGTATCGCCCGTTTAACATAATCAAAACAAAAAGTGCTATCTCTTTCAATGACATGCTTCGGAAATATTGCTTTAATTTTGACTCAAAATAACTCTTTTTCGATCAAAGACAATCAAAACCACGAGCCCATGCAAGTTTAGAACGAAGAAACCCATATCGATAGAACAGTCTAAAACTATGTTTGATTCATCATTCAAGTAATTGCTGGATCACGCCGCCAAGAAACGAGGCTAAAAATAGCTTATAGGGATCGCTGACGGAGAGGGAGATTGCTGTATAATTTCTCCACATTTAACAACGATTCACAAAACGAAACCCAGGTCAATGCTAGAAGAACAACTGATCCCACTGTGAGGAACTAAACACACATTTAATTTTAAGTGGGAATCATCCACGATTCTTTAATCTATACCTAAGCGACCTGTGTCTGAAACGCTGCTTTTCAACATCGTACGGGGCGTCGTTCTGTCCAATGAAACGGCTCGGAGCAAGACGCGAGACTTCGCGAGACTGTATCTCACCGGCAGCGTTCCTGAGTTATGATTATTCATTGCTTTATGAATGCTAAGAAGCCCCTCTTGAACTGACCTGTGCATTCTTGGTGCTCCACGACGAAGCGTGGCCTTATCTGATGCCTAATTACTGCCCAATGTCCTTCATTGTTTACTGTTGTAACGCCAGACAGCCTTCAAAATGTCGCATACTGACGATGGAAAGTCATGTGTAAGCAAATCAGCGGTCAAAGAAAAAGAGTTGCCATCAGGCGATGAATAGATGTCTGCCTCCTCTCCATGCTGTGTGGCTTTGCTGTCTGTGACAAATTACAAAACTACTTTCTTTACAACGTATCTCGGTTCCTGTGACTATAAAACGGCCATATGATAATATAGATGGCTGACATAAAAAAAGGCAAAATGCATTAAACAAGACACGTTGGCAGTGCTTTTAAAAAAGATGTTCTGTCTGTATTGCTCAAGGTGGGCTATGAACCAATCACTGCTGTGGTCACCAACATGATTAGAAAAATATATCACATTATTTGATGTACTATATGCTAATTTTATATCACAGTAGATCCAAGTATTGTATAAAGTTTATTATGAGAAGTAAAGAAGTTAGTATCGTGAACTAAATAATCAATAGGAGTTTACCCATGAAATGGCTTAACGTTTACATGACACGGGGAAATCTACATAAAACAGAGAAACTTTGTTATAACGCGAAGATATAATACAGACGATGTACCTTTTATGGATCAGGTGGAATCCTTTTTGGTAAAGGCGTTCATATTGGAACTCCGCTTGTTTTATTAAACAGGTTATCATTACTCGTTACAGGATCCAGCTATTTGATTGGCTAGCCGCTATCTTCTTAAAACCTATGTAAGTCGGTTGGTCGAATTTTACGTATATCTTGACGTCATACCATGTGATGTGACTTGTCACTTGCTCAAGTCACATTTGATCCTGTTTGAACTCAAGTTACCATATTGTGAATATGATGGTGTCCACAAAATAGATCAGATTGTCACACACATATTTCAGAGAAAATATGTCTTCAACTAGTAAGCATAAATTCGTTGCAAAGCTAACATATATTAACAAGTTAAAATTTATGAATGATACTCGATTTGTTAAAGTGTTAACAGGATGACTGTTTCCCCATATATGTCTCTATGACAGTGAGTACGAAGTGAGCCAGATACACCGCCCCTTCATCTCCATTTGTAAAGATGGAATTGATAATTCAGATATAAAAGAAGTTCGACACTCTAATACCAATCAGCGTACATTCTTGATAGGTGAGTCAGTGGGTGCGCATTGAGGGAAATACGTGAATGTTTTGTTTTATCGATTTGCGAAATAATGACCCCATCAACGTGTAGATAGTATGATATTAATTTCTCATCTTACCGATACATTTCATCCAAATGTGGTTAAAATGTTTCCGAAGGCAAGAGACTGACCATTTGATATTCGGGAGCAGGGGGGCTGGGATTTTTTCGAAAAACTATTTTGTCCCCGAAATATTTGCTTTGCTTCAGATTGTTGTAAAAGTGCTTGAGCCAAGAATAGTTCAGCTGTATGATGGCGGCCTGTGAATAGTCGAATCTTGTCCAGACAGACCAGTGGTGGACACGATGACACGTTATAGCCTGCTGGGACCTATTCTAACCAGGGTACCCACTTGGACGGTTTTGCTAAGCCTACTAGTGACAATAAATATCGTAGAACTAAAGATAGTAATTTTGTAAATTGTACATGTACTAACTGTACCAACCAGGAGATTGAAGACGAGTTTCATGTTCTTTTCATATGTGAAAAATATAAATATTGAGATTAAAGTTTCTATCTAATTTAGATATTACACACAAAGAAAATCAATTAATGACTAATTTGTTGAATTTGACCAATGAAGATGTTATCAAATCTTTAGCCATGTATTCAAAACATGTATTTAGACTAAGGTGAATATATTGTGCTATGTTCAAGATTACGTTGATTTCTATGTATTGTTAAAACTGAACTGTACCATGGGGCATATGGCCTTGCATACTGAATAAACTGTCTGTCTGTCTGTCTGTTTGTCGGATACTACTGACAGCATTTCTGTATGTTTCTAGGCGTGATGGCATCTGCCCATAGCAATGCTATAAGTACATTAGGAAGCCAGTGGGAAGCCTTCACGCTGATACAGACTTCCAGTGTGCACTGACAGAAGGGTTGGTGACCGTGATCAAAGTACTCGGGTATGTCTAATTACACAGACTGTTCTGCACAGTACAGTCCAGGAAGCACCACAGCAATGCTCAGTAGGCTGCGAGTAGATTACATAATTGCTGATCCGGCTAAATGAGGCTGGGATCCCTTCTGGTTATATCTGCCCTCCGTGAAATCAGGTCCATCTCAAACTATATCGAATACTCGCTCACTGTCTTGCTTTCTGCGTTTTTCTCTGCTCTGTAATCTGTGTCTCTCTCTCCCCCCCCCCCCCAACACCACCCACCACACACACACACCTTCTCCCACCACCCCAACCACCCCTCTCTTCCTCGTCCCTCTCAATTGGTAACAAAAAATTCCTATTTCTGCTCGCATATATTTGCCATCAGTAACACTGTTGATAAATAATCTTCTGGTCGCCTGGGATTATTAATGTGTTCTTTCTGCACCAACACATTCGCATGTTTCTGTCTCTGTAGCGAAATAACCATCACTACTTTAAGGAACGAGCCTGCATTTTATTGATCATTGATGGGTTTTTTACATCTGCATGCAACTTTTGTTTAAGGAATACTATTCATCTTTTCATGCATTCTAAGCATTTTATCAAAGCTTTCGACAAATCAAAATGATCGAGCATGCTTCAGTGTGATTGTAGGCATAGTGGTTGTAAGGTAGTGTGTTTGATGGCGGGTATGCAGGGCGTGTTGGTATGGCTGGGGTCAGACGGGGACCTGAGGGTTGTGGTCGTAACAAGGACGGTAGTTCGTTTTGTTTGTGGAGGGAATGGTGAACATTGTTTTGTTTGTGGAGGGAATGGTGAACATTGTTTTGTTTGTGGAGGGAATGATGAACACTGTTGTGATTGGTGGAATGTTTGTCATTGGTGGAATGATAGATTGCTGCGGGGATGTGATGGAATGTTTATTTGTGACAGAGATGTGGTGGAATGTCCGATTGTGACTGTGATGTGGTGGAATGTTTGAATGTGACAGGAATGTGGTTCGAAAGTTTGATTGTGACAGGGATGTGGTGGAATGTTTGATTGTGACAGGGATGTGATGGAATGTTTGATTTTGACAGGGATGTGGTGGAAATGTTTGATTGTGACTGGGATGTGTTGGAATGTCCGATTGTGACTGGGATGTTTGATTGTGACAGGGATGTGATGGAATGTTTGATTGTGAAAAGGATGTGATGGAATGTTTGATTGTGACAGGGACGTGGTGGAATGTTTGAATGTGACAAGGATGTGATGGAATGTTTGATTGTGAAAAGGATGTGATGGAATGATTGATTGTGACAGGTTTGTGGTGGAATGTTTGATTGTGACTGGGATGTGTTGGAATGTCCGATTGTGACTGGGATGTGGTGGAATGTTTGATTGTGACAGGGTTGTGGTGGAATGTTTGATTGTGACTGGGATGTGTTGGAATGTCCGATTGTGACTGGGATGTGGTGGAATGTTTGATTGTGACAGGGATGTGATGGAATGTTTGATTGTGACAGGGACGTGGTGGAATGTTTGAATGTGACAAGGATGTGATGGAATGTTTGATTTTGAAAAGGATGTGATGGAATGTTTGATTGTGACAGGGTTGTGGTGGAATGTTTGAATTTGACAAGGATGTGATGGGATGTTTGATTGTGACAGGGATGTGATGGAATGTTTGATTTTGACAGGGATGTGGTGGAATGTTTGATTGTGACAGGGATGTGGTGGAATGTCCGATTGTGACTGGAATGTGGTGGAATGTCCGATGGTGACTGGGATGTGGTGGAATGTTTGATTGTGACAGGCATGTGATGGAATGTTTGATTGTGAAAAGGATGTACTGGAATGTTTTATTGTGACAGGGATGTGATGGAATGTTTGATTTTGACAGGGATGTGGTGGAATGTTTGATTGTGACAGGGATGTGGTGGAATGTCCGATTGTGACTGGGATGTGGTGGAATGTTTGATTGTGACAGAGATGTGGTGGAATGTTTGATTATGACAGGGGTGAGGTGGAATGTTTGAATGTGACAAGGATGTGAGGGAATGTTTGATTGTGACAGGGGATAGGGTTGTCATAGGTTTAAATTGGTTTTTTTTTAAAAAGGAGCGGGATGGTTGGACTATTTGTAAGAGGGTGCGGATTGGTAGAAATGTTTATGGCAAGGACTGGGTGAGTGATTGGATGGGTTAAAAAACATGTAGGGGGATCAGATGGGCTGTGGTGTTTGTGTTTACGTGAAGGGCAGGGTAAGATGGAATGTACGTGGAATGCGTGGTTGTGTTTGAATGTTTTCTGGTGAGGTTTGGCTTTGTTGGAACGTTTGTGAAAGGAATAGGATGGGTTGGAATGATTTTAGAAAGGATGAGCTTGATTGGACTGATTGATGGCTTGAGGATGTTGTGTCGGGAAGTGGACGCCTTTGTGTGTAGTACGTAGGGATCGATGTGGTGTATTGGGATGTTTGTGGCAGGGGTTTCATGAGTTGAGCTGAGTGGTGTGATGTGGATGGGTACTAGTTTGGGCGTGAGTTGCAGTGATTGTATGAGCGGACTGGGTGTTGGTATCATGGGCTTAGGATGGATTCGTGTGGATGAATATGCGTGTTGCAGACATTTGGTGTGTAGTTGTGTTTGTGACAGAGGTTGAGTGGGTGGTGGTGTTTGCGGTAGGGGTTGAGTGAGTGGTATTTATGGCAGGGGTTGAGTGGGTGAGTGGTGGTGTTTGTGGCAGGGATTGAGAGTTGATGGTGTCTGTGACAGGTTGAGTGGGTGGTGGTGTTTGTGACAGGGATTGAGAGGTGGTGGTGTTTGTGACAGAGGATGCGTGGGTGGTAGTGTTTGTGACAGGATGAGGAGGTGGTGGTGTTTGTGACAGGGGTTGAGTGGGTGGTGGTGTTTGTGACAGTGATTGAGAGGTGGTGGTGTTTGTGACAGAGGTTGAGTGGGTGGTGGTGTTTGTGACAGGGGTTAAGTGGGTGGTAGTGTTTGTGACAGTGATTGAGAGGTGGTAGTGTTTGTGACAGTGATTGAGAGGTGGTGGTGTTTGTGACAGTGATTGAGAGGTGGTGGTGTTTGTGACAGAGGTTGAGTGGGTGGTGGTGTTTGTGACAGGGGTTAAGTGGGTGGTGGTGTTTGTGACAGGGGATGAGTTGTTGGTGGTGTTTGTGACAGGGATTGAGAGGTAGTGGTGTTTGTGACAGGGATTGAGAGGCGGTGATGTTTGTGGCAGGGATCGAGAGGTGGTGGTGTTTGTGACAGGGATTGAGAGGTGGTGGTGTTTGTGACAGGATTTAAGTGGATGGTGGTGTTTGTGACAGAGGTTGAGTGGGTGGTGGTGTTTGTGACAGGGGTTGAGTGGGTGGTGGTGTTTGTGACAGAGGCTGAGTGGGTGGTGGTGCTTGTGACAGGGGTTGAGTGAGTGGTGGTGTTTGTGACAGGGAATGAGAGTTGATGGTGTTTGTGACAGGGGTTGAGTGAGTGGTAGTGTTTGTGAGTGAGGCTGAGTGGGTGGTGGTGGTTGCGGTAGGGGTTGAGTTGGTAGTATTCGTTGCAGGGGTTGAGAGGTGGTGGTGTTTGTGACAGGGGTTGAGTGAGTGGTTGTGTTTGTGACAGGGGTTGAGTTGGTGGTAGTGTTTGTGACTGAGGCTGAGTGGGTGGTGGTGTTTGCGGTAGGGGTTGAGTTGGTAGTATTCGTTGCAGGAGTTGAGAGGTGGTGGTGTTTGTGACAGTGATGGAGAGGTGGTGGTGTTTGTGACAGGGGTTGAGTGAGTGGTTGTGTTTGTGACAGGGGTTGAGTGGGTGGTGGTGTTTGCGGTAGGGGTTGAGTTGGTAGTATTCGTTGCAGGGGTTGAAAGGTGATGGTGTTTGTGACAGGGGTTGTGTGGGAGGTGGTGTTTGTGACAGAGGCTGAGTGGGTGGTGGTGCTTGTGACTGGGGATGAGTGGGTGGTGGAGTTTGTGACAGTGATTGAGAGGTGGTGGTGTTTGTGACAGTGATTGAGAGGTGGTGGTGTTTGTGACAGAGGTTAAGTGGGTGGTGGTGTTTGTGACAGGGATTGAGAGGTGATGGTGTTTGTGACAGGGATTGAGAGGTGGTGGTGTTTGTGACAGCGATTGAGAGGTGGTGGTGTTTGTGACAGGGGCTGTGTGCGAGGTGTTTTTTTGTCGCAGCTGTTGAGTGGGTGGTGGCGTTTATGAAAGGGGTTGAGTAAAGGGGGTGTTTGTGACATGATTGAGAGGTGGTGGTGTTTGTGACAGTGATTGAGAGGTGGTGGTGTTTGTGACAGGGGTTGAGTGAGTGGTTGTGTTTGTGACAGGAGTGTGGTGGGTGGTGGTGTTTGTGACAGGGGCTGTGTGCGAGGTGTTTTTTGTCGCAGCGGTTGAGTGGATGGTGGCGTTTATGAAAGGGGTTGAGTAAAGGGGGTGTTTGTGACATGATTGAGAGGTGGTGGTGTTATTTATGACAGGGATTGAGAGGTGGTGGTGTTTGTGACAGAGGTTAAGTGGGTGGTGGTGTTTGTGACAGGGATTGAGAGGTGGTGGTGTTTGTGACAGGGGCTGTGTGCGAGGTGTTTTTTGTCGCAGCGGTTGAGTGGGTGGTGGCGTTTAATAAAGGGGTTGAGTAAAGAGGGTGTTTGTGATATGATTGAGAGGTGGTGGTGTTATTTATGACAGGGATTGAGAGTTGATGGTGTCTGTGACAGAGGTTGAGTGGGTGGAGGTGTTTGTGACAGGGATTGAGAGGTGGTGGTGTTTGTGACAGGATTTAAGTGGATGGTGATGTTTGTGACAGAGGTTGAGTGGGTGGTGGTGTTTGTGACAGGGGTTGAGTGGGTGGTGGTGTTTGTGACAGAGGCTGAGTGGGTGGTGGTGCTTGTGACAGGGCTTGAGTGAGTGGTGGTGTTTGTGACAGAGGCTGAGTGGGTGGTGGTGCTTGTGACAGGGCTTGAGTGAGTGGTGGTGTTTGTGACAGGGAATGAGAGTTGATGGTGTTTGTGACAGGGGTTGAGTGAGTGGTAGTGTTTGTGAGTGAGGCTGAGTTGGTGGTGGTTGCGGTAGGGGTTGAGTTGGTAGTATTCGTTGCAGGGGTTGAGAGGTGGTGGTGTTTGTGACAGTGATTGAGAGGCTGTGGTGTTTGTGACAGGGGTTGAGTGAGTGGTTGTGTTTGTGACAGGGGTTGAGTTGGTGGTAGTGTTTGTGACTGAGGCTGAGTGGGTGGTGGTGTTTGCGGTAGGGGTTGAGTTGGTAGTATTCGTTGCAGGAGTTGAGAGGTGGTGGTGTTTGTGACAGTGATTGAGAGGTGGTGGTGTTTGTGACAGGGGTTGAGTGAGTGGTTGTGTTTGTGATAGGGGTTGAGTGAGTGTTTGTGTTTGTGACAGGGATTGACAGGTGGTTGAGTGGGTGGTGGTGTTTGTGACTGAGGCTGAGTGGGTGGTGGTGTTTGCGGTAGGGGTTGAGTTGGTAGTATTCGTTGCAGGGGTTGAGAGGTGATGTTGTTTGTGACAGGGGTTGTGTGGGAGGTGGTGTTTGTGAAAGAGGCTGAGTGGGTGGTGGTGATTGTGACAGGGATTGAGAGGTGGTGGTGTTTGTGACAGGGATTGAGAGGTGGTTGTGTTTGTGACAGTGATTGAGAGGTGGTGGTGTTTGTGACAGAGGTTAAGTGGGTGGTGGTGTTTGTAACAGGGATTGAGAAGTGGTGATGTTTGTGACAGTGATTGAGAGTTGATGGTGTTTGTGACAGAGGTTTAGTGGGTGATGGTGTTTGCGGTAGGGGCTGAGTTGGTAGTATTCGTGGCAGGGGATGAGAGGTGATGGTGTTTGTGACAGGCGTTGTGTGGGAGGTGGTGTTTGTGACAGGGGATGAGTGAGTGGTGGAGTTTGTGACAGAGGTTGAGAGGGTGGTATTTGTTGTAGGGGTTGAGTGGGTAATGGTGGTTGTGACAGCGGTTGAGTGGGTGGTGGTTTTAGGGGCAAGGGTTGAGTGGGTGGTGGTGTTTGTGACAGAGGTTGAGTTGCTCATGGTGTTTGTTGCAGGAATTGATTGAGAGGTGGTGGTAGTGTTTGTGGCAGGTATTGGTTGGGATCGGTACAGAATTATTGCAGTCGTTATTATTGCCATTGAAGACAGAGACACAAGTCAAACGCAGGTCAAACATGACCAGACTATTCTGAACGAACTCCGTGAAGATTTATTCATGTGGTAAAACCTTTTGATACCTATCTCGAGCAAACAGACAACAATAAACTATGAGTGAAAAGAACAACTGTTACAGCTTCAGACAACCACATCGTCTATAAATGCATGACTCTATTACAACCGGGACACTAGACACAGAGGCAATAGTTCCATATAGGCTTCGATGTCTAAAGGCCATGGAGTGGGCGGAAGGCATGAAAAAACACACTGATGGATTGCGATAGTGTACATGTTTAATTTATTCATTGATATTTATACATTTATCTTTTATTAGGACATGTACATTATTATACATACATGTATGTTTCTGGTATTCGCTCTGATCAAATTATAACATAGATTTGTGAATCAAAGGAGTTTTCAATACTTTTAGACAGAGACTTACTGTAAGCTGAACACAATTGGCATTCTAAACTTTCTGATAGAAAGCCGTTACACTTCTACTCGTGCTTATAATGTAAAGTTACTTTACATTTACATTCACACTATATTAACAACAGTAAATTTAGCAAGACATTGGTATAGTTTAGAAGGTATATCTACTATGAGGGAATACAACATGTTACAAATGGTCTGTGTGACATTGAAGATATCGAGGAAAATTGTTTATTGTGTAATGCCATAGAAGATGAAACACGTTAATTTTCATTCTCCATTACATGAAGAAGTACGAACTCGTGACGTAATTATATCAGGTAATATTTTTTTAAGGCTGTACCCTGTTTGAAGTCATTATTTGTAATTGAAAACACTGATACATTATTCACGTAAGGAAGTATTTATATAGTGCCTCATGGTGATACGTTGTAGATGCGTATGTGCTTCATATTTTTACTGTTATGATTGTATAGATTATGGGCCAGTTGAAACAATAAACATTGATTCGATGGATGGTTGTTAGGTTGGTTCAGTGAATCAAAGGCACAGTTGCTATGCCTGAAACGAGTTTAGGGGTGAATGAGTAAAATGGTGTTTCAGGGAAAGCCTGAAACCAGAGGTTAAGAACATAGGAAAGGATCCACATCAGAGAACACACAACAGCTCAGGTCACACATAGTGTAATCATCCTTTTTTTCATTGACTTTTACAACAGCACGGATACGTGTGTTTTTTTCTGACTCTCGAATGCATGTAGGCAAGATATTAATGTCTCACGCCTTGTCTGTGGGGAAGAAAAGGTCCCAGTACCCCGAAGTGCCGACATATACGTTTTTGTTTTTGTTATTGTTTGACGCGAGCAATACTCTATCTATATGGCGGCGTTCTGTAAGCAATCGAGTATGGACCAGACAATCCAGTGATTGATATCATAAGCATCGATCCACGCAGTTGGGATACGATGACATGCATCAATCAAGTCAACGAGCCTGACCACCCGATCCCGTTAGTCGCCCCTTTTGACAAGCATGGGTTGCTGAAGACCTATTCTAACCAGGATCTTCACGTGCGTTAATCTCAACTCACTCACGCATTATTGTGAATAAGTTAAGATTAAGGTTGTTTTTAAACGTATGTCAGTTTTTTCGAGCGTTGCAGCTTGATATGACTTTCTGATGAAACGATCAGTACTCTCCAGTGGAGACATATAGAACACTGATATGAAACGATGAGCGGATGACAATGAATGAGAGGCAGGACATGAAGGGCAACCTGGTACATGGTCCAGCATGTGATCTAGCCTTGTTCTACAATCACTGCTGATCTATATCCTTCCCCCGATCGTGAAGGTCTAATTAGTTTGCATGTCCCCAGCTGTGTCACAAATATATGTGCAATACTATGCACATAAGTCCTGCACATAACGAGTCATTATACGTTAATTGTTTACTCATGAACATCATTATGATGTCAGAGTTTAACAATTCAATTTCGTTTGTCAATTGATGAGTTATTTTTGTTATGTGAAGGTTACTGGAACCTATGTTGGTAGGTTCATCGAATTTAATATAATCATGTGTAAGATTACATCAAAACTATGAACATGATGGAGACGGAGAGTTGGACAGTTATACTACATTGAATATATCAGTATC
This sequence comes from Haliotis rufescens, assembly GCF_023055435.1. Classification (NCBI taxonomy): domain Eukaryota; kingdom Metazoa; phylum Mollusca; class Gastropoda; order Lepetellida; family Haliotidae; genus Haliotis; species Haliotis rufescens. Next base: position 5,242,574 of record NW_025963835.1, on the reverse strand, counting down.
TGGTATTGAAGCATGAGTGGATGTGAAATGGGGTTTAACGTCGCGTCCAAGATTACTGCACACACGTGCGTGTGTGTGTGTGTGTGTGCGTGCGTGTGTGCGTGCGTGCGTGCGTGCGTGCGTACGTGCGTGCGTGTGTGTGTGTGTGTGTGTGAGAGTGTGGCTGCTTGCACTAGTCCGGACAAATGTCATTTGCATAGTGCTAGCCCACTGAGATACCATGCCGTAGATACTCAGGCGTAGTAAACTGACTCCGTGCCGACTTGCCGACCTTTCGATAATCATGAAAACTCTGCAGAGAAAAATAGACCCATTGTCCGTTTCCGACGATATCATAAGCGCGTGTTTATGAATTACGATCAAATAGTTAGATTAGATTTGCGTATCCAGCTCCATCGATGGCATCCGCCACAAACACATGTAAAGAAGTCAAGTGTTCACCTAAGCAAAAACAGGAACATAGTTACAAGTCAAATTAAGGAATTGCATCGGACATCATTTTTTCACTGATGCTATCACAATACGACTTTACGTTTACCCTATTTGAAAGCAGGCTCGCCTGAGCCTAAACAGTTGTGAAATGTAGACAACAAAGGCTAGAGCTCCTGGAATATTGCTTGACATATAGGGAAGGTTGACCATTCGGAAGTTGAAGTCCCTCTTGTCAGACAGTCACACAGTCATTTTCACATGCCACTGCTTGGAATATAGCCACCAAACCCTTTCCATATTCATAAACATCTCTGCCCAAAACAATCGAATCGATTGAACGATTCCGACTGTATCATGCGCACGTGTTCATAAATCATTATCAAACAGTGATAATACCAGGTGTTCGCGAAAAAGGTGAGCGTATCCGGCCTACCGTAACAAACGTCACAAACACATGCAAAGGTAAGTCAAACGTTAAAAAGTCAGTTGTTTACTTGAAAACAACATATGGTACAAGTCAAAATATGGCATTGCATCGGGCATCGTTTTTGCCACTGATGCTGAGGCGCTTTGAAAGCAGATGTGAAATGTAGACACCAAAGGCTTCAACTGGTGGAATACTGCTCGAGATAGAGGGAATGGGCCATGGAAAAGCTGAAGACACCCCTGTCATACAGTCACACAGTCATTTTAACAAGCCAATGCTTAGGAAAAGACGTGGAGGGCCTAAGTGATATATTTGTAGCAAATATTAATAAAACCCCGAAATCCCGTTAGTGATTGTCTTGAAAGTGATAATACATACAGTCACTGCACACAGCGAACATGGTCACAACTACCAGTCAGAGATGAGTGTCTCATTTTGGAACGGATATATTTTGTTTTCAATGCAGAACCTAAAAAGTATATCTCGTCGTTCGCAGGTGAATATTCTAAAAGTAACGTCATTGCATCGTACGTATTTCCAAGGGCAAATGACTGGTTTATGCACATGTTTTCATTAATTAACCTTTTCTTAGTGAAACAACAATATATAAATATATTTTAGTAATATCGGTAATATTGGCTTTAAACAGCTTTTAGTTCGAGGGTCGTGATTTTCAGGTTTCAAATAGTTTCATTTTAACAAGTGACTGAACGTTTTTTCGATAAAATTATTAACTGCAAGTACCACTTAAAGTGAGATTCAGTGAGGGCTCCCTGTCGTCGAATCAGTTACCATTTCAACACTCGCACCGACAACGTTTTATGCACAGCCGCCACGTGAGCTTGTTCGGCTACTGAACATCAGCGCTAGTACACGTCCGCCACCTGGCGGGTTATTATACCTTATTGTGGTATTACCCTATCGGATTTGTGGCAAAACTAGTGGCCGATAGCGTGAACATCTATGTAACCAACGGGGTAGGATGACACATTTTAGAGACCGGGTCACATCTAAGAATTCACCCACCGAAATGACGTCTTTCCACCCACTGTTTATGCTTCAAAGCCCTTGAAGACAGCTGGTCCCACCTCCTCACCACAAAGGGTGTAACGATTGATAGTCCCATCGATGCGATGTCTATGGGCCGATGGCAATAGATGATGATCGATGATATTTGTTATCAATATCAGCCTGACCATGGACCATTTCGATGGGTGTCGAAACATTTAAAACTACGTTTTATCATCAAGCCTTGTTAATCCTTTCCTGTTTGCTTTTAGTCAGAAGATATTCATGCGTTACATCTACACCAAACTATAAGTGCTACCTTCCTTAAGATCCTAGTTCCCAATTGAGGTTTGTTACCATGGCTATGAAGTTTGCATTGTAAGAAGAATGCTCAGAATACTATAATTGTGTTTATGGTACAACTATTTAATGGTATCGCACAGTGGTTGTAGAGTTGCGTCCCTTGGACAAGCCAGATGCCTATGATAGTGGGTTCGAATCCAGGTTCGCCCCGATTTTGTTTCTAGGTTTGTCAGCACCATACCCGTGCTCGTGAGTTTCACCGAAATGGTTAACGTCTAATTCCTGCATCACTTCGGGCGTTCCTCCCACATTAAGCTGAAACGCCGTGAGAGAACTGGAATACTGTTAAAAGCGGCGTTAAACCCAACTCACTCACTCACTATTGCAAAAGTCAAAATGCCAAAATATAGGCACCCCCACATACCTAATAGGACTTTGGTATGCATAAGAAGTTAGTAGATCGGGTGAGTAACAATATTAGCAATATTCCAGCAATATCACGGCGGGGGGCACCAGAAATGGGCTTCACATATTGTACTCATGTTAGGAATCGAACCCGGGGCTTCGGCGTGACGAGCGAACCCCTTAACCACAAGACAAGCCCACCGCCAAGAAGTTGGTAGAGGGATTTCAACTTTTGTATTCTTTAAAAAATGAATCAGCAAGTTCAAACAGTAAATGCAAGATATTTTATGGATGACAACTTCTTTATTCTGTTACGATGCGTGTAAGGGTCTGTACCGAAGCGTCGCATCTTAATAGAATAAAAAAGTTGTGATCCACAAAATAACTTTACCGCTAATTACTAACTTCTTAATATGTCAATCAAACAAGTCAGCCAGTTCAGACATTGTCATCATCCAATTCCAAACTTAATCGGCTCGTATGACAGTCATTTATTCTTAGGAACAGTATTTGCCCAAGAATCACTCCAGGCTCCGTTATATGAGAAGGTTTTCCACTATGTTGCGACAAACGTGTAAGAGTTAATTCTACCTCTAAAACCCCACATGAAAAGAGGATACATTAAGTATAAAAAGACTGCCTGGTCAAAACATGTATGTGCCATATTTAGCCGCATGTGTCTGCTGATGAAGTGGAATACTGCTAGAAGCATGTCCCGACCATACAATAAGTCATACAATCTTGCCGTGGTAGTGTAACTCATTCGATCCGGATTGGCAAGAAAGAACACTCACTAAATACCACCAGTTCACGCATTCATTGTAAACCTAACATTGCTCGCGGAAAGGGCAACAAACTTCCCTCCGATTTGGAAGTTCTCATTAAGGGCAGCGGACCATGCAGAGGCGACAGCGAGCTTGTGGCAGATCGTGGTCCTCTAGACATCGACTGGCTGTCCAACCGCGTGCATTAGCATCTGTTATTGGTGGCTTGCGGATAAAAAAGCATCCCGTTCTATTGGGCAAATTATTGAAGGTGATCTGGTGACGGGAAGGGGTTGACAAACAACGCAAACATTTCTGGAACTTATCTTGATGGTTGATCGATTACTAGCTCACAAAGCCGCCATCAGAAGACGATACATAAAATATGGTTCTTCGATACTGGTAGGGATATGATATCTTGTGAAGAATCCACCTATTGCTGGAAGGCAGCTGTACAGACCGCACTGCCACATTGTAATTAAGCGTACCATTACATTGTTGGGATCGATCACGCCGGTACATGCATTTTCATGGGTTCCCAAATTGAGTTCGGAAACTCTTGGCAGACGACTTTCTGTGTGGCCAGCAGACGACAGTGAGAAAGCGCGGGAAAGGGACTAATATTGATTGTTGGGCGTTGGCTGTACGCACCGGACACTATGACTCCCAGCCCAGGCTTGCCCATGGTGGATGGAACAACTAAAATAATTGAAAAACCAAAATCTGAACATGAGCGAGAATCATGGGGGAAGAAGACCGAGTTTCTACTTTCAGTCATTGGATTTGCAGTGGATCTTGGGAATGTCTGGAGGTTTCCCTATATATGCTACAAAAATGGAGGAGGTAAGAATAAACTCAAACACATTCCAATTCATTAACTCCAAGGAAGTTCTTTCTTTAAAAGTTAAATATAGTTTTGAAGTATATTCAACACCGTCAAGGGCATGTAAAAATATTAAAAAATTACTGCGCCTGTTGCCGGTGATAATGGCGTAAGAGCTAACTTTAAAAAGTTAGCGTTATTTGCCATATCAAGTTATATGAAAGCTTTCTTATACACATAAGATTTTCAGGAGACACATTGTTTAAAACACAGATAGTCAAACTTACGTGAGATTAATATTACACATATAAAATTTACGTTAGACCCCAATTCCATTAGTATCAACAAATGTACGTTGATTGATCATCTAAAACATGTGATGTTGTGAATCTCCGATAAATATTGCTGCGTTTGCAGTTCATTGCACTTTACGATATTTTCAATGCTTTTCTGCGCCACCTCTTGATTTGAAATGAAATCCATACAGCAAAAAGCACGGAGGGTTAAGCTTGCATTTCCATCTGGATAACATGTGGGAATAAACAGGCATTCACACAACATTTCAGTATTTTATCACTATGCACAGTCATTAATTACACATCAGTTTGAATTAATTTCTTATGATTTTGACAAATCTCGGGTACATCAATTGCTAACCAGATAGAATATTTCTTTCCGGTGCACATTCCTTGCTTAATTAAGCTGCAATGAAACGGTTATAATTTATCTCTCGTAATATACATACAATTTATAGATATTTCCTTTGCTTCCAAATGAATTGAAATATATGAGAACCGCCGACACATGTTGTTTCTACTTGTTGATCTCATTTAACCATAATTACTCTCAGAAATGAAAGTAAAACAAAAAGGACATAAAACACTGCGCAGCTAAACCTATCTACAAGTCTGAATACGTTTCTTCTAAAAAATATAAGAAAATGATTTGCAGAATAAAACATTAGCTATGAAGTTATACTTCTTGTATATGAATACTCTTACTATTTGCGAAAAACCTTTCGATAAACATTTTAGAATATATATTTGTTTCCAGACAATGCCTCCGTAAATTCCCTACACAGATGAATATTACAACCTTGTTTCGAAAACCCTGTAGATAATATTTGCCATCTTTAAGGACGTTCCGTATAAATTGAAGCTGTAAATGTTGTGGTATATATAATAATGGTGTCTTGGTGCATCTAAATACACAACAATGGAGGTGCTAAAAGCCGCCTCTGGCACGCCAACGCTTGGACGTTAGTTTCAACATCTGAGTTCACAAAGGTATAGTGCCTTCATTAACCCGTGAAATAATGTACAAACTGTCACGTATGTATGGATTAATCGTTGAAAAGCTCTCGTGTTAGCCAGGGAACATTTGTACAGACCTATTGCCACTCGGGTAGAATGACACCATGTCCCACGCCTACTCGTAACATGGCCTTCAAAGAATTTACACACGGTGTGAAGATTTAGTTTGCAACTATTTTGACACGCAATTTCTGACGGTAGTATGGTGAGATAAATGTCCAACACGGTAGCTTCTAAATACGTATCAGTATAACATTGAACCCCCAATATTAAACTATATTTGGGAACGACCTTACCATCTATCAGCAAAATCCAAAAAGGCACACATCTATTTGTCGGGTTGATACTAAGTGATACAGTGGACCAGCAAGTGAAGATGGTGTTCCTTCCGTGCAGATTTCAGGTTAGAGAAGGTCCCGGGCACACCATTGCGTGTGGTAAGGTGCAAGTATCTAGTCCGGGTGGTCTGGCTTGGTTACCTAGTTGATTGCGTGTCATCGCTCCCCGTCCGCGTGAGGCGCTCTCCATATATCAATCACTGGTTTGTCTGGTCCAGATTCAGTCATTTACAGGCACCGTCATGTAGACGGAATATTGTTGATTGTGTCGTTAAACAGCAAACAAACAAGATGGATTCAAAGAGTTCCTAATTTTACTCGAAATATACCACAGCACCTAAAGGCCCCGGCGGTTTAATTTTTAAATTATTAGTTGTCTTGCATATTTGAATGCGAAAGAACATATTGACTCCCGTCGAGCAATGTTTATCCTGGAGAGCGGTAAAAATGATTATAATATAAAGGATGCTGTAAAGCCATTGCGACTAAATATTCTTATCATGAATTTTTCTCCATGATATTCAAAGTCTTTTAATTATGTTTAAAAATCTCTTTGTTGAAGCAAAACATTAAAACGTCTTGAGTGAGTTGAAAAATGTAAATCAGAAATCAGCATCTCATCAAGAACTACAAGAATTGATAGATAATCACTTCTTTCTTTGCCTAAATGTTACAAATATGCAGAGACAAGAATCATTATTTGAATCAATAAGCGTGCCTTATCCAGAGGCTACAAACAATAACTCTTAAGCTGTATAAAAGGTCAGTTGTATATGAGGTTTGCTTTAGGGGAATTGTGTAAATATCAATCCATAATAAGGTTTTGTGAAAAACAAGGTGTGCGTCCTTTAATAAAAGTCCCGGAAAAATGCATCGATGTAGTTTTAACCTATCCTGGCTTCATAACCTTATTCCTCAACGTCCAAGTCCGTTGCAATATGAAACAGAGAATAATCTCGATTTTTTGTAATTGGGCGTAAAAGGCAAAATAGTGATGAAAATTATATGAATGGATCACTGAAAATCAGTGAAGACACCAGGTGTTCGCGAAAAGGGTAGACGTGCTCTACAGTACCGGTAGCGCCCAAAGTAAATGTTGCCTAACGCCACACAGTTGTTTCATGAAAGGACATCTACGGGCGAGGGACCTTGTGGTCAGCTCGTTCGCTCTTCACTTCGGGTTGTGATTCCTCATATAGTTCCATGAAATCACTTGATAAAAGTGACAAAACTCTTCATCTTACCTCAATTTCAGAATCTGATTGGTTCAAGTGATCTTGATAAAATACCACGTATCCCGGCTGGGAGGGAAATACATTTCTAAACCGGGGTATACGTCATTGTATCCCGCTAGGAAGAAAACAGGCCGCACGTGGATTTCTGAGCGGAAGAATAAATCCCGCTACAAAACCCCGCTACGAAGCAATGCTGCGCGTTGTATACGAGTAAATAAAAGTCACATGACACAGCACACGTTAATCGCAGCTCAATCCAACAGCTGTTTTCTATCAATTTTCAATCTTTTTTTATTCTTTTACATTGGCAGATTGAAACATGTCGGCAACATAAAATCGTTGTAGCAGTATCATTCAGGGTATACGTGGTTTTATGCGTCCCGCGTCAGATTTTATACTACGAGGTAGATACTGCTACAACTTATATTATATAACCGTAAGGTATATGTGCTGAAGGAGAGTCCATTGTACGATTCCGACTATGTAGGCATATGTTTCTGAATCACTATCAAATAGTAATAACACCAAGTGTCCGCAAAAAGATGAGCTTATCCTGCCACACGAGTGAAACCCGTCACAAACACATGCAAAGGCAAGGCAAGTGTTCATCTGACCCCAAATGTCTAGCACAAAAATACGAAAACCATATTACGTCCTTGAATACTGTAACCATGATCAAACAACTTTTGAGTAAGAGTCGAGTGATGCTCTTTGAATCGTCATCGAAAGAGCATGCTCGATTGTAGTAAAAAGCTGTGAAATGAAGACACCAAAGGCAGGAGTGGCTAGTATATTACTCGACTAGACACCAGGTAATTTATCCTGGTAAGACAAACGTATTTTCCATAAACGTACTCCCCACATTCATGTACCACATCTAATGGGATACGTTGAGCCATAAGTTTGCCATCATGTAAATCAGATGTGAAAACTGACGTTAATGGCTACCAGAAACAAGAGCAAAACGGATATTAAATCATGCCCTTTTGTAACTCGTATGCCCGTATTCCCGGAGCTAAAGAAGATATAAAATACCTTCCCTGTCAATGTAAATGTCGTACATATTCCTGCGTATATACAGTTTGAAAGGGACGGTTGGCTTCAGGCTGTTAATATTTCATGGTGTCTCCCATTTGAATGCGGGATGAAATTACATAGCTATTCACCTTATGAAACACATTTTAGCTTACGAAACACAACACTGTATATAGATATAGGTCTTAGTGCGAATATGAAATACATGTGAGCTGTCAGTCATATCAGTATATTTGTACATCAGTTTTCCGGAAAATCATTTTATATAGATTGCGGAGCTCCTTCAAACTAACAAATATTAACACGTAATTGATCTCTAACTTTGATTTTTATGATTTATAAATACTGACACTCTCAATTGTTTTCTACAATAACGCAGTCAGCAATACATTCCCATTGATGAAGCCTTGCATAATCCATAAATTGTAAAACGGGACTTCCGGCGTGACAATGACATTTAAATTAGTCAGTATGGACGGAATACAATCGATTCGTTATATCCGTGTTTGTTATAAGGATCAAAGATTATCCTATTATGTAGCGTCCTTTTGATGCTTTTCACACAATAATTAGTTATTAATATAAACATTCCGTACTTATTTTAGTGTATCTTGATGTATTTTTGCGGAATAGTATATCTTTTATAGAAATTGAACAACCGCCACAGGGAATGTCTTTAATAATGAATTAAATACGAGTTTCCTGCAAGATAACCCTCAAAGGATTGGCCACGTTTGTAGATTGAAGTTTTCCTGTCTGGATCCGTTTAGAAATCATCTGTTTCATTGAGTAGATTATTTAAAACTTTTGGGTATGCATTGTGATAGTAGGAACAGTCCGAACGTTCAGGAACCATCACCGAGAGAAGGTGATGAAGAGATTAATTTATCAATTCAATATTCTTCGGGACGCCTAAATATGCATGCTACGATGTTTTGTCAAAAGTCTAAATATCAAACATTTTACAGAATATTTGATATCGTTTGTTATGTAATAAGCAATGATGATAAATATCAATTTTTCAATTATTGCAATACAATTAACATGACGTTTTAATACAAACTAAATGCGAATACAACAACGTTTTGTTTAATTGCAAGTGCGTATGTGAATATGGTTTGCGCTGAATGATTTTTTGTGTATGTAACAAAGCATTTGATTAAGAAACAGCAAGATGCTAAAGCATAAAAAGAAATATCAAAGATTATTGTCCTCTCAATACTGTTTCAATATGTTTGGGAAAGTTTCATCATACATATGAATAGCATTGCTAAAGAATAAAGGGCGATTGTTTCAAAATAAGAAACAATGTTTGATATGTTTTAAAGAATATTATTAATATTTCCCTCAAAACGTCACCGTAAACTCTACAATTTACCTTCATGATATAAAGCCTACACTGCGTGCACTTTACTTTAAAGGAAAAAAGTATTTTTGGATATTAAGGGTGAGGATAATCGAAGTCGTCTACTACACCATCCTAAGTTAAGATTTAAGTTCTAACCAAACGCAATCAGAAACTATAATGTCGTGTAGAGATGATGAAAATGTAAAATATATTTCAAAAAACGTACTTCAAAATGTATGTATAAATATGATATAAAATAGTTCCATGTTATTTCGACATATATTTCCGCGTAAACGTCTTGAGTCAAAGAAGACATAATTTATACCATACGCTAAATTTCGTTCCAACGAGATTTGAATGGGACGAACCTTTCACATGCACTTCCGGGATAACCTCGTTCATGGTTGTTATATATAACATAAAGGGACGATGGCGTGTTGAATTGCCAACAGGATTAATTTATAGCTTCCGCTTGAATAATGTCAAGATGTTGACGAAACTAGCAATATAGTTGTGCACTTTGGTTCACTTATGTTAAGTTGTTCCATAAATCGTTTTGGACAGTGTCGCTCTGACATGGTCATTCGTGTTCCCGAAATGAGTGTCTTTCGTATGCTTCCCTATCTTGTAATATTCGCAATAGTGTCTAGCTAAAATAAGGTAGCATAAAAGGACTAACATTACTCGCAGTTTTGTAATGTAAATTATGCGAGTGGCGAGTGCTAACGGTAGAGCAAACATGCTTACCCTTTTCGAGTATCACCTGGTATCATAATTGATGGCAGTCTCCCACTCACATATTTTTCACCACTACACTAAACTACTGCATTTAACTTTACGTTCTATGGAATCTGTTTCGGTAGATAATGGAAGATTATTTTCTGGCATTGATCGACGTTTTGAATTAGAGTAATTGGAAAGTGGTTTGGGGCTTGTGAAAACAATTGTTTAAAGGTACACGTTTATTAAAATGAATTGTGAAGTTCAATCATTTATAGTACAACCAGGCAAAGACAATGTCAGGGCACTTGGTATGAATTACCAAAAAACAATCAAACACACCTGGGGTCATAACAGTTATTTTTTCATAACAAAACGATGAAGGTTCCATATCATATCGGTCATGGTATCAATATCAGGAAGAGAATTTATGGATGTCAACTTCTTTATTATAAGGAATACAACGTTTCGGAGTGTATGGTTACTCCTTTATCAGGTGAATTCATCTGATGAAGGAGAAAGCATGTGCTCCGAAACGTTGAATTTACCTGATGAAGGAGTAAGCATACACTCAGAACGTTGTGGTCCTCATAATAAAGATGTTGACATCCATAAATTCTCTTCCTTATGTGTATCACTTCTAAATGCTTTCCAAAGACTTGGTATCAATACCGTGTGTGACCTCATCGGGCATCCAGACATACCTGGACATGACGCCCGCTGAAAATGTGACCAATTATCTTTAAGTTTGCTAAATTAATGAACACCAAACGCATATCTGTTATCAAGAAATAATCGAAGTTCATCGTATTCCTGAATAGTCATTTTGATGGAAGATAGATCCATTGTCTTTATTGTACTTCAGCAATTGCTAGATTATACTTGTCCGCAAAAATAAATAACACATTGGTCCTTATTACTTTAAGAAAAATGTGAAATGATGACCTACTAGGTCACTTACGGCTGTTGCATAACATTGTCTGAAACAATGTAACACTATTTGTATCAACTGCAGAGTTAAAGGTTTGTCCGAAACATATTCCCTACAACGTTACAGTTTGTCCAAAAAGAATTAACTCAGTCATTGTGTTTATGTACATGTCATCTTGTCATCATATAATTTTAATGAATTGTATTGTTCATGTACCACAGCTTGTGATCACCTTGAGTGAATAAAGGTTGTTGCTGTTGTCGTTCGGCAGGATTAGAAGTTGTCGTATTTGTCGCCCATGATAACCCCAAAGAAATAGATGGGCTGAGCGTAACGGCAAGGGCAACACTGGTACGGGTTGAGAAAGCCCTTGATTATTCTAGCATTATGGTATCTAGCATTGTCCTTTTGGCTGTCTTCTGAGAAAGGCAACGACAACTGGCTGCAGAATGACATCCCTGTAACGTTGGCCTTCAAGACGTGTCTTCCTTCCACGAAAAACCTGCCTCGCACTATGACGTCGGCGCCTAAAACGATTGAACCTACTGGATGCATCGCAGAGCATTCGTTCACCTCTTCGTCGATACACCCGCATCCGAATTTTAGGATTGGACAAGTTGAACCTGCTCTTGGCACCAAACAGTAACCTTGACCAATCACATGGCGGCCACTGACGTCTTTTTCGCCAATGTTGACGGGTCAAGGCCATTCCGCTATAGGGAGTGTAACCTTGACCAATCACGTCGCTGCCACTGACGTCTATTTCACCAATGTTGACGGGTCAAGGCCATTCCACTATTTTGAGTGGAGGATTCATGCAACACGTAGTCTGTATGTCTGTAATCTTCTAGACACTATTCTAATGTCAACGCTGTCAACGCCGATGACGTCACGGTCAGGAAGCTGCTACGCAGATGGAAAGTGTGAAGATGGTGGTCCTTATGTGGGGTGGTCACACGCAGTTTACAGTTTCATGGTCTGACCCTTGTGTGCCCAGTCTGGCGGTATCGCTGAAGTAGTCTGACAGTAGTCTGCAACCCAACATTCATGCAATATGGACCTGATATAATACAAGACCCTTGAAATTATATTAAGAAAAGAATCCAACTCAAGTCTAGAATGATTTGGCAAGTCTAGATTGCATCAGCTCTCAAATTAACCATTGCTCGAGGCTCTTTGGATTTTATTATTTTTATTTGTAGCTATATATGTTTAAATATTCCTGAGACTAAATGTTGGTCTAAGCCCCGATCATTGCCTTTAACGTGCTTTTTCTAGAGTGCTTTTATGAGCTTTTTATGAGCTGTTGTTTTATAGGATAAAATCGCTTGTTTTTTGTACCCTCTATTCATTGTCATCTCATAATATCGGAAAAAATCTAAACCTAAACTTCTAACAGTCAGATGATGTTGAGTCTGTTTGGGAAATCGTTTCAAGCCTAAATTCAGTTCCAAGGTATGAAAACCTATTCACATTCTTATAATGCATACTTTCTTGTGATCATCAGGTTAGCTGTCTGAAGTGTTGAGGTTTAGAACAAAGTTTCATTGTTTTTTTGCGATTACATTACTCGTAGAAGGTACACGATATGAAGTGAATATTATGAACTAATTAAAACTAGGTGTGGTATTTTTGCCGAATCTTGAAAAGACATACCCTTTTCTTATGTGAACAGTATTTGTTTATTCGTTGTTGGACGTCACACTCAGCAATATTCCAATCATATGACGGTGGCCTATAAATAATGGATTCTGGACCAAACAAACCAGTGATTGATATTATGAGCAACGACCAAAGCCATCGGGGTATGATGACACGCAATAAACCACGTGTACGCTACCGAGCCGACCACCCTATTCATCTAGTCGCCTCATACGACCAGCATTAGTTGATGGCAGGCAATGGTATCCCACATTCCCCAGGTGTCATCAAAATTGCTTGTCAATTGTATTTACGTGAAACAAGCAATTTAACATTTAACAGGAGGGTTGGCTATTCTGATTGCATTTATGATCTGTATACACTCACTTTAGATTGTTTTCAGAAAGATATATAACCCCAGACAAGGAAAAGATAAGTGGTTATACATAGGTCTCTATCTGGAGCACATCTAATAAATCGATACTTCACGCTTCAATAGTAGACAATAGATGCTACAAATATGTCTCTTCTGTCACAGACACACCGAGTGGAGCAACTAGACTAACATCTAATCTCTGCAATGAACATATCCTACAGAAGAAAAAAAACCCAGTTGTTAGCTCTTCATTTTCAGAGACTGCAGTGATCTAGACTCGTCCACTAGTATAGACTTGCAGGGGCTTTATTGGATATATCTGTTCCAGGGTCTGTATGACAGACCATGGAACAACGTGTAATGTCCGTTACGATAACATTTAAAATTCTGTTCCTGTATACTTCGGAGGAACACGAGCAAAACCGATACGTGACCAGGTAGAACACGTGTATGGTAGTATGTTTTTATTCAGATTAATATTACCTTGGATTTACAGTAATAAAATTGTCCTACATTATTTGTACGAAATAGTATTTGATAATTAATATGATGAAAAATAGAATTCCGTATTAAAAATCGATATCATCTGTCAAAACAAATCTTTGGTTATTTGATTAAATCTTTGAATTCAATGATGACTACTTTTGCTTGATTAATTGAATAATTTATATATTCACATACATTTTACAGTAACAATTATTTTTTTGACCGGTACTATGTTTTAATATTATTCTGAATATCAATTATGAAGGTAATCACTGCAAACAAATTATCGAAATTATTTTATTTGAATAACTACAAATGAACCTCTCTGTTATAAAATGTAAGTAATATCAGTGAACGAATTCTTTATTGAGCTGTTGATACAATTTAAGATATTTGACAATATTCATGAACTGACAATGATTTTAGCAGTTTAACCGTCCTGTGGGGTCCAAACACTATAGACAAAGAAACCTGTTGGGGAAGATACTCTCATCCTTTCGCGAGCAACTAGTATATATAATCACCATTATGATACAGTCGTACAATGGACTCTTCTTTTAACAGAGATTTGTTATGATTATGGAAAGGCGTATTTCGTGTTATTTGTATTCAGATCAACATAACCGATGTTTTACTCTGATAAAAAATGTCATATATGACATTTGTTGGTCAAATATATTCACTAACACTATACACACTGAACTACATGTACTATACATTACGGACGATAGACTTTAAACACGTGTTCATAAACCTATATAGATTCATTTACTGAAACTATTTTTTGCAGTCCATTGAAGACAGCGATGGTTGACATATCTGTCGTATGAATGCAGGTAACTTTATACATATTTGGTGTCTTATATGCAAATTAAATTCACTAATAGTAACACTGTTCTGTGCAGGTGCCTTTCTTATCCCGTACATTGTGATGCTGATATTTGGCGGTCTACCTCTGTTCTACATGGAGTTGGCCCTGGGACAGTTCCAGAGGTGTGGCTGTCTCACTGTGTGGAAGAGGATATGTCCTTGTTTCAAAGGTAGGTCCCCTTCAGTCCACATGAATCCGATTTGTATATTCTGCTCAGAATGGGGGATTCGATGATCACATATGAATAGTAGAAAAGTCAACCTCCTCTAGATCCTTATATCTTTCTTACATGCAATTGTATTTTACATGTAAATGATTGTTTCAAGAATACAGTTATAAGCACAAGAAGAGAACCACCGGATTTGAAAGGACATCGAATGAACGCTTTTTCGGACTATTTATTTTTAGAATGATTCCCAATGTCCAAATGTCCGATTGACACAAATCAAATGACGTTCCATTAAGGCATATTTCAAAAGGTCGAAACAAACACTTATTTTTGTTTATTATTTATGCAAATTGTGTGAGTGGCGTGTGCTGACGGTATAGTCACATAATCGAGTCTGATTATTCTCTGGCGTTGACCTTTTATATTTTAAATGCATTAAATGCATTGGATTGTTTTGGGTTGTTTTTTTGTTGCTTGGGAAGTTATTGGATTGATGTTGGGTGTTTAGAATTAACTTTGGTTGTTTTAGATTGATCTGAGTTGTGGACCATATTGGATTGTTTTGGATTGTTTTGGATTTGGTGGGTTGTTATGGACTGCATTTGATAAATTATCACTATATAGTCAGGGACAGTATAAATGATGCCATCAGCAGTATCGAACCAAACTTTGGATGGTACTTGGGTTTAGGGGCGGTCGGGTAGTCACACAGAAGACCCGGGTTCGACTCCCGACATGGGTACAATGTGTGAAGCCCATTTCTGGTGTCCCCCGCCGTGATATTGCTGGAATATTGCTAAAAGCGGCATAAAACCACTCACTCACGCACTTAGAAATAACGGAACTCCATCTATAGGTTGGGCCATTTTGTATGAAAACTTTATTGTCCCGTGGAAACATGTGTTATGATTGTCTAAGTAGATGCAATAGGGGCTCTTAAGTTACTGAGTCGTGGAAAGGACTCCTCGATTATTAGATAACAGTGTATTAGAGCAATATCAATCCCAGACCAATTATCATGTATATTGTACAGAGAAACCCTTGTAAAGGTTTATGACATTGGGCCCCATTTCACAAAGCAAAGTAATCACTACCACTTTCACAAATCGAACTCCACAGTACTTTGTAAAAGGGGGCACAGATTTTTAACATACACTTGGTATCAACATAAGTCATGTTTTTCATTGATTGCCATGCCAATATTCCCAGTACTATGACGTTAAAACAGGTATATGAACTTCTGTTAAAAACTGTAAAAATCTAGTACACGTACAAGCTCGCATACAGCTGTTTTGAAATGGGGATGCACACAGTTTGTTTTAAAAGGCAGGTGCATTTAAAACAGAATATACATAACGGTTAGGCAAATGCAAATAATTAATTGGGGAAACAATTTGCGTTTGTAAACCAAACATGAATAAGAGAATTGCTATTGTCTTAATTATTACACGTTTTAACATTAATAGTATTCTCTGAAGAACAGATGGGTAGGTATGCACCCTTGTATGGGCCCGAGTCAATCCAAATGGAGATATCTGTATCATCTGGCCTCTGTGTGTCAGTTTTGCTTCTGTGTTGAATACGTTGAGTTACTGATCAATTTCCGGCACAATCATTTGGATTGACCGACTTACAGAGGAGCCATGAAGAACTGGACTCGCTGTTAACACGTTGGGCGGAGTTCGAGTTACTTACGCGTATCCATATGACAAATCAGTATTGGTTCAGAGGAATCATGGTTATATTTCTGTTCAAGTACATAAAACATTTTTGAATGAATTTTCAATTTCTGAAGATGTTTCTACCGCATGGTTTACTCGTGAAACGTAACAACCAAATGAAAAATACTTTTGTCGGATACCAGATGTGACTTAAGCCTTCATTGAAACTTCAACCATACATTCGCAACTTTGTTTTATCAATGTCTTGTGATGGTAAGTTTCAAGATAACAATGCAAACTTGTAAGCCAAAGGATAAAATGTTTCTAACATATTAGTGAACATAACGAAAGAGTGTTCGTAACAATATGACCGCGTATAATAATCTCTGCACTGTACCTAAGGTGTTTTTTTTATTCTTTATTGTTTGACTTAACCTATTACTTCAAGCCTGATATTTATGACTTATCGAGGCTTATTAGTTATTCCTGACATTCCCATATTATATTCGTGGGTAATAAATTTGACTGATCGATTTTCATATTTTGTTACTTGAATTCATGATACCTAAATTGAAATTACATTATTAAATTAATACATGTATTGTACGCTTGTCGATGCTTGTTAATTTATGAGTTACTAGTATCAGTGGTATTGTATTCGATCCGAGAATCTATATTTGACACTTGTCAAATTACTCTACCAGGTCATCACAGTGACGTTTCCTTCCTCCGAAATGTCCTTCATCATTTGTCAAGGACGTCGACTTTTTGGCCCTAAAGATATCAGAAATAGACACATGCTGCTTGATTATACAGAAGCAAGCTTATCTTTGCTCAGATATGTCTAATATCTGTAACATAATCCATCCAATCAAAACACGTTTATGAATTTTCATTGTTTCTCGATGAAATATCCATTGACCTAACAACCCATATCAAGAGTTCAGCTCGTTGATGTTCCACTGGAACCTTTCCTCCTGCTGGGCCGCATTCAGTAGCCTCGGCAACACCATGTAACCCATACCGCAATCCTAAAATCCGGACAGGAACACGTCGTATGACTTTAGTCTAATTTCCGAAAACAACCAATTGGAGATCTCTGGTTCTTGCATCAACGTTTGGATAAGGTTCTGTTGCCTGGTCATTATCATTGTAATGCAGAGATGTGGCAGTTCAATAGACATTATCATAACAGAGATTGCCTTATCGGCGGCTGTTATTTGCCCGGTAAAGGCCGCGTCTTAATCCGGGTCCGCCGTTTGGACTCGTAGCGTAATTACCCGGATCGCGGTCGAAGAGAGGAGCTTTCATGTGAAATAAAGGCTAATACCAAAGTCATAGCTGGGATTCGGCAGGCTCATTTTAACTGTACTTGCAAACCCGGCTTCTGTGTGTTCGATTTTTGACCCATATGTTTAAATTTGTCCAGTCTCGTTAAACACTGACAAGTTTAAGTGATGAGCATCCTAATTCAGACGTTGAACAGAATACTTGGGACACGCCATTTGGAGGCTTATCTGGATAGATGCATGTTATATTACCGTTAAGTGCTAAAAGTATCACAGCTCGTTTGGATATGTCCACAAGGTATTATAGAAGTCGATTAGTGCTGTCTGTTTTACTGGAAAAGTATTGTTTTATTCAATCGTTTTACTTTGCGTGTATATTACTCATACTCGTTCGGTTGATAAGGTAATACCTCAGGAAATGACTTCAACAAATATACAATTTTGGTTTTAACGCAAAAGTTCTATGTTTGATGTTTTAGTGTTGTAAGTAAATGAACTTGCATTATTTTGATAAGTTCTCGCCATGACATAAAGTCTTTTGTGAGTTACGGATCCGGCGACCCTTAAGTATTAAAACTATGAAAACAAAATCAATCGTGTATGCGGCACTTACAACCATAATACCCACACGACTTCATGTTTATATTTAAAACGTCTTTAAGTGAAATCTGAAAAATCCTTTATATTTCCCCAAAATACTAATCATCAAATGTAAAAAGAATATCCGTAAACCAATAGAAATAACAGAGGCTGATCTAATCTGACCTCGTAGGGAATATAGCAAATGTATTTTATCAATGTAATTGTTTGTTGTGCCTAAATAATAACACACCTATTTGATATCTCTGATTACCCATAATGCCAGTAGTTCACAGCTTCGCGACTGTAATCTGCAGTGTGTAGTCCGTAATCTGTAGTATGTATATTGTCTGAACATATCGGCATGTCTGGACAGAAACAAAACCCCGCGATATTGTTAAGGCATCGTTAGCATGATTGTTCATAGGACATGTGAATCTAATTATACACGATACCAGTTATCCACTATACACGATACCAGTTATCCTCTTCAAAATAATGAAGGGCGCCAAGTGAGCGAGCAAATGAATCAACTTCTCCATTAGTTCTAGTTATCCGTTGTCCACTTTAAGAGATTCGACTGTACGAGGCCACACGTAACAAGCTCAGTAGCAAGCTACAAGCATACTAACAGTAACGTAGTATTACTCGATGTTCATCTTCCATTGGTGTACTTTCTTATTCCACTTATAGGTCGTCTCGGTACAGATGATTGATAGGCTACAAGCATACTAACAGTAACGTAGCATTACTCGATGTTCATCTTCCATTGGTGTACTTTCTTATTCCACTTATAGGTCGTCTCGGTACAGATGATTGATAGGCTACAAGCATACTAACAGTAACGTAGCATTACTCGATGTTCATCTTCCATTGGTTTACTTTCTTATTCCACTTATAGGTCGTCTCGGTACAGATGATTGATAGGCTACAAGCATACTAACAGTAACGTAGCATTACTCGATGTTCATCTTCCATTGGTGTACTTTCTTTTTTATTCCACTTATAGGTCGTCTCGGTACAGATGATTGATAGGCTACAAGCATACTAACAGTAACGTAGCATTACTCGATGTTCATCTTCCATTGGTGTACTTTCTTATTCCACTTATAGGTCGTCTCGGTACAGATGATTGATAGGCTACAAGCATACTTACAGTAACGTAGCATTACTCGATGTTCATCTTCCATTGGTGTACTTTCTTATTCCACTTATAGGTCGTCTCGGTACAGATGATTGATAAGCTACAAGCATACTAACAGTAACGTAGCATTGCTCGATGTTCTTCTTCCATTGGTTTACTTTCTAATTCCACTAAAAGGTCGTCTCGGTACAGATGATTGATAGGCTACAAGCATACTAACAGTAACATAGCATTGCTCGATTTTCATCTTCCATTGGTGTACTTTCTTATTCCACTAATAGGTCGTCTCGGTACAGATGATTGATAGGCTACAAGCATACTTACAGTAACATAGCATTGCTCGATGTTCATCTTCCATTGGTGTACTTTCTTATTCCACTAATAGGTCGTCTCGGTACAGATGATTGATAAGCTACAAGCATACTTACAGTAACGTAGCATTGCCCAATGTTCTTCTTCCAGTGGTGTACTTTATGAACCTTTTCTTGATATCCGAAAAATAGAAATTATTGCCCCTCTATTGAAATCTCACACATTCACTCACAGCAAAAGAGATGGAAAGCAATAATTAATATATTCTTTGGTCAAGAAAACTGAATGTGTGGAATACCGCCACTGATATACACTCCAACTGAGGAACAAGGGTTGCTTTGCTCCGGTTTTATCGAATTCTGATGTCGATTAGGCGGTTGTAACGAATTGATGTTGATACCTCCGGGTTCATTTCATCCGGATTTGAGAATTCATATTTCTGTTGAATATGAATTATTTTCAGACTGATTTAACATGCTCATGTTATTACTACTTGTTTGTCTCGCCTGTCGCGATGTAGCTCTTATATACTACAATGTACGTACGTACTCTAAATAATAGAGTATTCTTAAACAATTATATAGCCGTGGTGATCTTCGTTAATTGTTGTAGATGTACTATCCGCCAAAAGGGGAATATTTTCCGTGTCCACAATTCCATATCTACACGTAAATAATGTCGCTATGAGCTTCAAAACACCCATGTGTGTATATATTATGTAGATATACATTATCTTTATACTCGCCTTTATCCACCAGCCAGTATAGTCTTAATATTCTTTCACACACACATGGTTATATCACTTTATTTCATTATTTAAGTACATAGGTTTGATGTTTGGAGAATCTTCAGATTTATCTGGAGGAAATATAAACATTAATTAATTCATTCATTCATTTATACATTCATTCATTCATTCATTTATACATTCATTCATTCATTCACTCATTCGTGATGTCACAGAGGAATATCATAAAAGAATATCACTCAATTGAGCAAATTGTTTCGCTGTGACAAGGGTTCTCTGATTTTCTTTGGAAAATGGACAAATTTGAGGAAGGTACAGTGATCAAACACTTGCAGAAAAAGTGCGAAGCCTCATAAGCCATCCAGGAAGATGTGAGTACAACACTAGGGACGGATGTTCCTGCCTGTGGGCAGAGTTTAAGCAAAGGGCGAGCCTTCCTGACGACCCCCATCCTGGAAGGCCTGTCACGCCAGCAACACCAGAAATGTTCCAGAGAATCCATGATATGGAGATGACCGACCGGCGAATAACTTAGCATCATATTCATATGAAGCATTTCTCGGGAGAAAGTACAATCCATTATCACGGAAACTTTGACAATGAGGAAACATTGGGTTACCATCATCAGCTCGCTGGATTCCTAAGTGTCTGACATCTGATCAACGTACCAGACACAACATGCCTCGTGATAATCTAGATCGGTTTGAGGCTCACCCAGAAAGGTTCTTGCAACGATTTGTGACTATTGATGTAATCGTGATTGACTGTCTTTTAAAAATAAGACTACGAAGCAGACATTGCCATAACTACAATCCACGAGTGTGGTTTTGAATTCCTTCAGCACTCACTTTGTTCTCTTAATCTAGCTCTGTCTGCTGACTTCCATCCGTTCCCAAAAATGAAGAACGCTGACGTCATAGCAGCTGTGGAGAACTTTTCGGACAGTCAAAAGAACTTCGAAGAAACTGGGATAAAATCCCCCCAAAGGCGAATCAATGTGGTAGCGGATTATATTGAAAAAATATGATTTTAATGTCTTTAGGTCAAGTCATTCTCTGTGATGCTCAGAACCTTTCAATGACCCTCATACATACTCGCCCACATGCGCGTCAATATTGCCCATATACTCGCCCATATCCCTATCCACATGCCAATATATTCTACATACTCGTCCCTATCCACATGCCAATATATTCTACATACTCGTCCCTATCCACATGCCGATATATTCTACATACTCGTCCCTATCCACATGCCAATATTATCTTATCCCCGCCCACAAGGACAAGCCTATTATTTCTATATACTTGCCCGATCTTCATACTCTCAAACATCAACAAGCCAATAGTTTCTTTACACTTTGCCCATATCCACATGCCAATATTGTAATAAATTTGCCCGTATTAACATGCCAATGTTGTTTGTGTGCTCGCCTATATCAGTATGCCACTAGGGGCGGTGGGGTAGCCTAGTGGTTAAAGCGTTCGCTCGTCACACAGAAGACCCGGGTTCGATTCCCGACATGGGTACAATGTGCGAAGCCCATTTCTGGTGTCCCCCGCCGTGATATTGCTGGTTTAAAGCGGTGTAAAACCATACTCATTCACTCACTCAATATGTCACTATGGTCTATGTACCGTTCAACTCGCCAATATCCACATGCCAATATTATTCAGAATTTGTCCATGCCCATATCCGCATGTCAGTATTGACTACATAAACGTATACATCAACACTCCAATATTGTCCCTGTATACGTAATAGTTGCTTGTCAAATAGAACCTAACAAACTTCTGATCTAACTTCTAGCTAACGTATAACCTGCATGGACATTTCTTCCCTACCCTAAACATTGTGTAAAGTGCACCTGTGTATTGCTACCCTAATCTTATATGATACCGAACTATGGCTTTAACAGATAGGTAACGTTTTTTAACAAGAACACCTAAACTAAGGATCTGATAATAAGTTAAGGTGTTATTTCCCCAAGTGGCTGACCCCATTGTCCTGCTGTAATGGATAAGAGTGCTCAACCCGTTCCCGGTCCGGTGAAAGTCAGTAAGAGCGAGCTATATACCAGACGGACACATATAGGGAACGGGCAGTGTAGCTGTGCTCAAAGCCTCCGTGAGTAATAGACGAATCAGTTGTGTCAAAATATCAAGCACTCAATGCCAGGCGAGGCTTGATGATAAGGACGGCGTTGTTGTCGTCGTTAAATCGCCATTCTAATTAAAGATCAATGAATATGTATGAGCGGCGCAAATCTGTTACGCAACTTCGGCTGTAAATGCGCATCAACTTCGGCGCCGCCGTAAACAAGATGGCCGACAACGTAACGAGGTAGCTGACCTAGGAGGATCACACATACTTAACTTTGCTTAATTTGAAACGTTAATGGTTATATTTTGGGTTGATATAACAGATATTCTGTTACATTGCTTTGTATTATACACGGTGTTTCCTCGTCTCAACAGAACAATTGCTTCATGCATGAATCGGCGACTGATTACTTCATTTACATCGGATATTGTGAACGTAATGGAAGCGCGTTGAGTACAACGTGTGGCATAGTTTTAGAGTACGTGTTCTTGGAGATTTATTGTTCTTCACCGGCCTCTTTGCTATTAGCCTAGTGGTGCATTCTGGAATGACGTGACAACCTTTACCAGGACTGTTCAAGCTGATGAAATACAACTGAATGAAATATTGACTAATTGAATAATATAATGAATATATTTACATGAACAAATTGCAAGAGATAATAATTCATAGATGATATCCTCTTTTGTTGTGAGACTAATTTCAAGCATAATCGTTTGTCACAAGGTACAATGAGAAATCAATGCATTACTGAATCTTTCATTATTTAGATTTCAAACACACAGCAAGTGGGTACACTTTCTAATCAAAGCGACAAAAATAATGTCCATGCTTATAATAAATCTCCACTGAAAGCAAAGTCAACTGTACATTTCCAACTATATCATCAATATGTGTTTATGAATCACTACCAAATAGTGATGATACCAGGTTTTCACAAAAAGATGAGCGCATCCTGCCCTACCGGTGGCATTCATCACAAACACACACAAAGGCAAGTAAATAACACATATCCTATTACTTAGTTTACTTGTTTTTTTTATCCACTTGTCGTGGGTCCGAATCCTAGATTCAATCAGATTATCATTCTAGGTGTGTCAAACACGATTCTCGTCATTGTCGGTTTCACGTCGAATCGCCTCCGTGGTTAAATGGGTAGAGCGTCGCCCGGGTGAGTGGAAGGTCGATGGTTCGAGTCTCTACCGGATCATACCAAAATAAGTTAAAAGATGGTAGCTGTTACCCTTCCAATCGTTCGACATTAAAGGGATGAAAAAAGGACTGGTCGGCTCGGAGTCAGTATACTGCCTCTGAGTGGGGTATCAATGTTAAAATTGCCGCATGGTATCTCAGTAGGCCAGCACTATAAAAACGGCATAAGTCCGGACTAGTACAAACAACCACACGCACACGTCGCTTTATAAGTTGATCATAACTCAATCACTACTGGTCGCTTGTACATATCTACTGGGAGCTGGTACATATCTACTGGTCGCTGGTACATATTTACTGATGGCTGGTACATATCTACAGATCACTGGTACATACACCTACTGGTCGCTGGTACATATCAACTGGGAGCTGGGTCATATCTACTGTTCGCTGGTACATATCTACTGGTCGCTAGTACCTATCTACTGGTCGCTGGTACATATCTACTGGTCGCTAGTGCATATCTAATGATCGCCGGTACATATGCACTGGTCACTGGTACAAATCTGCTCGTCACTGGTACAATTCACTGGTCGCAGGTACATATCTACTGGTCACTGATACATAACTACTGATCGCTGGTACATATCTACTGGTCGCTGGAACAAATAAACTGATCACTGGTACATATCTACTGGTCGCTGGTACATATCTACTGATCGCTGGTACATATCTACTGGTCGCTGGTACATATCCACTAGTCGCTTGTCATATCTACTGGTCACTGGTACATATCTACAGTTCATTGGTACATATCTACTGGTCACTGATACATATCTACTGGTCTCTGGTACATATCTGCTTGTCACTGGAACATATGCACTAGTCGCTGGTACATAGCTACTGGTCGCTGGCACATATCCACTAGTCGCTTGTCATATCTACTGGTCACTGGTACATATCTACAGTTCATTGGTACATATCTTCTGGGAGCTGGGACATATCTACTGGTCATTGGTACATATCTGCTTGTCACTGGTACATATCCACTAGACTCTGGTACATAGCTACTGGTCGCTGGTACATATCTTCTGGGAGCTGGGACATAAGCACTGGTCACGGGTACATAGCTACTGGACACTGGTACATATCTACTGGTCACGGGTACATATCTTCTGGTAACTGATACATAACTACTGATCAGGGGTACATATCTACTTGTCGCTGGTACATATAAACTGGTCACTGGTACATATCTACTGGTCGCTGGTACATATCTACTGATCGCTGGTACATATCTACTGGTCGCTGGTACATATCCACTAGTCGCTTGTCATATCTACTGGTCACTGGTACATATCTACTGGTCACGGATACATATCTACAGTTCTTTGGTACATATCTACTGGTCACGGGTAAACATCTACTGGTCAATGATACATATCAACTGGTCTCTGGTACATATCTATTTGTCACTGGAACATATGCACTGATTACTGGTACATATCTACTGGCCACTGCACAAGTGACCAGTATATATGTACCAGTGACCAGTGGATTTGTACCAGTGACCAGTGGATATGTACCACCGACCAGTGGATATGTACCAGTGACAAGCAGTTATGTACCAGTGACCAGTAGATATCTACCAATGAACAGTAGATATGTTCCAGTGACCAGTGCATATGTTCCAGTGACCAGTGGATATCTACTGGTCGCTGGTACAAATCTACTGGTCATTGGTACATATCTGCTTGTCACTGGTACATATCCACTAGTCGCTGGTACATAGCTACTGGTCGCTGGGACATATCTACTGATCGCTGGTACATATCTTCTGGGAGCTGGGACATATCTACTGGTCACGGGTACATAGCTACTGGACACTGGTACATATCTACTGATCATGGGTACATATATACTGGTCGCTGGTAAATATCTACTGGTCATTGGTACATATCTGCTTGTCTCTGGTACATATCTACTGGTCACGGGTACATATCTACTTTTCATTGGTACATTTCTATTGGCCACTGGTAAATATCTGCTTGTCACTGGTACCTATTCACTGGTCGATGGTACCTATCCACTGGTCATTGGTACATATCTGCTTGTCATTGGTACATATCTGCTTGTCACTGGTACATATCCAGTGGTCGCTTGTAATATCTACTGGGCACTGAAGCATATCTACTGGTCACGGGTACATATCTACTTTTCATTGGTACATTTCTATTGGCCACTGGTACATATCTGCTTGTCACTGGTACCTATTCACTGGTCGATGGTACCTATCCACTGTTCGATGGTACATATGCACTGGTCGATGGTACATATCTGCTTGTCACTGGTACATATCCACTGGTCACTGGTACATATCTGCTTGTCACTGATACCTATCAACTGGTCGATGGTACCTATCCACTGGTAATATCTACTGGGCACTGAAGCATATCTACTGATCACGGGTACATATCTACTCTTCATTGGTACATATCTATTGGCCATTGGTACATATCTTCTTGGAGCTGGGACATATCTACTGGTCACGAGTACATAGCTACTGGACACTGGTACATATCTGCTGGTCACGGGTACATATCTACTGTTCGCTGGTACATATCTACTGGTCATTGGTACATATCTGCTTGTCACTGGTACATATCTGCTTGTCACTGGTACATATCCAGTGGCCGCTTGTAATATCTACTGGGCACTGAAGCATATCTACTGGTCACGGATACATATCTACTCTTCTTGGGTACATATCTATTGGCCACTGGTACATATCTGCTTGTCACTGGTACCTATTCACTGGTCGATGGTACCTATCCACTGTTCGATGGTACATATGCACTGGTCGATGGTACATATCTGCTTGTCACTGGTACATATCAACTGGTCACTAGTACATATCTGCTTGTCACTGGTACCTATCAACTGGTCGATGGTACCTATCCACTGGTCGATGGTACATATCCACTGGTCACTGGTACATATCTATTGGCCACTGGTACATATCTGCTTGTCACTGGTACCTATCCACTGGTCGATGGTACCTATCCACTGGTCGATGGTACATATGCACTGGTCGATGGTACATATCCACTGGTCACTGGTACATATCTACTGGTCATTGGTACATATCTTCTGGGAGCTGGGACATATCTACTGGTCGCTGGTACATAACTGCTGATCACTGGTACATATCTACGAATCCATCCCATATTCTCACACAGTCCATACTTATTTCCCACCGACTGTCTCAAGTTCCGATCAGAGTGCACGTGAAACAATATCATTTAGTTTTTACAACCGCCTTGTTCCCAAACCATTTACCTTCAAATCAAGAGTTTTGAAGCGGAAAACACGAACCAGAGTAAGTTTTGCCGTGATCTAATTACAGTAACTGGTTTCATAACAGGGAATTCAACTGGTTCGTTTTTTGCTTCATATTTTACACTTTAATTCGAAATATTTCGTGCACTGGTTCTGGTGAATGTACAAAAGTGAAACTGACTATTTCTATGAGGGATAGATAGTATATTTTCAACCTCCATGACTTTTATGACTGCAGGTATTGGGCTGTCAATCTGTGTCATCGCCCTCTTCGTGTCCTGGTACTACAACACCATCATAGCGTGGGCGGTGTACTTCTTCATCTATTCCTTCCGGGCAGAAGTTCCGTGGCTCAGCTGCAACAACACGTGGAACACGCCCAACTGTACCACATTCAGCGAACGCATCATCGCTTGCAACAGCACCAATGCCTCTTTGTGTGCCCTCAAGTCAGATGACTGGACAAGCGCTGCGTCAACAGAATTTTTTGAGTAGGTTGTCCTATTTATTAATTATCTGGTCCACTGATGCCTCACCTTCAAATTTCACAAATGTCGAACGAATTATTTGCTTTTATTTTTACTTTATTAACTATATTTCTTTAATGTTCAATGATATGAACATATATTTCAGGAGTGATAACTTTGTAACAAACATTTCCTCATTCATTCTGTCTGAAGATAATTCTATATTTTACATTTCAATTCAAAATGTCAACATCACTCCTGAATATCTACAAAAACAAAGTCCACGGGGTAAAAGGCAAAATAGTGATGGCATTATATGAAGGATTCCCTGAACGTCAGTGATGACACCAGGTGTTCGCAAAATGGTAAGCTGGCCCCGATCCGCCATTGTCGCCGACCACTCACACAATTCACGTTATAAAAAATACAATGTGAGAAAAATAAGTCCCAATTTTAGTTGGACTATATTTCAGGATTTTATTAAATGGGGAATCATTGGAGGGATCCGATGGATCATTTCCGCAAGATGAATCACCAACACAGACCTACACCATTTTTGGAACAACATGACATAAGTGACCCAAAAGTACACAACTGATGGCTTCTTTACATCTTGTCGTTATTCAAACGGAAGACACAAATACAATACGTTGGTAATTCTATACTCCATATTCCCTCTGTGTTGGATATATGAACCATACACGAGATCATACCGGAAGTGATCACACATGGATCACTGTAAATCAGTGATGACACCAGGTGTTCGCAAGCATAGCCTGGCAGAACCAGTAAGTCACACAATTTTCGTTAAAACAGTAAGTGCCAGTGACTAAGTAGTTATGCAAGCTTCATGTAAACGTCATAGCATGGGATAGCATCGCGCATCATATTTACAAGCGACGTGTCATATTTAGTAAATTCTTCTGAATGTCTATAAAATTTCGTGAAAAACTTAACAAGACTAGTTATGGTGAAACATTGATTGAAAATCTTATTTGGAAATAAAATGTGTCTTCCGTGAAATTTGAATAAAATATACATGATTTAAACTACCTAAACAAATGGGACATTTATATGGCATAACCTGGAGCTGGTATGCTGCTTGAAAATGAAATCCTCCTCTTTTCGTGCAGTTTGGTACCAAAATCCGACCCTATGATTCTGAAAAAAACCAAAATCGTGTTGAACAAGATATTAAAATTATTAGGTAAACAGAGAAGTGAGGTAGAGTCTTATTTAACCTATTCAAATGAGTCAACAACGCTCTGTCATTAACAGAATAAAACAGAAAACACAAAGAAGTTTGTGCTTGGTTAAAACTGAACTATTCTAAAATGCTACAAGACACTATTACTTGACAAATAAAAACGCGTCAAGGACATTAAATGGTACGTACATGTGGTAAATATAATAGTCATTGTTTATTTACCATGAACAAGGAAAACGATCAGGAATCAAATCACAACACGTTGTCTCTGATAACAAGGGCTCATTTGACGGCCTCCTCGCCGCGTATATGATCAGTCTGTACTTTTTTTTTTTGTCTCTTCGCCTTCATTTTTGAGTTGGGGTATGTGCCCAAATCGAACATCCACACCATCTGCAGACAAGAAACGCTCATTATAACAGACATACGTCAGACGCTGCTCCAGACCATGAAAACATCAATGTCGTAACAAGAAAAAAGTGAGTGTGTGAGTTGGGTTTAACGCCGCAGTTATATCACGGCATGTGAGCTTTATGTGAAAAGGACGTTCGAGGTGATGCAGACCTTAGACGTTTACCGCTTTGGTGAAACCCACGAACACGGGTATAGTGCTGAAAAACCTAGAAACATAAGCAGAGTGATCGATGATTCGAAAGCACAAACATATATGTAAGAGCCTGGCGGGCAAATGGAAAGCAGCCATGCTCGATTGGTCAGGCTCGTCTGATTGTGTATCACGGTCACCCGACGGCGTTCAACATCTAGAAGCAGTGACCCAAACACAGTGGACTTTAGCAAATAGCAACAGCAGTCCATCTATGATATTAAATTGTACATATACGTTGACGACGAAACACGTTTAGGGGACACAGTGTCATTGCCATTTAAAGGAAACAATTTGTCATGTAATGCGAACTATGTTTGTACGTTTTGTGTTCCTGTTCTTTTATGTTCATTTCCGTTCCTTTAAAGGTCCTTATCGGTGTTCCATATATGCTCTAACACTATCCCTGGTGTGTTCCTATTTATTTTAGTAATGTCAATTCACTGTGCAATATGCATGCTTGAGAATTTCACAACTTCAAACAATGAAGAGGGACGGCAAAGACGTAACTCGTCACCATGATGCTATTTCCCCAGGATATCTACAAAACTGTATATCACCGATACACATTCAGTTCAGTCAGCTATTGATTGTTTTGGCAGTTTACATTGGTTGCTTTGAACCGAAAAATAAGTTTTGAAGTTACCCTTCACTTTTTGCCGCCGTGGTGTTGACGTTCTCTGAGGTTTACGTGACAACTAAACTCCAATATTTACGTGATGACTTTCTCCGCCGTGGTGTTGAGGGTCTCTGAGGTTTAAGTGACAACTGAACTCCAAGATTTACGTGATGACTTTCTGCGCCGTGGTGTTGAGGGTCTCTGAGGTTTAAGTGACAACTGAACTCCAAGATTTACGTGATGACTTTCTCCGCCGTGGTGTTGAGGGTCTCTGAGGTTTAAGTGACAACTGAACTCCAAGATTTACGTGATGACTTTCTCCGCCGTGGTGTTGAGGGTCTCTGAGGTTTAAGTGACAACTGAACTCCATGATTTACGTGATGACTTTCTCCACCGTGGTGTTGAGGGTCTCTGAGGTTTAAGTGACAACTGAACTCCAAGATTTACGTGATGACTTTCTCCGCCGTGGTGTTGAGGGTCTCTGAGGTTTAAGTGACAACTGAACTCCAAGATTTACGTGATGACTTTCTCCGCCGTGGTGTTGAGCGTCTCTGAGGTTTAAGTGACAACTGAACTCCATGATTTACGTGATGACTTTCTCCGCCGTGGTGTTGAGGGTCTCTGAGGTTTAAGTGACAACTGAACTCCAAGATTTACGTGATGACTTTCTCCGCCGTGGTGTTGAGGGTCTCTGAGGCTTACGTGACAACAGAACTCCAAGATTTACGCGATGACTTTGGCGGCCGTGGTGTTGAGGTTCTCTGAGGCTTACGTGACAACAGAACTCCAAGATTTACGCGATGACTTTGGCGGCCGTGGTGTTGAGGTTCTCTGAGGCTTACGTGACAACAGAACTCCATGTATTCTTACACCTTTTGAAACCGGTCCCTTATCTGAGTGGCAGTTTGCAACGGATTTCTTAATGCTATCGTTCTGACTAAGCTGTCCTGGGCTGGAGTTGCTGTCCTTGGGCGTCCTGAGCGGCGTCGACCATCAACAGTATGTGTATGTTGGTATCGGGCCCACAATGTTTAAGCAGCAATATTTTGACGCGTGTCCACCTGCAACATGCCTATGGCAAGTAAACGTTCAGCACTTGGCAAACGTCGCATGATCAATGCTGTTGCTTCCTTTATGGTTAAAAGTGTTTAATGAAGTGTCTTGAGCGTTTCGTTTTAAGAAACGATATGCGTCAGCTTACAAAGGTAATTCTGGCAATCGTGAAAATATCTCCTTTCCTCCTTGGCGAGATATATATGTCAGACATGTTATTTCACTAGACACATGGAATATCCTATTTACTTTATACTTTTTGTGTAGTTGTCCACCCATTGTAATTGCGATTTAAAAAGTAGCAAAATCTTTAAAAATATAAACAAAATTAAAATTCTTTATTATAGATTTGGACATGATGATATACAAAATCAACTTCTACAAAAAATATTCTTGAAAGCTACGTGAACGCTGATGGAAGCGAAGGAATACACGCTGTTCAAGTAACTACAATGGCCTTTTACGAAACGTACAATCTCGATTGACGAGTTAATGCGAAATTTACAGTTTATGACGAAATATTATCAAGAAAAAAAAAACATGCGGCAAGGAACGATATTAACTCCGAAAATGACCATCTGTCGTTATTTTGTCTTTGTCAATGTAGAACTAACGTAATAAGGGAGCCAACAGTTTGTGAACGGGCCAGACACCTACGATAAAGGGAGTCAATTTTCGGGGAGGTAAATCTTTTAAGACAATACTTTCGTCAAACTATGTTCACTGCAAAATGAAATATCAAGTGTTATGTTCCCTTCAATGAAAATATCACTTTCCTCAGTTTCAGAAAACTCAGTCTTTTAACCCTGAAGTATATAATAAATTAAAATGTAATTAGTTGAATGAATTGTCGCAGAGGAAATTGGTTGACCGCAAGGAACTCTGGGTGGGAGAGTGTAGATGTGATGTCACGCTGGAGTGATTTGACGTCATGATGCAAGGGAGGCTGTCATATGATTCCGTGATACTTAACCCGTCTGGAAAATCGAAACTTAATCGAAGTTGTTCTCTTAAAGATTGATCACACTTGACACTCAATTGACATTTTATACATGCCGCCAAGCCGTTTTTTCACATTTTGGAAAGAGGAAAAAAGAAAAGCATTCCTAGGCAGTAAAAAGTCCCAAAGACTTCCAGAATACAATTCCAGTTAACAACGTTATTAAACCAATCTGATTGCAGCACACAGCCATTCATTTTACAATTAAACCTAATAGTATAACCATGTTTGATGTTACAAGCCATGCTCTCTGGTATTTTATGCCTGAGTGAATCAGGTAGATATTGATCACAATGTGCCACCAAGCAAAATACGAAAGAATGCAATCATATTCTTTATAAAATCGTTCGTAGTTTACACAGTGTATAATGAATGATGGGAATATCTTCTTATTTCAAAAGGACAAAGGTTTGTTGTTCTATAATTGACGACACGTATTGGCCATCTTCTCCTATTTACTTCGTTACCATGGGATATTTCCTCAAGCGAGGAGTTGTCCCTGTAGGCTATTCCCGCTT
Source organism: Haliotis rufescens (assembly GCF_023055435.1). Classification (NCBI taxonomy): domain Eukaryota; kingdom Metazoa; phylum Mollusca; class Gastropoda; order Lepetellida; family Haliotidae; genus Haliotis; species Haliotis rufescens. Next base: position 5,210,154 of record NW_025963835.1, on the reverse strand, counting down.
CCTTAGCATCTGTATCAGCCTGACAATCCGGTCAGTACTTCTGCATTATATGTAACCAACATCAAAGACACATGCTAATGGAAATAACAGGATGCGAGAGCCCTTTATAGCGGATACCGTAAACAGCTGGATACAAGGGCGTACGGCAGTGCGTTGAGGAATTGTGGGAGAAGATGTTTAACAATGATTGATACCAAGAACGGCAAAGTACAAGGCCTTTGCGTTCTTAGCAAAATGAACGTTTAGAGTGCAGAAAAAATCTACTGTTAGAAATTTATGTTGTGGTAGGGAGGTGGGATAATGGTTAAAGCGTTGGGTCGTCACGCTCGTGTCCTCTGCTGATATGGCTCGAAAAGTGCTTTAACGGCATAAAACAGTACTCCTTATCTCACTCATGCGTGGTTGTTGATGGCCAGGGCATCTGGGGAATGATGAGCAGTAAGTACCACACAGCATGTGTAGGATTCAGGAAGGTCGCTATTCTGTGGCAGATTGTCTGAAATGTTGCAACAACGTACATTGGCATATGACGTCATTTCACTTCTTATGTCATGTTGATGTGATGTCACTCTCTATATACTTTTTGCTGCTCGCTTTTTATTCGCTTTTCCGAGTTATCTGTTGGCTACGGTTTACTATCCGTTTGGCCATTTTCTTATGTTAGGATTGGTAAAAAATTATTTCTGCATAACTTATGCATTGTTTCTTACATTCACATTCATGAACATGCCATGGTAAAATCTGCCATACATGTATACACGATATATTCATCACAGAGACCACCAATATTCTGAGACGTAGCATAGATCTGAACCTGATTTTAAAATCTACCGTTTACTGGTGACCAGAAGTTTTTACATGTACGTTATGTACGTATGTTGTGATTGACGTTTGAAGAACGAATAAAGAACAATTTCGTTCTCTTTATTCAAACCTCGCCCAGCCACTCACTCACTCACTCACTCACTCACTCACTCACTCACTCTTTCAGGCGAGAGGTCCTTGAGCTTCAGTTTTCTGACGGAATCGGGAACCTTGGGGGACTGAAGTACACCATCACCCTGTGCCTGATGGGGGTGTTTGTACTTGTCTACTTCGCCTTATGGAAAGGCATAAAGAGCTCAGGCAAAGTAAGATAATTGAAGATTCGTCAAAACGTTCATGCAGTATTCAATATCGTGGTATATGAGTTCCATTATATTTACAGTACAATAAATGACATTACACTCAAATAAAAGTGTCTACTAATATCGAAAAAACAGTTTTTTTTAAATAATTAGTCTTTTAAGGATTGCATCATATTTTGATAAATTAAATTAAACGTATTACATATTTATTCTTGTTTGGTGCAGCAGGTATATTTTGTCCAGTAGAATAATATGTGGATTTCGGTTTCATTTAGGGTAGGATTGCAGAGTACACCCATCATTAAATAAGTAAGGTTATTAAGTGTGTACACAACGGAACATAATATAAATTTAAATTGTTGCATAAAGCCCATATCAGCGAATAATTATATGTAGTATTTATTGAACTGGCATATGTAACGCATTAGTTTTCTGTTTGCACTAACTTGCGCTTTTAAATTTTTGTATTGTCTGAACAGTGTATGATATACATTGTAGATAGGTTTCAGTGACCAGTCGCGTCCACCTCTGTTTGTAGGCTGTGTGGATCACCGCTACCCTGCCCTATATTGTACTCTTCATCCTCCTGATAAGGGGCTGCTCACTGCCCGGCGCCATGGATGGCATCAGATACTATCTCACACCTCAGTGGGATCGTCTTAAAGACCATCAGGTAACTAAAACACGTAATACAGGGAGGACCCGTTACTCCGGGATCGTCTTAAAGACCATCAGGTAACTAAAACACGTTATACAGGGAGGCCCCGTTACTCCGGGATCGTCTTAAAGACCATCAGGTAACTAAAACACGTTATACAGGGAGGCCCCGTTACTTCGGGATCGTCTTAAAGACCATCACGTAACTAGAACACGTTATACAGGGAGGCCCCGTTACTCCGGGATCGTCTTAAAGACCATCAGGTAATTAAAACACGTTATATAGGGAGGTCCCGTTACTCCGGGATCGTCTTAAAGACCATCACGTAACTAAAACACGTAATACAGGGAGGCCCCGTTACTCCGGGATCGTCTTAAAGACCCTCAGGTAACTAAAACACGTTATACAGGGAGGTCCTGTTACTCCAGGATCGTCTTAAAGACCATCACGTAACTAGAAAACGTTATACAGGAAGGTCCTGTTACTCCAGGATCGTCTTAAAGACCATCAGGTAACTAGAACACGTTTTACAGGGAGGCCCCGTTACTCCGGTATCGTCTTAAAGACCATCAGGTAACTAAAACACGTTATACAGGGAGGCCCCGTTACTCCGGGATCGTCTTAAAGACCATCAGGTAACTAAAACACGTTATACAGGGAGGCCCCGTTACTCCGGGATCGTCTTAAAGACCATCAGGTAACTAAAACACGTTATACAGGGAGGTCCTGTTACTCCAGGATCGTCTTAAAGACCATCACGTAACTAGAACACGTTATATAGGGAGGTCCCGTTACTCCAGGATCGTCTTAAAGACCATCAGGTAACTAAAACACGTTTTACAGGGAGGCCCCGTTACTCCGGAATCGCCTTAAAGACCATCAGGTAACAAAAACACGCTTTACAGGGAGGCCCCGTTACTCCAGGATCGTCTTAAAGACCATCACGTAACTAGAACACGTTATACAGGGAGGTCCCGTTACTCCGGAATCGCCTTACAGACCATCACGTAACTAGAACACGTTTTACAGGGAGGTCCCGTTACTCCGGAATCGCCTTAAAGACCATCACGTAACTAGAACACGTTATACAGGGAGGTCCCGTTACTCCGGAATCGCCTTAAAGACCATCACGTAACTAGAACACGTTTTACAGGGAGGCCCTGTTACTCCAGGATCGTCTTAAAGACCATCACGTAACTAGAACACGTTATACAGGGAGGCCCCGTTTCTCCGGAAACGCCTTAAAGACCATCACGTAACTAGAACACGTTATACAGGGAGGTCCCGTTACTCCCGGATCGTCTACCAGATAACTAAAACACGTTATGCAGGGAGGCCCCATTATTTCGGGATCGTCTTAAAGACCATCACGTAACTAGAACACGTTATATAGGAAGGTCCCGTTACTCCGGGATCGACTACCAGATAACTAAAACACGTTATGCAGGGAGGCCCCATTATTTCGGGATCGTCTTAAAGACCATCACGTAACTAGAACACGTTATACAGGGAGGTCCCGTTACTCCGGGATCGGTTAAAAGACCATCAGGTAACTAAAACACGTTATACAGGGAGGCCCCGTTACTCCGGGATCGTCTTAAAGACCATCACGTAACTAGAACACGTTATACAGGGAGGTCCCGTTACTCCGGGATCGGTTAAAAGACCATCAGGTAACTAAAACACGTTATACAGGGAGGCCCCGTTACTCCGGGATCGTCTTAAAGACCATCACGTAACTAGAACACGTTATGCAGGGAGGCCTCGTTACTCCGGGATCGGTTTAAAGACCATCAGGTAACTAAAACACGTTATACAGGGAGGCCCCGTTACTCCGGGATCGTCTTAAAGACCATCACGTAACTAGAACACGTTATGCAGGGAGGCCTCGTTACTCCGGGATCGGTTTAAAGACCATCAGGTAACTAAAACACGTTATACAGGGAGGACCCGTTACTCCGGGATCGTCTCTAAAACACGTTATACAGGGAGGCCCCGTTACTCCGGGATCGTCTACCAGGTAACTAAAACACGTTATACAGGGAGGCCCCGTTACTCCGGGATCGGTTTAAAGACAATCAGGTAACTAAAACACGTTTTACAGGGAGGTCCCGTTTCTTCGGGATCGTCAACCAGGTAACTAAAGCACCGTTATACAGGGAGGCCCCGTTACTCCGGGATCGGTTTAAAGACTATCAGATAACTAAAACACGTTATACAGGGGCCCCGTTACTCCGGGATCGTCTACCAGGTAACTAAAGCACCGTTATACAGGGAGGCCCCGTTACTTCGGGATCGTCTACCAGGTAACTAAAGCACCGTTATACAGGGAGGCCCCGTTACTCCGGGATCGGTTTAAAGACTATCAGATAACTAAAACACGTTATACAGGGAGGCCCCGTTACTCCGGGATCAGTTTAAAGACCATCAGAGAACTAAAACACGTTATACAGGGAGGTCCTGTTACTCCGGGATCGTCTACCAGGTAACTAAAACACGTTATTCAGGGAGGATCCGTTACTCCAGGATCGTTTCAAAGACCATCACGTAACTAGAAAACGTTATACAGGGAGGCCCCGTTACTCCAGGATCGTTTGAAAGACCATCAGGTAACTAGAACACGTTATGCAGGGAGGCCTCGTTACTCCGGGATCGTCTACCAGGTAACAAAAACACGTTATACAGGGAGGCCCCGTTACTCCGGGATCGTCTTAAGGACCATCAGATAGCTAAAACATGTTATACAGGGAGATCCGTTACAAAAAATGCGGGTAGGCCCTGTTACTCCAGCGGCTCTGGCGGAAGTTGTGTTAATCAAGAACAAGCTAATGTCAGCCCTTCCGTGGGTAGCAGAGATGTTCATTCGAATTAGAATCTATCATTAGAATCTATCGAACCATTATGCGTGTTTTAAATATTTGCACATGAGCAAGGTTTGACAGAATGTCCTGGGAAATATATGTAAAAGCAGTGCACAGTGCACACATAGAAATAACTCATCAGCACTTCTCACACCTATTCGTTAAACTGATCATGTACATGTCATGATGTGAAAACATGCAACATTTTTCAACTTATTTTTTTTTTTAGTTAGATGAACATGACTGATAATTTCAAAGTTATCGCACTACTTTATAAGTTGACATTTCCACTTGGCCAAACAGCTCCATTTCATACTTCAGCCTTTTCGGATAATGCCCTTTGCATAAATATACATCGTAGACGTTCTAGAAAGTAATGGCCCGGGAATCAGGGTTTCCGGATTAAGAATGGCTGGACTGGAGGGGGTTTATTTTATTCAAACTGTGGGGGAAATCCTCTCAGCCTCGACATGACTGATTATGTGACACTGTCCCCCGATTATGTGACACTGTCCCCCGATTATGTGACACTGTCCCCCGATTATGTGACACTGTCCCCCGATTATGTGACACTGTTCCCCGATTATGTGACACTGTTCCCCGATTATGTGACACTGTTCCCCGACTATGTGACACTGTCTCCCGATTATGTGACACTGTTCCCCGATTATGTGACACTGTTCCCCGATTATGTGACACTGTTCCCCGATTATGTGACACTGTTCCCCGATTATGTGACACAGTCTCCCAATTATGTGACACTGTTCCCCGATTATGTGACACTGTTCCCCGATTATGTGACACTGTCCCCCGACTATGTGACACTGTCCCCCGATTATGTGACACTGTCCCCCGACTATGTGACACTGTCCCCCGATTATGTGACACTGTTCCCCGATTATGTGACACTGTTCCCCGATTATGTGACACTGTTCCCCGATTATGTGACACTGTTCCCCGATTATGTGACACAGTCTCCCAATTATGTGACACTGTTCCCCGATTATGTGACACTGTTCCCCGATTATGTGACACTGTCCCCCGACTATGTGACACTGTCCCCCGATTATGTGACACTGTCCCCCGACTATGTGACACTGTCCCCCGATTATGTGACACAGTCTCCCAATTATGTGACACTGTTCCCCGATTATGTGACACTGTTCCCCGATTATGTGATACTGTTCCCCGATTATGTGACACTGTCCCCCGACTATGTGACACTGTTCCCCGATTATGTGACACTGTCCCCCGACTATGTGACACTGTTCCCCGATTATGTGACACTGTCCCCCGACTATGTGACACTGTTCCCCGATTATGTGACACTGTCCCCCGACTATGTGACACTGTTCCCCGATTATGTGACACTGTTCCCCGATTATGTGACACTGTCCCCCGACTATGTGACACTGTCCCCCGATTATGTGACACTGTTCCCCGATTATGTGACACTGTTCCCCGATTATGTGACACTGTCCCCTGATTATGTGACACTGTCCCCCGATTATGTGACACTGTTCCCCGATTATGTGACACTGTTCCCCGATTATGTGACACTGTCCCCTGATTATGTGACACATTCTCCCGATTATGTGACACTGTCCCCCGATTATGCGACACTGTCCCCCGATTATGTGACACTGTCTCCCGATTATGTGACACTGTCTCCCGATTATCTGACACTGTCCCCGATTATCTGACACTGTCCCCGATCATGTGACGCTGTCCCCCGATCATGTGACGCTGTCCCCCGATTATGTGACTCTGTCCCCCGATTATGTGACACTGTCCCCCGATTATGTGACGCTGTCCCCCGATTATGTGACACTGTCCCCCGATTATGTTACACTGTCCCCCGATTATGTGACACTGTCTCCCAATTATGTGACACTGTCCCCCGATTATGTGACACTGTTCTCCGATTATGTGACACTGTCTCCCGATTATGTGACACTGACCCCTGATTATGTGACACTGTCCTCCGATTATGTGACACTGTCTCCCGATTATGTGACACTGTCTCCCGATTATGTTACACTGTCCCCCGATTATGTGACACTGTCTCCCGATTATGTGACACCGTCTTCCGATTATGTGACACTGTCCCCTGATTATGTGACACTGTCTCCCGATTATGTGACACTGTCTCCCGATTATGTGACACGGTCCCCCGATTATGTGACGCTCTCTCCCGATTATGTGACACTGTCTCCCGATTATGTGACACTGTCCCCCGATTATGTGACACTGTCTCCCGATTATGTGAACTGTCTCCCGATTATGTGACACCGTCTCCCGATTATGTGACACTGTCCCCCGATTATGTGACACTGTCTCCCGATTATGTGACACCGTCTTCCGATTATGTGACACTGTCCCCTGATTATGTGACACTGTCTCCCGATTATGTGACACTGTCTCCCGATTATGTGACACTGTCTCCCGATTATGTGACGCTGTCTCCCGATTATGTGACACCGTCTCCCGATTATGTGACACTGTCCCCCGATTATGTGACACTGTCTCCCGATTATGTGACACTGTCTCCCGATTATGTGACACTGTCTCCCGATTATGTGACACTTTCTCCAGATTATGTGACACTGTCGCCCGATTATGTGACACTGTCCCCTGATTATGTGACACTGTCTCCCGATTATGTGACACTGTCGCCCGATTACGTGACACTGTCCCCTGATTATGTGACACTGTCTCCCGATTATGTGACACTGTCTCCCGATTATGTGACACTGTCCCCTGATTATGTGACACTGTCGCCCGATTATGTGACACTGTCCCCCGATTATGTGACACTGTCGTCGACCGTGGTTGACACTGCTGACCTGTTGTTTAGGTCGAGGCTTCACTAATTTATTGTGAGTGGGTGAGAGAGTTTATGTTGTTTAACGCCGATTTGAACAGTAATTCAGTTATATCACCGCGTGTCAGCCTAATGTAGAAGGCAGGCCCAAAGTGATACAGGTCTGAGGCGTTTACTACTTTGGTGAAAACCATGGTGCTGACTAGCCTAGAAGCATTGTCAAGACAAATTTGGGATTCGAGCACACACTCTAAGGAACGCAACTCTGCACAGCGAATTGCGATGACCTAAACGACTGAAACACCCAAGCCTCTCACCAATGTATATGACATCGGAGCAATCAGAGTTTAATCTTTGCCACGTGAGAAGAAAGTTCAAACAGAAATGGAAGTGAGACCATAAAATAGCCTACAGTGACGAATAATTACAACGATGTCACTAGTTGATCGCCATCGGCCTTGTAGAACCCTTCGTGCAATACTTTTAAAAACTTACTCGTGTGGATAATGACACTCCCGACGCGTTGCATGTTTCTAAGCTGTACCATTCAGCCTTAGGTGAAAATCAGTAGTTCCAATACTCAAGTGATGTGAACTGTTCAGGCCCCCTATAGAAGGAGATGGACACAAGTCGAACACGAATAGGAGTGGGCACGCACTGTAAATACCCATAGAGAAGACTACGCCCTTAAGATAGTAAGGCAGATAATTGTCTGAGGCATTTCTAGACATTCAAAGACATCACGCATCATCACGGAATAGTAATACGGTGTGTCGACTGTAAAGAATACTGAGAGTGACATACTCGCGTTCTCAAGATATTCACCAGTCATACCAGCCACAATGCTTGTATAGTACGAGAATTAGAAAAGGACAACATTTCTGCATATTCAACTGCTTTCGAAAGGACGAAGATCGCAAATCCCCTAGAATGCCTTTGACAATATTCACTGTCCAGGATATTCCTCATACGTTTTCTCTTTTATGTGAAATATTGCAAACTTAAGCGTAAAAATAATACATGCTCACATGTCACTTATACATATATACTGCCGAGCAAAAGAACGTATACACCCATGTTTGATGGTTGCTGATTATAGAAAGATGAAACAAACCGGAAATGGTTATTGGATGGTGGTGTGTTTGATACGGGTATCATAGTTGTGTTTCGAACCATAAGTTTGCAGTGTTTCGGCGATGTTTTTCAGCCTAGTAACGTTTTGATAACGTTTGTAATTGTTTGCTCAAAGTCAATTTGCATATGTATAATTGCTTTTGCCCGGAAGTTTATATCCCTTTGCTGGATTGTCAAATATAAGTCAATTTTCAATTTTTGCCATAGTGTCGAATACAAATCAGTTTTCTATTTTTCACCGAATATTTGGTTCGCTGTCGAGAAATGAAGGTGTTTTTTTGTTTCTAGCTGTAAGCTATAGTTTAACTTGTAGACAGTCCTCAGCTTTAAAAAAGTAGAACAAATATCTTAGGACATGCAATGAAAGAACAGACAATGACATCTGAAAATAATGAATAATGAAAGATTGATGGTGATGGACAAAGCTACCTAAATCACATCCCTCAAAGCAACCAGTGGTTAAACACATGCAAGGGCAATACATGACAAGTTACAGTCAATGTGGGTATGAAATGGTTCATCCCAGATGCAACTCAAACTGCACTCTTGGAAGTAGTAAAAGGGCGTTGTTTCGTACGTTCATCTCTTATCATCTGCATGGCCCTTCAATAATGACACAGAGCATATATGGTGCTGTTGCGAAGGCTTTGTTCACTTGAGTGAGTTATCGACTTAGTGTAAACATACCTCAGTGCTGTTATACTGTGTTCCAACATATGTTTCTATTTCAGGTTTGGGTGGACGCCGCGTCGCAGATTTTCTTTTCTCTAGGACCAGGGTTTGGAGTCCTGCTTGCCTTGTCTAGCTATAACAAGTTCAATAATAACTGTTACAAGTAAGCTCTCATTATTTGCATTCTTAACTACGTAACTTAAATATATTCCTAAATCACAAACTAGAAGGTAAAGACTACGTTTCTTGTCTATAACCATATACAAAGAATAATTGAATGAAATATCTGTCGTGGAAATGCACATTACTTGAGAATAAGAAACAAGTGAAAGAGGATCGAGACTTTATAGTGCGAAAAAGCTGTAAATATATAATTTTCATAAATCTGACTTTCGTTTAACGTCATTTATAGCAACTTTCCAGCAAAGCCCGAGCGGGGTTACATCTGAAATTGGTTTCACGCTTTGTACCCGTGTTTGGACATGACAGTCAGGGGCGGTGGGATAGCCTAGTAGTTCAAGCGTTCGCTCGTCGCGCCGAAGACCCGGGTTCGATTCCCCACATGGGTACAATGTGTGAAGCCGATTTCTGGTGTCCCCGGCTGTGAGATTGCTGGATTATTGCTAAAAACAGCGTAAAACCATACTTTCTCACTCATTTAACTATCAGGCGTGAATACAGTAACTTGGGCACATTACTTACCAATTTGGTTAAAACTATAAACAAGGTGCTGACAGAAATTGAGACCAATTTGATAAATAATGACTTTATTCTTTCAATGTAACGTTTCCATACAGATGTTAATACTTTTATCAAGCATGTGATCAACAACTGGATAGGATATAATTGTATACTTCATTTGTGTCCCTTTTGCTGTATTTTTTATTGAAAATGATGTATTCTAACAAATAATTAACGTTATATTATGACTTGATTGCATATAACGTTATTGCATAGAGTTATCCCATATGTATTTCCTTGTAGAGACGCCTTGATAACGAGCGCTGTGAACTGTTTTACAAGCTTCATGGCTGGGTTCGCCGTGTTCTCTGTTTTGGGGTATATGGCCAAAACTCAGAACAGGGACATAGACAAGGTGGCACGAGCAGGTCAGATTGCTATTTCTTCTAAATGTATATCGCTTGCAATTTTACAGGGTAAACGTTCCCACAGAAATGGTAATTTGTGAGTTTTTCAAAATTCAAAAAAATTAAATCTGACATAGACTTTGGAAATATGCAAATGTGACCCAATTATGTAAATATACGGTAAGATCACCGACTGCCGAATCATAGAAAATAATATTTGTTCGTTATGAAACAGAAATTGAATTTGATACAACACCGCTTTGAACATTATTTCAGTTATGTCACTGTGTGTCAGCTTCATGTTAGGGGAAGCCCGAAACGTCTTCGACGGTTACAGGGGCACGTTCAGCCCAGTCGTCTGAGGCGCCACAAGTCGATGTGCAGAGTTCTGTCCCTTGGACACGCCAGACAATTCTGATCGTGGGTTCGCATCTCAGTTCGCCCTGATTATGTTTCTAGGTTTGTCAGCACCATACCCGTACTCGTGGGTTTCACGAAAGTGGTAAACGTCTGAGACCTGCATCACCTCGGGCTTTCCCCTCATATTGAGCATTACACCGTGATGTAACTGGAACACTGTCCAAAGAGGTATCAAACCAAACTCACTCACCCACTCACTTTCAGACATTTACCACATTGATAGAATAAACGATGAATATGCTGACAAACCAAGAAATATTATCATGAAGAACGGGGTTCGAACCCTAAGATCATAATTCACCGATACTCCTAAGAGACTCAACAATGCGATTGTGCCATCAGAGCTCCCTTATTGAAACGATAATAAATCATGTACATGTTTTAATGCATGTATGATGCATGATGCATTACACGTGCACAACTTAACGCTGGTCTAGTCAGCTATACGAATGAGACTAACGACTGTGTGGTGACACCGGACATGGGTTAGGACCCGTCTTAATGTTGACCTGGTTGCTGTTGTACATGACAACCTTAGACCTACGACTGTCGTAAGTCAGTGTTAAGGTATGGGAGTTACGATCACATCAGCACTCAGATCGCTTTGCAACACTGCACCCTGTTATATAGAAAGCGACATACGCGCGAATTTAATATCTTAAACCTACCAACATGCATTGATTACATTGTGACAATTTATACCGTGATTGTTTTTTATTTATTATATTTTATCAATTTAGTTCGGTTATTCAACAAGGCTGCATTACGACTGAGGAGTTTTTATGACATGTAAATCGCATACTCTATCTTCGTAGATAAGTCGCACTGACGACGATTTCAATTCTGACTGGTTTTGGTTATGTTCCGATTTAGCTGTTCTGCTGAAATCTATCGAAAAACATGTTTTTTTATAATTCTGAGAGTAAACTGTGTTGTAAATGTTCTGTCGTCTTCATTGGTGATTCAACTTCTCCGATGACATTGATGTTTATTAACCCTTCTTTTTTTCGCAGATGTGGGGTTAATCTTTATAGTATATCCTGAAGCCATAGCAACCATCGAGGGGTCGTCCTTCTGGGCCATCATATTTTTCTTCATGTTGATCACGCTTGGACTCGACACCACGGTACGTATAATAAAGTCGACATAACGATATGTATAATAAAGTCGACATAACGATATGTATACAGTCGACACCACGGTACGTATAATAAAGTCGACATAACGGTTTGAATACAGTCGACACTACGATATGTATAATAAAGTCGACATAACGGTTTGTATACAGTCGACACCACGATATGTATAATAAAGTCGACATAACGGTTTGTATACAGTCGACACCACGATATGTATAATAAAGTCGACATAACGGTTTGTATACAGTCGACACTACGATATGTATAATAAAGTCGACATAACGGTTTGAAAACAGTCGACATAACGATATGTATAATAAAGTCGACATAACGGTTTGTATACAGTCGACATAACGATATGTATAATAAAGTCGACATAACGGTTTGTATACAGTCGACATAACGATATGTATAATACTGTCGACATAACGGTTTGTATACAGTCGACATAACGATATGGATAATATAGTCGACATAACGGTATGCAGTATACAGTCGACATAAAGGTATGCAGTATACAGTTGACATTACGGTATGTATAATACAGCCGACATAACGCTATGCATAATAATTGAATGTACATATAACGGTATGTATAATACCGTTGACATCACGGTACGTACAATACAGCTGACACCACGGTACGTACAATACAGCTGACACCACGGTACGTATAATACAGCTGACACCGCGGTACGCACAATACAGCTGGCACCGCGGCACGTACAATACAGCTGACACCGCGGTACGTACAATACAGCTGACACCGCGGCACGTACAAAACAGCTGACCCTGCGGTACGTACAATACAGCTGACACCGCGGCACGTACAAAACAGCTGACCCTGCGGTACGTACAGTCCAGCTGACACCGCGGTACGTACAATACAGCTGACCCCGCGGTACGTAAAATACAGCTGACACCGCGGCACGTACAATACAGCTGACACCGCGGCACGAACAAAACAGCTGACCCTGCGGTACGTACAATACAGCTGACACCGCGGTACGTACAATACAGCTGACACCGCGGTACGTACAATACAGCAGACACCGCGGTACGTACAATACAGCTGACATCGCGGTACGCACAATACAGCTGACCCCGCGGTACGTACAATACAGCTGACACCGCGGTACGTACAATACAGCTGACACCGCGGTACGCACAATACAGGTGACACCACGGTACGCGCAATACAGCTGATACCATGGTACGCACAATGCAGCTGACACCATGCTACGCACAATACAGCTGATACCACGGTTCGTATAATACAGCTGCCACAAAAGAACGTTTAATAAAGCTGACACCATGGTACGCATAATGCACCTGATACCACGGTACGTATAATACAGCTGCCACAACGGTACGTATAATACAGCTGCCACAAAAGAACGTTTAATAAAGCTGACACCATGGTACGCATAATGCACCTGATACCACGGTACGTATAATACAGCTGCCACAACGGTACGTATAATACAGCTGCCACAAAAGAACGTTTAATAAAGCTGACACCATGGTACGCATAATGCACCTGATACCACGGTACGTATAATACAGCTGCCACAACGGTACGTATAATACAGCTGCCACAAAAGAACGTTTAATAAAGCTGACACCATGGTACGCATAATGCACCTGATACCACGGTACGTATAATACAGCTGCCACAACGGTACGTATAATACAGCTGCCACAAAAGAACGTTTAATAAAGCTGACACCATGGTACGCATAATGCACCTGATACCACGGTACGTATAATACAGCTGCCACAACGGTACGTATAATACAGCTGCCACAAAAGAACGTTTAATAAAGCTGACACCATGGTACGCATAATGCACCTGATACCACGGTACGTATAATACAGCTGCCACAACGGTACGTATAATACAGCTGCCACAAAAGAACGTTTAATAAAGCTGACACCATGGTACGCATAATGCACCTGATACCACGGTACGTATAATACAGCTGCCACAACGATACGTATAATACAGCTGCCACAAAAGAACGTTTAATAAAGCTGACACCATGGTACGCATAATGCACCTGATACCACGGTACGTATAATACAGCTGCCACAACGGTACGTATAATACAGCTGCCACAAAAGAACGTTTAATAAAGCTGACACCATGGTGCGCATAATGCACCTGATACCACGGTACGTATAATACAGTCGACATAATCGTACGGATAATACAGTCGAAATTAAAATACGTATAATTCAGTCGACATCGCGCTATATATATATACAGTTCACACCATTTAATATATAATACTGTCGACACCTCGGTGCGACCCCACACTACGCATAATTAAGTCACCGTGGTATGTACAATACATTCCAGACCACGGTACATACAATACATTCGACACCACGGTACATATAACTTAGTTGTACAAGTGTGTCTGTTTAGCCTAGAACACGGGTCGGAGTAGGTTAACTATGTCGTAAGAGGCGACAAAATAGATCGGGTGGTAAGGATCGGTGACTTGGTTGATTGCGTGTCATTGTACCCCGAATGGGGACGTTACGCGTAACTGGTCATCATTGCTCATTGTCTGGTTCAGACTCAAATATTCACAGACCGTCGTCCTACAATTTGATTTAGGGCGACCTTAAACAACAATCAAACAATTTGATTAAATTATGATCCAAATACAACGACAACGAACCGTTTACTCGATGAATGTCAGCACTGGTTACCGACAAACGAGATGTTGACGTTGTGTCTATGTCCGTCTTGTGTGTCATGGTGTCTCAGAACATGTGTATTTGTAGTTTGGGGGCCTGGAAGCCATCATCACGGGTATCCTGGACGAATGGCCGGCGTTGAGGAAGAGACGGGAGTTGTTCGTGGCGGGCCTCATCTTCTTCTGCTTCCTCGGAGGGCTTGTCACCACAACATACGTAAGTCTGAACCTTCCCGTCACCACTCATCAACACCGTCATCACTCATCTCCATCTTCAGCTTGTCACCACCACATACGTAAGTCTGAATCTTCCCGTGAGCACTCATCAACACCGTCATCACTCATCCCCATCTTCAGCTTGTCACTACCACATACGTAAGTCTGAACCTTCACGTCAGCACTCATCAACACCGTCATCACTCATCTCCATCTTCAGCTTGTCACCACCACATACGTAAGTCTGAATCTTCCCGTGAGCACTCATCAACACCGTCATCACTCATCTCCATCTTCAGCTTGTCACTACCACATACGTAAGTCTGAACCTTCACGTCACCACTCTCAACACCGTCATCACTCATCTCCATCTTCAGCTTGTCACTACCACATACGTAAGTCTGAACCTTCCCGTCACCACTCTCAACACCGTCATCACATCTATCTTCAGCTTGTCACT
Source organism: Haliotis rufescens (assembly GCF_023055435.1). Classification (NCBI taxonomy): domain Eukaryota; kingdom Metazoa; phylum Mollusca; class Gastropoda; order Lepetellida; family Haliotidae; genus Haliotis; species Haliotis rufescens. Next base: position 5,194,847 of record NW_025963835.1, on the reverse strand, counting down.
ACCACATACGTAAGTCTGAACCTTCCCGTCACCACTCATCAACACCGTTATCACTCATCCCCATCTTCAGCTTGTCACTACCACATACGTAAGTCAGAACCTTCACGTCAGCACTCATCAACCCCGTCATCACTCATCAACACCGTCATCCCTCATCCCCATCTCCAGATGGTCACCACCACATACGTAAGTCTGAACCTTCCCGTCACCACTCATCAACACCGTTATCACTCATCTCCATCTTCAGCTTGTCACTACCACATACGTAAGTCAGAACCTTCCCGTCACCACTCATCAACCCCGTCATCACTCATCTCCATCTTCAGCTTGTCACCACAACATACGTAAGTCTTAACTTTCCCCGTCACCACTCATCAACACCGTCATCCCTCATCCCCATCTCCAGATGGTCACCACAACATACGTAAGACTGAACCTTCCCGTCACCACTCATCAACACCGTCATCACTCATCCCCATCTTCAGCTTGTCACCACCACATACGTAAGTCCGAACCTTCCCGTCATCACTCGTCACCATCTTCAGCTTGTCACCGCCATTACTCACTTCACTCATTCACTATTGTTGACGACCACACTCATTTGATAAGAGGAAACGGTGGCCAATTACTTATGCCCCCTTCACATACACGGATTTTTCTTACGAGTCCTTACGGATCGCACAAATTCACAGATCCCTACGATTTCGCCACTTTAATGACCGATTTAAGAGCTGTTACGAGTTATTACGAGCTATTTACGGTTTATTACGGATTATTACGAGCGTGTCCTCTTCTTTCGCGGAGATTTTCGAAGAGAAGGAGACTTCTTGTTGACTGCCTTTTTCTTTGGAGCCATGCTTGTAGATATTGTAGAGTAGTCAGCAGAAATGTTACTTCTATGACTTCTTAATAACAACTGAAAATGAAGTTTTCGGTTTTGCAGCTTTTATACCTTTTCCCAAATCGTAAACAATACGTAAGACTACGTAAAGTATACGTATCTATTCGTAAAGAACTCGCAACTACACGTAAAGTGCTCGTAATAACTCGTAATAACTCGTAACAATCCGTAAAGCCATCGTAACACGACTCAAATGAAATCGTAAACAACACGTAAGCACTCGTAATAATCCGTAAATAATCCGTAAACAAATCCTAAACTAACGTAACAAATCGTCAAAAAAAAATGTTACGAGTCATTTACGGATTCTTGCGAGCGGTTTACGGATGGTTACGTGTTGTTGCGAGCGGTTTACGATACTTACGGATTGTTACGTGTTATTTAATTTCCCTCTCCTTCCACGGATCCTTAAGCGTGTCTGCGAGTTGTTGCAAGTAGTGACGAGTTATTTACGGATACCAGCGAGTTATTTACGGATGCTTGCGATTGACTACGAGTTGGCGATCCGTAAGGACTCTTAAGAAAAATCCGTGTATGTGAAGGGGGTATTATAGACGCCCAGGTTCGCTGTGCCTAGTTGCGTCCCTTTGGACAGACAGACTCCTGAGATCATGGGTTCGAATCCCAAATTCCTACCGATTTTGAGCAGCTTCATACATGTGTACGTGACATTCACCACAATGATAAATGTGGAAGACCTGCATCCCTTCGGGCGTTCCTCCCTCACCAACTGACACCCCGTGATTTAACTTTAATACAATTAAAAGCGGCGTTAAACCAAACTCATTATTTATCTCACAATATTATTGAAACTATGGTGCAGTGGGATTTCTTTTGTTTAGCAAATATTGAAATATTTTTCACTCATTTCCAGGGAGGGATCTACGTCATCCAGTTGTTCGACACATACGGAGCTCCAATCTCGATCCTGCTTGTCGTTTTCCTCGAAGCGGCTGCCGTCTCCTGGATATACGGTCAGCTAATATACATTTTCCGAGTTCAGGACAGATTCACCAGGCCCCAAACATGAATATTTTAAAGATGCCTTAAAATATAAATAATTAAATAAACATTGCCCATTTTCGAAAAGAATTGTCACAAAAATACATTATACATCACGTTGGCCTTTCCACCCTCATGAAACTGACATAAGTCAAATATTGTTCAAATCGATGTTAACGTTAACCCCACTCACTCACAATGGGTTGTGTCACCGATTGACAGTGGGGTAGCCGGATATATGATTAAAGCGTTCGCTCGTCACGCTGCAGGCTCGGCTTTGTTTCCCAGCATGCGTATGGGTACAATGTGTAAGGCCCACGTCTGATGTCCGCCTCCGTGATTATATTGCTGGAAGCGTCAAACCTAACTCACTCTTTAACTAATACACGTTTGTGTGACAGGTACGAAGCGGTTCAGTCAAGACATTGAGGCTATGCTTGGAGCTCCACCTGGGCCCTTTTGGCGGATTACATGGACCTTTATCAGCCCTGTATTCTTACTGGTACGTGCGTGTGCGTGTGCGTGTGCGTGTGCGTGTGCATGTGCGTTTGCGTGTGCGTTTTTGGTGAATAGTGAAGAGAGTATAATTTTCGACCATCAAAAGATTTACCTTTGCTAAAACATGTTAAATCACGTACAGTGAACTTAAGTTTTAATGATTATATGTGCGTCTTGCGTGCGTGTCCAAATGCGTATTAGTATTGTCACAAAACGTATGTTTATTTTTCTTCTAGCAAAACACATGTGTTCTTCTTTCCCTTTCTAGTGCCTGTTTATCATGTCGCTGTATAACGCCCCTCAACCCTCCTACGGAACCTACACCTACCCCTATTGGTCTTTAACCGTTGGCTGGCTGATTGTATCTTCATCCATCGCTTGTATATTGATATACTTCATTATACACGCCGTCACTACAACAGGCACATTCTCAGAGGTGAGTAAAGCGCCCGTAAAATATCGGCTTCTCGCCACCGGCTGGTCTGTGGTGTTATGTAGGATCGACAGAGTTACGTCCCATGTGCCACGAACTCGGATGACCGATCAACTGACATAATTGTCATGTCAGTAACGGAATTAGCCGAATGGAGCCGAATGGACTCGAATAGTAGGACAACCTGGGGCAAGAGAAAACGATATTTTGCTCCATGTAGATTGAAGCAGTGATTCTTAACATTTTGACAAACGGGGTATGGTAATGACGTTTTTGACCGATTTTGTTAGCCTAAGAAAATGAGCAAAATGTTTATACTGCTTGTGAAAGCTATCGAAAGTCGTCATAGGAATAAGAGTTACATACTTGTTTTTTTTATCAAGTGGATGTTCTGAACTTGAAACACCATGTGTAGAGTCCAGTCCAGTCTGTTTTCCAGACTCTAGAGAATAAATTAAATAATGAATCAAACTCAAGTCTAGAATGTTTTGGCATGTCTTAATTGCCTCAGATCTGAATAATTAAGCATTCTTCTGGGATCCATTTGGATATTTTTAATTTTGTAGATATATACTAAATATTTCAGTAAAAAAAAGATTATTCTAATTCTGGGACTTAATTTCAGTCTGAAGAAGTCTATCGCCCATAAACAAGGAAAGGCTTATTTAAAGCGTTGAAACATCAAGAAGTCCTCGACTCTCTTGACTATGGAAAATCTAGATAGATAGGTAGATTATTACAATTCCATGGTTTTGTTTTCATATTGGGTCATTGGTTTTGCTTATATTTTGACACTTTATATTCGAAACATCGGTCTTTTTCACAAATTGGAACCATACGATGTCCTTGATCATGTACAGATTCCAACATGCACAAACGATTGAAAGAATAAAACCTGTGTGATCGTTCTGTGATCACCTGAAGGTTCGGTAGAGCGTAATGTCAGTGGCTTGACCACCTGAAAGTTCGGTAGAGTGCAATGTCAGTGGCTTGACCACCTGAAAGTTCGGTAGAGTGCAATGTCAGTGGCTTGACCACCTGAAAGTTCGGTAGAGTGTAATGTCAGTGGCTTGACCACCTGACGGTTCGGTAGAGTGTAATGTCAGTGGCTTGACCACCTGAAGGTTCGGTAGAGTGCAATGTCAGTGGCTTGACCACCTGAAGGTTCGGTAGAGTGCAATGTCAGTGGCTTGACCACCTGAAGGTTCGATAGAGTGCAATGTCAGTGGCTTGACCACCTGAAGGTTCGGTAGAGTGCAATGTCAGTGGCTTGACCACCTGACGGTTCGGTAGAGTGTAATGTCAGTGGCTTGACCACCTGACGGTTCGGTAGAGTGCAATGTCAGTGGCTTGACCACCTGAAGGTTCGGTAGAGCGTAATGTCAGTGGCTTGACCACCTGAAGGTTCGGTAGAGCGTAATTAATGTCAGTGGCTTAATCACCTGAAGGTTCGGTAGAGAGTTATGTCAGTTGCTTGACCACCTGACGGTTCGGTAGAGTGTAATGTCAGTGGCTTGACCACCTGAAGGTTCGGTAGAGTGCAATGTCGGTGGCTTTATCACCTGAAGGTTCGGTAGAGTGTAATGGCAGTGGCTTGACCACCTAAAGGGGAACACATTCTTTTGACTTTATTTTTTATTCACGTATAACGGCGCTTATATAACTGTTTCGTTTGTTATGTGTTCTTTAACGCCTCACTCAGCAATATTCCAGCTATATAACGGCGGTCGTTAAATAATCAAGTCTGGACCAGACAATCCAGTGATTGACATTGGATACGATGACATGCATCAACCAAGTCAGCGAGCCTGACCATCCGATCCCCTAGTCGCCTCTTACGGCAAGCATAGTCGCCTTTTACGGCAAGCATGGGTTGCTGAAGACCTACTCTACCCCGGATCTTCTCGGCTAGCTAACTTAATGACTCTATATCACCACGTGAAAATATCTTTGGCGACACATGAGACGGTGTTATCAGTCGAAACACCAAAGGAGCAAAGGAAGGAAACCACGGCAACGAAACCACAAATGGGGAACAAATCAATGTACACAATGCTATCACTACTAAAAGAACCTCCAGCTATCTGCAGGACGGTCGCCGCCTTGTTATGTGCTATGGCTGAAGGATATCATGACGTCATATAGTGTCACGTCACAATTCGCACTATCCTGAGAACACTGAAACAGTCATTTATCAAATTGTCTCACAAATATATTTCACCGAAATAATTCAAGGTAACTTCAATGATAATTTGTTACATGTATCAATGGCGATGTGTACAGGATTTGACGGATGTATGTGCGTCTGTTTCGTGATGCACAAGCACATTCGGCTCGTAAAATCATGTACACAGCTTTTGAGTTTAACGTCGCGTCCAAGGTTATTGTACTTACATAGCGACGTTTGCGTGTGTGTGTGGCTGCTTTTACTAGTCCGGGTGATGCTTATTTTATGGTGCTAGCCAACAGAGATACCATGCCGCAGTTTAACATGAATACCTCACAGAGACACACTAAACTGACTCCAAGCCGACCAGCCCTTGTTTTAGCTTGGCTAGCAAAATCAAATGTCATGTAATCACTTGCAATTTACATCTTACCCATTAAGAAAAGTATTTTCTCCTTTTCAGAGGGTCAAGCAAATGATCTGGCCAATGGAATCTCCAAAACACCTGAGTGAAGCTGGAATCCCTGTGTACCTTTGAGTAATGATGTCATAGTGCACATTGTGTGATGACGTCATAATACCACAATGTGAAGACGTCATATTTGTACGCTACCATGCATCTGATATACACCGGTTTTGTTAAAGGTTCAATTGTGTCTGAAAACACCATCAGGGGATAGAAAGACATATAATTGTTCCTTTATTATGGCAACGATGCCAAGGACTTTTCCCGACAAACCCTCATTCGAAAGGTTGTCAGGTTGTGTATAAAAAACCTACGCGCATGATAGTGTTTGTAGTCAAGTAGAAATGGAGAATGTATAAAATGTGTGTTAGAGACACTGTGTCGCTCTGTAAGTATATTGAATGATATACTGTAGTATACTGTACAAATGTGAGTAATTTTGTACAAATAACCTCTGTATTTGTAATATTTTGTACACTGTTTTATAAGCAAATTGTGTGTAGTAGCTGAAGTGTAGAGTGTTACGCAGGCACGGAGGTATTCGTACCTCTGGTGGTCCAAGCATCTTCCACTGGGGTCTTTCGTTGATCCAAGTATTTATTCCCGGGATCCAAGATGATCCAAATGTCCTGTAGCTTCACATTTATACCGCCGATCTTTATAATTCCAAACAACACCTCGGACATAAATTTTATTTCGTGATTTTGATTAATTGCCAAGCCATGGTGACTTGAGTGAGGACGAGGGATCTTGATTGATTCTGCAGATCAGCCGTGATTCTGAATAAACGCTTCATCAACACTGCTTCCAAGAAATAACCCCAATCCACTGCTTGCGTTCTCTATCTATGATCCATCGTGTTTCCGATTATTTACCCCGGATCCGCCGTATTTCCTACTAAAATATCAGTTCCACAATGTTTCCTTCTAAAATATCGGATCCATCGTGTTTCATACCAATATCCCGGAGCCCCCTTTATTCCTACTAATATTCTGGACCACCGTGTTTCCTTCTAAAATATCGGATCGACCGTGTTGCTTACCAATATCCCGGAGCCCCCGTCTTCCTACCAATATCCCGGAGCCTCCCTTATTCCTACTAATATCCTGGACCACCGTGTTTCCTTCTAAAATATCGGATCCACCGTGTTTCCTACCAATATCCCGGAGCCCCCGTTTTCCTACCAATATCCCGGAGCCTCCCTTATTCCTACTAATATCCTGGACCACCGTGTTTCCTTCTAAAATATCGGATCCACCGTGTTTCTTACCAATATCCCGGAGCCCCCGTCTTCCTACCAATATCCCGGAGCCTCCCTTATTCCTACTAATATCCTGGACCACCGTGGTTCCTTTTAAAATATCAGATCCACCGTGTTTCCTATTAAAATATCGGATCCACTGTGTTTCCTTCTACTATCCTGGACCCCCCGTGTTTCCTACTAAAATTCCGGAGCCACCGTGTTTCCTTTTAAAATCACTGATTGTTTACTTACAAATATCCCGGAACACCGTGTTTACAAACAAACATACCAGATCCACGATGTATTCAAATTAGAATCTGGATCCACCGTGTTTACTATTTATACCCAGGATCCGACGTGTTTTCTATGAATACCCCGGATCCAGTGTGTTTCCGATTCAATCTCACGATGTACCCGAGTCCAGTCAAAACAGGACATGTCAACATGGTAACAGGAATGAGCTGGAACCGTTATCTGACCAAAGTTCCTTGAGAACTGGGCTGTCATGTGAGATTTAATAACGTTGCATGTGTTTTGTTTTACAGCTCCAACTTAGATATCATTACACAAGCGATGTGTTAAATTGAAGGGTTGACGTGTTTATATTGCTAGTGTTCTTATGACAAAGATTTTGTTTTGACATGGCACTGTTTAAATGTTTGGGTGAAATCCTTTTCTTTCACATTGTATAATTCTCAAAGGAGTATGTTGCTGAACTGAATCAAAATTGACCTTGGTTAATGAAACAACACATGAACAACGTATATGGGTTTCAATATCGTAGGGTCTGCATCACCCATTCTTGAATAAAGTATTGTGTATATATTAAGTATTGAGTATTAAGTGCAAGTAACAGCACATCGGTCATGCCTGGTAGTACTATGCTGTTACTTCACGTGTACAATTCTTATTGTCAGGCCACATGGTTTTGTATATTGATGAACGGGGCTTATGGTGATAAATACTGGTCGATGGAAGAGGATAATGATCAAAAATGCATTTTTTGTTGTTATTGTTTCAAAAAGGGTCTTAGAAATACTGCCATATGAGTTGTGTCAGTAACCTTGGTCTCGTCGGCTTGGCAGTTTCACCTTTTGTATAGTAATTTATTTTCTTTCGTGGTGTTGATAAAACAAACTGGCACGATGATTGTCACTGTTTATTATTGAGGGTCACGCGGAATAGGTAAACTCCTCCTTTCAGAAAAAATAGAATTGCATGTTTTAAGTAATGACCGAAAAGTACCCTATCTCTAACAACCCCCACCCTCTCACCCCCATATATATTTGAAAGTAGGTTCCTTAAATGAAATTTCTGATTTCCTTAGATGTAGATCCTTACTAGTGATAGTTGCGTGACGAAATTATGTCCGGAATATTTATGTAAATGTGCGTATGTATATATGTTAGGAACTGTGTAAACAAGTAGTAAACAGACGTATACTAGCAATACATTGTAAATAACACGCGTATCTTGTCGGTGGAGTGGGAAGAAGGATAAACACTAGAGTAAAAAATAAATGCTACTATACATTGAACATCGTCAATGCTTCATAGATTTGTATACATTACTGTCATCAATAACCCGTGAAAAGGACAGCTTTGTCGTGTGGTTGCTATTTTTGACCAACGAATTGTTCAAGCGGGAGGGAAGCCAGCGAGTGCTCCGACCAATGAGCGCTCAGATTACATCGGCGATATGTCTCGTGCAAAACGTGTCGTAGCCTTTAGGCCAGCTACTCCACACGTCGCTTCAATACCCGGCACCAGGTTCCAGGAAGTTCATACATGAGGCATGGCTAATATAAATTCCGTGACTTTTGCAAGCCCTCATTTCATTTGCCTTCTTCAATTTGACACAGGACACAACTACGCCACAAAGCGGCTATAAGTAATCTCCGAGGATAAATTAACCTAGAGTATACAAACTCCTGACTATTGACGATGTACATTAAGCAAAGACTGTCAACACTAAATAATTCTGTTTCTTTCCATCTGTAACAAAAAACTATGATACTCGGTTTACTCCTAGCATCTATTCATAATGAAGGAAATGATGCATAAACTGTGATTACTATGTCGTTTAAGAAGCACTATAATCATGATAGTTTATGTTTTTTATATCCTTTGGCAATTCATAGACACAAGAAAAGCTGACCTTTATATTATCAATTTTGAATAAGTAAACATTTTGAAATGCAATATCGAAAAAAAATGATTTAAAGTATTAAAATCCAGACTGGTCAATACCTTGGATGGATAACTTTCAGAGACGAGATACAGACGTGATGACGTTCATTGTTGATGTTTCATAAAGTTGAAGTTTGTTCATGACGTTGATGTTTGTATATGATGTTGAGTGTGTTTGTGGTTGATGATGTCTGTTGAATTTTATACGAGTGAGAAAAACGGGGACTTTGTAAACATATATACCTTGTTGTTGATTAATATTGTGATGAAGCTTACGCATGTGATGAACTGTATTTACATACATGTAGAGTTTTGTTACGTGCCTTAGATCTTCTAGACTTTTATTCCCACTGTGTAGGACATAATGCTTCATTGAACGTTCTTGACTTATGTCCACTCAGCAGACCGTTGACGTGCAAATAGGATCAGACACACAGTTGGCTATATATTGCTGCTGAACTACATCTTATTATATTACTGAAGGAATATTAATATATGACAAAATAATTATAAATATATCTTCTATTTGTTGGACAATTGTTAAACTGAACTGTTGATTGATATAATATACTGATAATTTTGTGTTAGTTTCATAGTTTATAAATATATATATATAGGCATATATAAATCTTACATTTGTAAGAAAATTGTTCAAATGAACTGATGATATTTGCTAAATTTATTCTAATTTCGTGTCAGTAATTAATAAATTGCACAAAAATGTCTTGTGTTCTGAGCACACTTAGTTTGCAATAATCATTGTCAGAATTTGTTAATATACAAAGACCATATGACGACTGTGTCTTCTGTGTATATGTTTTGAAGCGACCCCAGTCGTCTAAGTGGGTTCGAATCCTAGATTTGTATGATCCATTATTATAACTATTAATTTGTCAGCACCATAGTCGTACTCGTGGTCTTTACAAAAGTGGGAAACGTTTAGAACCTGCATCACTTTGGGCTTTCTGTCCATGTTGAGCTGACACGCCGTGATGTAACTAGTCAAGTATTTCATATGTTGTTCTCAATGGACTATCGTTTAAGATTTATGTGTAGGGGTAGCGACAGCAAACAGCTTGTCCTTTAACGTCTCCAGCTTACCAAACAGTCATCACACACTGATTTCGTTCGGTTCTTCATAATGGTTATTGTCAAATATTTTTGACAATAGTTTGAATATACTCTTGTTTAATTCATCTATATATTGTGTTTAGAGATGATAAGAAATACAACAGAAAGGCATACGGAATATATACAACAATTGTACCGATTTGTTTAATAAAACTGCTTGTTAATGATATAAGAGACTGTCGCGTGTACATTTATAATGTACAAAATATACATTTCATCTGCCAAGAAAACAATACAGTCGCTAGCTTCGAGGAATATTGCAACTTGACGAGACTATTAAACGAATTGTGAAATCAATACTTCTTCACATACATATTAATTAGTGCAATATATGTATCGAGCTGATCAAATATTTACCATCAATACGTCTGTATTATTAATGGTTTCCTCTGTTTCGTCTTAGATTTGCTTGGTGTTGAACTATTTCACGTGTAAAATGTTTGAGTTATGTTCTGTCAGTCGCACAAGAGAATAATCTCCTTCTTCTAATGCAAGCACGGATACATATTACCCTTTTTATTGTGTAAACTGCAGATTTCTTCAGTGTGATTTATATCTAGAAGAGATAGTGTATTATGAATGTGTCTACCGCACTATAAATAATACGCACATTTAGAAAAAGAACATATTACGTGGTTCGGGAGTTACGCTTTGTGTTATTTGTTAGTTAAGCTTTCATACTCTTTTGTAAACACACTGGTTCATATATAGGGTGTACACAGCACTTTACTTGTAGTGTTGTACACTGAATGAAATAAACTGTATGTTGTGGAATGTGATAGGGAATACATGTTAGAGAGAAAGTAGATGAGTGTTAGTTTAGTTACTATGACAACAATGTAACCAAGCAACAGAAACTGTTTGTATATCCTAGAAACTGTGATACTGTTAGAATAATAAAAGTTGTTAAGAAAACAGCTGTTCGTTATCGCCTTGTTCTATTTCGTCACACATGCATAGAGAGATTGATACTATTATTTCAGTAAAAGGAATGATATGTTCAAGGTCATTTATTCATTTGACTCGTTACTTTCAATAATATTAAATGATAAAATCAAACTTGACATGTGTATACAAAATGCAACAAAACTAAACGAAATATACAAAATGAATATCGAAAGCAACGATAACGTCAAGATCAAATCAGTTGGAGTTAATTAATTAATTAATTAGTTACCTAAACTGTGTTAGAGGTTAAAACTATGTATTTGTAATAATTCCCTATATTTACACAAGTTTATAACGTCCTGCATTAAATAGAGTTCAGCAATACAAATTAACTATCAGTGTTTTATTTTCTGTTTGGCACATATTTTCATGAACATCCAGCAGGTATCGAAACGTTGAAAGTTTTTAAGGACGTATGTGTAACGTCATGATCAACGCACTATGAGTTGCTTTGCGTGGTACACTTTTGTAAGGGTGAGTGAGCACTCCTACGTGGTGTCTATAAAAGACTTATCATGTTCCTCAAACAATACATCGAACGTGATAGCTATAAATATACAATGTGATGACGGCAGTGATAAGGTAAGTATGCATATACATGTACACTGATCACGCAGAGGCACACATCGGCTCAATGAACACGTTAAGTGAAATACGACCTTGAGTTCAGGCTGCTTCTGGTGTGAGACGTACATGTGATTTAGACGGAAATTTAACTGTTAGAGATCATTCGAACGAGGTCTACATAATGATCACATATGTATTGGTGTGCAAACTCAGATTGCTATTTAAAAACCTGCGCATGTATATTAATATTTAAATCCGCGTTAGGTCATAATATGCTTGGTATGTGGAAGCGTACAAAAACGACAAACGGTTAGTTCCAAGTACAATTTTAACAAAACTAATCGATCAAAAATATCTATTATTCATTCGTGGATATTCAATTGGAATACGAATCTGTTTAACATTTTCAGCACTGGAGTCGATTTTATACACACGATATACAACATACCCTGGGTCCATCGGATGGTTTGCTTATAGAAGAAAGGAAAGAGTTGTTCACAAGAAATACGCATACCATGCAGCCAAGAGGCAGGTTGTGACGTCAGTACCGTCGCTAGTTGACACAAGGCAGCCGATTATGCCCTGCCTGGCTCCGGTATTTGGATCAATAGTTGTACACAAAACAGTTTCCCGACCACAGCAATCAATGCAACGCGGCGGAGTTGAAATTAATGATGAGAAGAGAGAAGCCCGATAGCTTTAACAGTGCCGGGCCCTTTAGATCCACACTCTGCATGAAAGTCAAAGCGTATAATTGTGCAGGGAGAGGTGCCAATAGTCAGGTAAACGGTGACAGTCATGGATTATCATCTGCGAGGTGTTAAGCTGAGCAGGCGAAATGAGCAAACGACATGGGAACGTGAAGGACTTGCCGCCGCTAGGAGTCTCACATGAACGTCAAAGGGGTGTTCCTGAAGAAAGGTCCCGAGGAGAATCGGAATATTCATTTTACCCAGGAACCGTAAGTAAGAGAGGAACTAACACTCGACCAAAGTCTGTAGATATTCATGATTATACTCCAAGGGAGCATACTAAAAAATGTTCAAATGTTAATTCGGAGTTGAATGATACTGAACTTGGCTCGTCACCCGTTACATATTCAGACAAACAGTACCAGGCAGCACCGAATTTTGAAGGATTAGGAGGTTTAAATAGAAGAATGGATAGAAAAGGAATGAGAAATATTCGACCAGACGTTCAAGGGAATGTAGGGTCGAGAAATCTGCGAAGCCCTTTGTTGGGTCTCCGGCACACAATGTGTTCACCTGCACCGAGAGAGAGAGAAAGTTCCGATGATTCAATGGACAGCCCGAGAAGCCCCTTGGCTCTTGACAAGAGTAGTTCCGGTAAGAAAGCTGGGGCATTTCCGTCCATCAAAGTTGAAAAATGCGATGGTCTGCCTCCTGTGAGACAAAGCTCTGCGAGTTCGGATACGGGTCGAAGAACGCCAGGGACACCTGTTAGCCCAGAAGCAGGCCACAACCTGTTTGTACCTTCCCCTGTCCATCAGAAAAGATCCCAAGATGGGAGGATAGTTGTTGTCACTAGCAACCTGGAGAGCTTGAAGAACTTCAGCAAATCCGAGGGTGATCTTGAAGAAGCGTTGACAAAGTGCACTTTGAACTCACATAACGAGAATAAGAGTAAGAAGCTCGATGCAAAGTTCCGTCCACAGAAAGTTACTCGTCCGAAAGTGCATCTTACCTCGGGACAGGTCAAAGAGGAAATAAAGACACTTGATATGGGTCAATCCCCTTCACGGAAACGACGTATTCGCCTTGTGCCTCTTCAGCAGTCTTCGCGTGCAAAATCCGATAACGACCTCAGTGCTACATAAATCAAATGTGGAAATGTTGACTTGATAGGGAAAAAGAACTGATGATGATTACTAAATCCAATTTGTTCGTTGGTTAAGATGCTGTGTCTTTGTAGCTTTTGAAAATGATCGATAAGGAAACGCGAATGTGTTTTGCTTTCGCGTTGATGTGTTTGTGTTCGGACTGCCCTGGAATGATATGTTCTTCTGAGTGTAATACATTGGTGGTGAGGTGTAGTTGACCACAATATATTGAAGGCTTCACTCGAGACAGTAAAGGTGTATGGCCATCACTATCAGAAACAGAACTATTACTCAAAGTTTTAACGGAGCTGAACAGGTGTATATTATCAAAGTAATAATTACGTTTGAACTGTGTCTGTATGTTTATGTTCACTTGCATGTATTATCATTTAGCAATTGTCTCTCAAATCTGGATATAAGTTACACAATGAAAAATAATATGAGATTGACGAGGTTGGTATTACCTACGAGGGAGGGAGTTCCTTTGAATATGTCAATTTTGTGTCGTTTCTATTACGCATGTTTCTATGCTGATAAATAAATCTTTGTCTGTAAATTGTTGAAATACACGAGGTACACTTTTCAAAATAAATACGTTTCTGTTCTCGCCTGACTTCCCCAGCTTGGGTTTGATGAGCTTAAAGTCCAGTATTAACCAGTAACAGAACGTGTTTACCTTTGGTTATTTATATGGGTTTCATGATTGTACTTAGCAGTATTGGATATGAGTTTACCTGCTTACTAGTGGGGCAGGATACGCTCATCTCTTCAGTGGGGCAGGATACGCTGGTATCATCATTACCAGCAGGTTTGTCTCGTGAATGTCTCGTGAATATCAAGAAAACCTGGCAGGTTTTTCTGGTTGCAGGTTTTTCTGGTGAATGTTCAATAAGATAGAGGCTGAAACAAGGAAGCATGTTTATCACATAACTGTTTCCTGATACAGAATATCAAGAACAAAACCCTGTAGGTGTATTTGCTCCTGACTGGTCGGTTCTAATTTCATACATTGCATTTGTATGTGCATCTCGTAGGTTCAGTTTGGTAAAATTGCAATTATTGTCTTTGTCTTATTGTCTTAAGACGATAGTGTGGTTACAACTGTTACATGCCTGATTGAACGCCATCCTGCCCCGACGGCGTGAATCGTAGCTCCCAAGTGGTGTAAAAGACATTCACATCCTCGATCTCTAGTTTACTTGCAGCGCCAAACCGAAATACTATATCAGTGAATGCTATTGCATTACCACCACCCGAAGGTTCACGATAACCCTGTCCCTAATGGCGTATTGATATCTCGCTGTAGGTTATTTAAAGAGGATGTCATGGAATTTTATCCAACGTATAAGTATACGGGTGTTGATTAATGATGGCGTGTTCAATCGAGGTCCACAAAAGATTTACCGTTATTATAGGCAAATGATTTATCACATCATCAAGATGCCCTTCGGCCTTCAGCTCTTCAGATTTTTAGTATTGGATATTTGTAAATAATTGCTGCTGTCACCGGTCCAAACATTGAGCTTGAATAATAAAACAGTGGTACTACACACGCATAGAACCACCAGTTCACAAGTTTGTAAATAATAAGAATTTGCTTTTCGCCCTTTTCACATGTCTCCAGGCATTTGACTGAAACGAATAGAAGGCATGGTTTTATAGATAAATGGAAATGTTATGAATTATTCATAATTTCTTTTTGTGAGTTATTTGTTACCATGGATCTAACATCGCTACCATTAGATTGCATATTTAATACCGTGTGTCTGATAAGGGGTCACGGGTGTTACATATCCAGTAAACTAGGTCGCATGTCTAGTCTGATGGGTGTTGTATGTCTTTACGTGAGATCAAATTGGAGATAAAGAATATTCCGTTCAGACCTTTAAAACAATGAATGAAAGTAATCATGGTGGCCAAACATAAGACCAAATGTTTATGGAGAAAGCTTTCCCCTCACAATTCGTTTTAAGGTAACTTTGATTTCTAGCCATGTCAGTGTGGAACGTGTGTTTCTTTTGCTTTAGTATATCGTTGGTAAAATATATCACGGCGTCATAGGTGTCGTCAGATGAGAGTAAACTTAGCATCTTGTGCGTAGTTTATTTAGTGTAATCGTGACTGATTGTGTTGACGCGTGACCTGACTGACTGTGAATAATCCAGGTTTTTCTGACTGTGTGTAAAAGTGATCAGACTGCGTGTATGTTATCGTGACTTGGTTGTTTGTGTGCAATCCAGATCTGTCTGATTGAGTGTAATACAGACCTTTATGATCGTGTGTAATACAGACCTTTCTGATTGTCTATAATCCAGACCTTTCTGAATGTGTATAATACAGTCCTTTGTGTTTGTGTGCACTCCAAATCTTTCTGATTGTGTCCACTCAAAATCTATCTGATCGTGTGTAATCCAGAACCCTCTGATTGTGTATAATCCAGACCTTTGTGATTGTGTGCAGTCCAAATCTTTCTGATTGTGTGTAATCCAGACCTTTGTGATTGTGTGCACTCCAAATCTTTCTGATTGTGTGTAATCCAGAACCCTCTGATTGTGTATAATCCAGACCTTTGTGATTGTGTGCACTCCAAATCTTTCTGATTGTGTGCAATCCAGGCCCTTCTGATTGTGTGTAGTCCAGACCTTTGTGATTGTGTGCAGTCCAAATCTTTCTGATTGTGTGTAATCCAGAACCCTCTGATTGTGTATAATCCAGACCTTTGTGATTGTGTGCAGTCCAAATCTTTCTGATTGTGTGCAATCCAGGCCCTTCTGATTGTGTATAATCCAGACCTTTGTGATTGTGTGCAGTCCAAATCTTTCTGATTGTGTGCAATACAGACTTTTCTGATTGTATGCAGTCCAGACCTTTCTGATTGTGTGCACTCTAACTCTTCCTGCTTCTGTGCAGTCCTGACCTTTCTGAATTCCAACTGTTAGCTGTCGTTGATTCACAAAGGTCACGTGTAGAAAGAACGTGTATTCAGTCCTTTTTACAACTTTAGAGTATATTGATGGGAATCGAGCAATAGAGATCCATGTATGATTAATGTCTCAAGAGCAAACTACAATGAGGATCGCATGTGTGTTCAGGTTGATTATATGTGATCAAGACTAATAGTTTGTGTGAACGTGACTGACTGTGTTATGGTGACTTTATTGACTGTGTAAACGTGACCAGATTGATTGTGGGTAATCGTAACCAGATTGATTGTGTGTAATCGTGACCAGATTGATTGTGTGTAATCGTGACCTGACTGATTGTGGGTAATCGTGACCTGACTGATTGTGTGTAATCGTGACCTGACTGATTGTGGGTAATCGTGACCTGACTGATTGTGTGTAATCATGACCTGACTGATTGTGTGTAATCGTGACCTGACTGATTGTGGGTAATCGTGACCTGACTGATTGTGTGTAATCATGACCTGACTGATTGTGTGTAATCGTGACCTGACTGATTGTGGGTAATCATGACCTGACTGATTGTGTGTAATCGTGACCTGACTGATATTATGGTAATCGTGACCTGACTGATTGTGTGTAATCATGACCTGACTGATTGTGGGTAATCGTGACCTGACTGATTGTGTTTAATCGTGACCTGACTGATTGTGGGTAATCGTGACCTGACTGATTGTGGGTAATCATGACCTGACTGATTGTGTGTAATCATGACCTTACTGATTGTGTGTAATCGTGACCTGACTGATTGTGTGTAATCGTGACCTGACTGATTGTGGGTAATCCAGGTGTATGATTGTGTGTAATCGTGACCTGACTGATTGTGTGTAATCATGACCTGACTGATTGTGTGTAATCATGACCTGACTGATTGTGTGTAATCGTGACCTGACTGATTGTGGGTAATCCAGGTGTATGATTGTGTGTAATCGTGACCTGACTGATTGTGTGTAATCGTGACCTGACTGATTGTGTGTAATCGTGACCTGACTGATTGTGGGTAATCGTGACCTGACTGATTGTGTGCAATCATGACCTGACTGATTGTGTGTAATCGTGACCTGACTGATTGTGTGTAATCGTGACCTGACTGATTGTGTGTAATCGTGACCTGACTGATTGTGGATAATCGTGACCTGACTGATTGTGTGCAATCATGACCTGACTGATTGTGTGTAATCATGACCTGACTGATTGTGTGTAATCGTGACCTGACTGATTGTGGGTAATCATGACCTGACTGATTGTGTGTAATCGTGACCTGACTGATTGTGTGTAATCATGACCTGACTGATTGTGTGTAATCATGACCTGACTGATTGTGTGTAATCGTGACCTGACTGATATTATGGTAATCGTGACCTGACTGATTGTGTGTAATCATGACCTGACTGATTGTGGGTAATCGTGACCTGACTGATTGTGGGTAATCGTGACCTGACTGATTGTTATACAATCGTCACCTGACTGTGTGTAATCGTTAACTGAATGTGTTTTATCGTGATCTGACTGTGTTTAACGACATCTGACTGATTGTGTGTAATCGAGATCTGACTGTGTTTTATCGAGATCTGACTGATTGTGGGTAATTGAGAGCTGATTGATTGTGGGTAATTGAGAGCTGATTGATTGTGGGTAATAGTGACCTGACTGACTGTACGATATCGTTACCTGATTGTGTAATCGTGACTTGGCGTACCATGCTCGTTATTGCTTTACAATACTTTGTCTTGATTTCCAAATACACATATAGCATTATACAAATACCAAATTATCCACAAAATACATGCTGATCAAACATAAAAAAAATCTCTTTGACGTCGATTAAAACATTACTTTTATTACAGGTGGGCTATTAATAAAATCACCATTCTCCTAATCGAAGTGGGCGATAAGTATTATAGCGGTTGATTATGAAAACCTGAAGATATAGTTTCTCCAGGAAAATTCATTTATCATGCCCAAACAAAGAATACTATAATGCATAGAAATAGAGTATTTGCAGATGTGAGTACAGTCGTGCCTCGTTTATACGGACACTTGCGTCATTTCACAATTCGTCCGTATAAACGAATTTCCGTGTAACATGTGCATATCAGTGTTTTGTGTATGAAAATGACCATCCGGTTCCGGAAAGTGAATTTCCGTATATACGGGTAAATTTATATTGTAATTATTTCGTTTTGAATGAAAATCGTCCGGGAACCGAGGTTTCCGGATATCTGAAGTCCGTATCAGCGGGGCATGACTGTATATCCTTGGGACAGCCGGGTGTATCAACAACAACTTTTTGGTAATTAGAGTCGTTTCGGATGAATCCCCCGAAATAGGTCAATCTTCTACTTTCTAGTATGCAGTCGCAGAGGTTATATCAGTAGAATCTCAAAAAATGCGTTGGGACTTTCTTTGTGTGAGATCACTGCCCAGGGTCTGCTCATTCTGCAGGTACCATTCGAAGACGGGTTTTCGACATTGGTCTTGAAGTATAAGGGGTTACTAAAATAGTCGATTTTTTCACAACTTGAAAAATGACTATAAAGTGAGTAAGTGAGTGAGTTGGGTTTAACACCGCTTTGAACAGTATTCTAATCATATCAGCTTCATTTGGGAGGAGAGCCCGAAGTAATGCAGTTCTTCGACAGTTACCATTTTGTAAAACCCTCGGGGCGAACCGTGAATCGAACCCACAATCATAGGATTCTGGTGTGCCCAAGGGACTCAACTCTACGAAACCGGTACGGACGTGCAGAGGATATGATATAGCCCTTCGAAATTATTCAAACACAATCTTCGTAATTGTTTGTAATGGTTCCCTTTGTTGTGAATGACATCAGCTAAATATTTTAAAGTGCACACCTAGATGGTTACCACAGGTAAATTATACGCACTAATTTACCTGTGTAGTCTGAGATTATCTTTTTACATTTTATTTCCAGTTGCACAAAATAAATATCAAAATACAGCGTGCATTGATGTAACAGTAACTATACGAACCAGTTTCCGTTATAATACACACATGTATTGGATATTACATGATTTTCTATAAAGCCGACGTTGACGAACGTATGTAATTATCAACATTAATAATATCAGAGCATGAATATATAAGCTGACAGAAAATGTGTTCCAGTACACAAGAGTTACATAGTAACAAACCAATTTCAGGGTTGTTTGCCGTTCAGAGTTAGTTTTCTTCAATGGACAGAATTACTCAAGACCTTGTCAACGTATGGCTATTGATCACGTATTTCGAGCTGATTGAAATGTACACGCAAGTGCTTGTGTGTATATCTGCTCATGGTGGCACGGATCAATGGTTACGTCTTGCATATCACCTTGGTCACGAAATATACAATGTATGTAACATAGGGGTGGCAACATGCACACATCAACATGGCTTGGTTTGTGTTTATTACACAAATAGATCTTTTTATCAAACAGACTAATCGAGTGTACTTTATCCATAATATATGTCGTCAGGTAAACAGATAACGATTTTTGATGTATTTAGAGAACGGTATTTCTTTAACGTGAGCATAATTGATCGAAAGGAAATGAGTTATATTGTAGTATATGTCTTTGCCGTATAACCATATTATTACCTTTTTTGTCAAATACTAATTAATAATGCAAAATAGTCCTTTTCAGATGTGTGTCCCTTGATGTTTAAGGTTAACCTTACACTCCATGTACAATACGCCTTGTGCATCTATGGTTCACTCCATGTACAATACGCCTTGTGCATCTATGGTTCACTCCATGTACAATACGCCTTGTGCATCTATGGTTCACTCCATGTACAATACGCTTTGTGCATCTATGGTTCACTCCATGTACAATACGTCTTGTGCATCTATGGTTCACTCCATGTACAGTACGCCTTGTGCATCTATGGTTCACACCATGTACAATACGCCTTGTGCATCTATGGTTCACTCCATGTACAATACGCCTTGTGCATCTATGGTTCACTCCATGTACAATACGCCTTGTGCATCTATGGTTCACTCCATGTACAATACGCCTTGTGCATCTATGGTTCACTCCATGTACAATACGCCTTGTGCATCTATGGTTCACTCCATGTACTATACGCCTTGTGCATCTATGGCTCACTCCATGTACAATACGCCTTGTGCATCTATGGTTCACTCCATGTACAATACGCCTTGTGCATCTATGGTTCACTCCATGTACAATACGCCTTGTGCATCTATGGTTCACTCCATGTACAATACGCCTTGTGCATCTATGGTTCACTCCATGTATAATACGCCTTGTGCATCTATGGTTTACTCCATGTACAATACGCCTTGTGCATCTATGGTTCACTCCATGTACAATACGCCTTGTTCATCTATGGTTCACTCCATGTACAATACGCCTTGTGCATCTATGGTTCACTCCATGTACAATACGCCTTGTGCATCTATGGTTCACTCCATGTACAATACGCCTTGTGCATCTATGGTTCACTCCATGTACAATACGTCTTGTGCATCTATGGTTCACTCCATGTATTATACGCCTTGTGCATCTATGGTTCACTCCATGTACAATACGCCTTGTGCATCTATGGTTCACTCCATGTATTATACGCCTTGTGCATCTATGGTTCACTCCATGTACAATACGCCTTGTGCATCTATAGCTAATATTAAACCATTATTCTTAGTCAGTGTGTAAAGTATTGGTATCGTGAATGGCATTATCATAAGGAGTGAGTCGGGTTTAAAGCCGCGTAAACAGTAGCATTATGGGTAGTAACATCTTGATGTGGGAAGAGGGACGGTCGGGTAGCCTAGTGGTTAAAGCGTTCGCTCATCACGCCGAAGACCCGGGTTCGATTCCCGTAATGGGTACAATGTGCGAAGCCCATTTCTGGTGTCCTGCGCCGTGCTGTTGCTGGAATATTGCTAAAAGCGGCGTAAAACCATACTCACAGACTGATGTGGGAAGGTTAAACTAAAGTGATACATGGCTTTTACCTTTTGCCTAAAGAACGCAACTCCGTAAAGCGCCTTAGATAACCTTAGGAAGGCAACCCATACTTGTCGTACGTGGCGACTATCTCAGTCGGGTATAAAGCAACAGACATAACCTGAAATGAGGTGAAGTGAAATGGGGTACGTCGCGTACAAGATTATTGCACTTATATAGCGACGTGCATGTACGTGTGTGTGTGTGTGTGTGTGTGTGTGTGTGTGTGTGTGTGTGTGTGTGTATGCTTGCCGATTTGATAGTGCCAGCCCATGTCGCAGTTTTAACACGAACATCCCAGTCAGACACAGAAAACTGGCTCCGAGTTTTAGCCCTTAATGTCGAGCGCCAGGCAAGGTAACAAAAAATACCATCTCTCAGCGTCTTATGGTATGACGCGGCTGGGGATCGAACCTCTGACCTTCCGGGCGGACGCTCTACCACTATTCCACGGAGGCTGTCCAGATTTAACCTGTTTTTAGAAACTATCGCTAAGCTCAATACTGAGTGGAAGGATGAATATGTCCTTAGCGCCCATATGGCGTAAGGGCCGTCTTATCGGGATGAGACTGTTATCTGGGATCTAGCTGAGTGTGTACCATCACGCCCCGACGGCCTGGATCGCGGTTCCTGTTATCTTCCACTGGTCTGCCGCGCCTAGTTAAATCATAAACAAGCTGTCATAATATACCTGGAGGTGCATTATTGCTAACAACGGGGCGGTGGGGTAGCCTTGTGGTAAAAGCGTTCACTCGTCACGCCAAAGGCCCGGGTTCGATTCCCTACATGGGTACGCTGTGTGAAGACCATTTCGGGTGTCCCCCTCCGCGATATTGCTGGAATATTGCTAAAAGCAGCGTACAACCATAGTCACTATGGTTCCACTGTTGTTTGGAACAGTACTGTTTGTGCTTTTAGTCAACAAATGTGTTTAAATCAATGACAGGTTAGCGCACGCGTACTGTCCTTAATTGTTGATAAACACGAATACATGTCTGTGCCTTCAGCGTTTGTTTGGAGCGATAACATCTATAACAAACTTCTCTGCTGATTGATCTTGGTGAGAACAAATATACTCTCTCAAACAAACTTTATTTTTACTTTGTGTTTTCATTCGATTTCGATTAACGATGAATAATGTTTTCTGTCGTCCAGTCGCATCCTACGATAAATCAGCCATCCTCGGTGAGGTAGACAGGCGCCCAGTCAAAAGTCACGCTTTAGTCTCCCACAGAGGCTACTATTTCATCCTGACTGCCCCTGGACACAAACTCATCAAACGACTTGTCCGATGATTTGACATCCCTGTAATTGATTCCATTGTCACACTTAGGATCAATCATATAAATGTCCCTCCATTAAGAGTGATGGAACTAGTTCCGGAAACTTATCACAGACTGTTTCCAATATATGATCTCCAATATAACAGGCATGTTGTATGATTTCATGTCACAATTGATACCATATAATAACACGTCACAGAGGAAGTCCTACACTCCCCACACCTAGAACAATGTCATTAGTGTGACTTAATTTGTCAGCGACAGGAAATGTGTAGAATGGAATCACCAGCACGATTATCTGCGAAATGAACACTAAAAGATCAATTACTATTAAATCGGGAACTAATTACAAGCTTTTACCCGTTCCCTAGCATGACATGCAAATCTCGTATCCACGTTGAAGCAACGGCTTTGTAGAAGAGTGATAGCGTTGTCTTATTGATTTCCCGGATTGTCCCAGAAGCTGTTAGCGAGATCGGAAGTTACTGATAATAGCGACACTCATTTCATATGGAGAGATGCAATTACAAACACATAAATACAGCTGGTGTAATCAATAATCCTCGTTCTCAACCAGGGGAGTGACCCAAGTTTGTCGTTTGGATGGCCCAAAAGGGGATTAGTGGGTCACAATGTCGACTTCGAATCTCACAGTTCTTGTCATGCTTCCCGAATCCAGTGATTCTTTGGTAGAAGCATCTTCCGGAGGAAAGGGCGTTAACTGACGCCCAGTCCAGTTCCCACCCTTGCCGAACTAGGCGGGTATTCTGGCTGGACTCACGAGTCTATGCATAGTCCAATCAAAATCGCGCAACGAACAACACGGATTTCAACGTGCAGATTTCGGTCGACTGCAGGATTTGCAAAGCATGTGTATCGCCAATTGAGCGTCGACAAATATGTTCCAATTTTTTTCACGTTTTTAATCATGCTACCCCAGTGATATGATGCACTTCGCATCACCCGTTTTATTACAATATAGATCTTGATTATCGCTCAGATCGTTTTGACTGGGCGCCGTCATTTGGTTTTAAGCAAATGCAAGTGATAAGATTAATGGAATCTGATTAGTCAATAGGAGGGACACAGAAGGGACATAACTCGTAATAACCACTGGTGGCGCTACGGTCGAGCCTGGAAATTCCAGCCTTGTTCGGCAAGGGTGGTAATTAAACTATTGTCTTCACTCCCTTGCTTCGGGAAGATTGGTTAAAGTCCCAGTGCAACATACAGTAAGCCGACAGATCTGTTGCAAGTAGTTACAATGTGTGACCTTGTTGACAGGGTGCAATCTTCCCGACGGTTGGCATCAATTCTTACAACTGCAGCAGCGACACGGATTAAAGCCCAGACAGTATTACTAGCAGATCGCTTTGATGTAGCCTTAACACTGCCGACAACACCATCGGATCTCTTACGTCATGACAACGAAAAAGGGCGTAAGCTTCATTTGTCCCCCAATCTCATTAAAATCAGATCTTGGTTCTCGCTACCGCTGAACAAAGATCTGAGGACATCCCATTACGGGTCACTCATTAAAATCAGATCTTAGTTCTCGCTATCGCTGAACAAAGTACGACTGATTCCGGCAAAATTATCGTCTATCACTTACATCCGTGGGATAATCATTTGAACGGAGGAGGCGTTGCACAGTACATGGGAAGCACTGCCATACAATCTCAGCCATATATTTGACATTCCGGAATGTTCGTTTGTTCAGTTTTCAATATTTTAATCGAGAACTGTGTCAACATATTATTCAAGCGTAGTCTGAAATTGAAGTCTCCAGGTTGAAACGAGTGCCGTAAAGCTCGAGAAAGCTGCTTTCTAATTGGCTGATGTCAACTTCTTGTTAGTCATTTCAGTGGTCAAAGTTCGCGTAAGGTCGTTCTGACTTGACACGTTTTGGGATGTCCTCAGATCTTTGTTTAGCGATAACGAGAACTAGGATCGGATTTTAATGAGATTGTTTTTCCCCTGGCTTGTTTGTGTGTTGTTTGACGTCGGAGAAATATTTGAGTTGTATGACGGCGGCCTGTACATGACAGACCAGACAAAACAGTGATTAATATCATGAGCAGCGTCCCAAGCGATGACTCGCTTCAAATGAGTGAGTATGGTTTTACGCCGTTTTAAGTAATATTCCAGCAACAACAAGGCACAGGACACCAGAAATGGGCTTCATACATTGTATCCATATGGGGAATCGAACCCGGGACTTCGGCGTGACAAGCGAAGACTTTAACCACTAGGCTACCCGACCACCCCTCTCGGCTACTGAGCCTTATCATCCGATCCGTTTAGCCACCTCTTATTAAACATAGATGGCTGGGATCTGTTCAACTGTTTTAAGTGTTCATGTAATTAGGGATGACTACAGTAGTTTCTTAATTCTGAATTCATTTATTGATTAGATTATTGAAATAAATTTGATACAATAGTCATGGCGTTTTACAAAAAATAACTAATTTATATGCATTTGGTCGATTTAGTCATATCCTGATTATGCGACACGCCTGAGGCAATTGGAATCAATACTCTGCCCTGGATTCTGCCCTTGGGATAATGTGAAACTATTATTTGTCTGTCACAACCATGCATCGGCACAGGTAAGTAGCGAAGGACAATAGCGGTTTAGCGTTTTAGCGTTATAGTGCCGCAGTCGACGAGGACAATTGACATATCCACAATGTTGAGCAGATGCCTCAAATAGACTGAGCGTTAAATGTTAATCAAGCGATCATCAACCTTCAAACAACAAAACAAGCAAGGCAATTGCAAGTCGATATTAGGATTGATTAAACATATTTCCTAGGGAACAGTATTTAAATTCGTTGTTTTATTACATAACCATGACAACAGCCATGTCCATGTCACAAAGATTCAGCTGTAAAATAGTCATTCCGTGATCCTACATTGTCAGTAATGAATTACCGGCTTTGATAGAACTCCACACACCAGTAGTTGTCTTAAGCTCTCAGCAAACCCAACAGCAGGGCAAGAAAATAAATATTTCAAACCTGACTGCGAGAAAATCAATCGAAATAAGGGTCAATTATTCGTGTAATGTACTACATCTGGTGTAAATTGCAATCAATCGCATTGATTTCTGCATCCCTAAAGCAATGGCTTGTTCTTGCTATGCCAATTTCAATTATGTGTCGAAGTTTCAACATTCATTGTTCGTGTTTATTATGTGTCGAATTACATATGAAACAGTACGAACAGTAAACAGAAACATAGTTAATTCGGATCGCCCGTCCCCATGGAAATCATACGAATTAACAGATTTCTTCACGTAGAAGTAATGCTGTTTTAATAATACATATAAACGTCCCGTTGTAATCACGGGACTCAGGATTAACAGGGGTTCCTTGTATTGAAGAAATAAAAGTTGAGTGGGAATTGTTTATCGTGTAATAAAACACTGAAGGGGGAATAAATCATGACGGGCGCAGCCTCGAGTAGATTATTATCCCTGCAGTGTTTTATTGTACGATAAACATCTCCCACTCGTTGTATATTTCTTATGTGCGATATCAACATGATGTAACGCCTCTTTAAAGATCTGTAACAATGTACAAGCCTAAAAAATATTTCAATAAGGATGACTCCCTGAATACAGTAGGACCTAGGATATGTCGGACAAGTCCATTTTATAAAACGGTGAGTTAAGTTTAACGGTGAGTTAAGTTTGGGATTTCCCGGATATGCTCACACTGCCCTCTCACACATGACATTGTCCAATATATGACGTCATCAAGTTGCGAAGCATGTTCGAATTTCCAGAAATGATAGATCGATGTTTTATCGTGAAATAAACCACGTCGCGTAGTTGTTCTGTAGCTGTACATAAGAGATAGCTACGCGATAAATCGCAAAAAACAATGTTTATATTGTTGGGTTTCTCATTGCCGGGGCTTTGGTGTTTTAATCGATTCAGGATTTCCTCCCACATCAAGCTGGCACACTGCAACATAACTAAAATACTGTTCAAAGCGGCGTCACTCATTCACTCTCTCTCACTCACACACTCACTCACTCGCCGGGTTTTGGTAACGGTAGTCCTACAATACCCATGAAT
Organism: Haliotis rufescens; assembly: GCF_023055435.1. Lineage (NCBI taxonomy): Eukaryota > Metazoa > Mollusca > Gastropoda > Lepetellida > Haliotidae > Haliotis > Haliotis rufescens. The sequence goes on along the minus strand of NW_025963835.1, from coordinate 5,168,152 downwards.
GCTGGGTTGGTGTACCCTGTTAGACGTGTAGTTATTATTGTTTATTATTAACAGACTGAGTTTTGTTCGTCATACTTACATTTCAAGCCATATCAATTTACTAAAATTCGTTGAGTGAACATGAAAACAGGTATCAGTGATACGTCTTTCAAATGACATGATTGGTATATCACATACTCAACCGCAAACGAAACGAAGGTGTCCATTTGTGTTTATTGAAAAATCCCCCCGAAAACAGAGTACCCCAAACAGAAGATGACGGTGTCAGTCGTGTCCGTCAATAGCGTGTGTGGTCTCCCTTAGCTGCGATACAGGCCACACATCGCCGTCTCATTGAGTCGACAAGTCTTTGGAAGAAGGCTTGAGGAATCCCGTTCCATCCCCGCACCAAAAAGGCTTCCCGTTCCTGAAGAGAATGTGGCCTGCAGACGTCTCACAATCCCGCCCCAGAAATGGTCTAATGGCGCCATGTCCGATGACAAAGATGGCCAGGGCATCATAGGAATGTTATTCACTCTGAGGAGGTCCATTGAGACCCGTGCTGTATGGGGACGAGCGTTGTCCTGCTGAAAGACCTGGAGCTGAGGTTCACCCAGGAAAGGATGCCAGACGTGATTACGAAGAACGTCATCCCTGTACACGACATCAATCACACGCTGACTGAACACATGTAGAGCGGCCATGATGCCTCTCATTACGTCGTCTCCACACTCTGATGCGGCCATCGGCGTGAGAAAGGTTGAACCTTGACGAACTGTGTCGGATGACACGGGATGACGTGGCCCTTGAATGGTTGCATCTGTCTTTGTTGCCCGTCGCTGTCGTTCACGCAGATGTGTCACCCGAATGTAACTGTCCTAAGCTGAAGTATAGTGACCCTCGGCCGTCCAGAACGAGGCCGGTCTTGGACACTGCCTGTCTCTTGATGCCTTGCGACCAATCTGGTGATGGTAGACACCTAACAACCCAAGTGCCTCGGCACTGCAGTTGACGTTGATCCGGCCTTTTGCATTCCAACGGCAACGTCTCTCTGGAGTTCAGTCAATCGAACCATGTTTCCTGTCCTGTCGAGGTAAATGCTTGGTGCTTTTTTCATAAGGTGGTTTATAAAGGATTGGCGGGGAAATGCTCGCATATTTACATGTGATGTGCGCTGCACGTGCAAAAAACGTCAAACGAGACGTAAAATGTACAGTTAGGATAAATGTAAATTTAACAACTACAGGTTATAACGTAGAACAAGAATACCTGAAAATTGGAAAAAATTAAATCTACATGTAACCTAGCTCTACAATGAAAACACTTTATGTTTATCTCCATTCAACCATAGTTAGAATAGGTCTTCAGTAACCTTGTCGTAAGAGGCGACTAACGGGATCCGGTGGTCAGCCTCGCCTACTGGGTTGAGGCATGTCATTGTATCCAAGTTGTGTGGGTCGATGCTCATGATATCAATCACTGGGTGATCTGGCCCAGACTCGGTTATATACGGATCGTTGTCATACGGCTGGAATATTGCTGAGTACGGCGTTAAGCAAATAGATGTACTGGATGTGGTCAGGCTCGGTGACTTGACTCGTGGGACATGGCTCATATTACTGGTTTGTCTGGTCCACATTCGATTTACTTGCAGGCCGCAGTCATATACCTGAATATTGTTGATTGTACAAAAAACAACAAACAAAACAACACACCGCCAATTCTGTAATCAATACAATGGCATCAAGAATAACAGCTAAATTGCAGCAACACCAATGTATTTTGTCAGAAATTGCATGTGATATCTTTGAAAAAGGGGTCTCAAATAATATTCATAAACATATCAAACTAATACATTAAATTGCCATGAATAATTAGATTAAATACGGTATAACTAACATACAACATTTGAAAAAAGAAAACCCTGGTTACGCTGAATGCCTTATACATATTTCAGCCGAGTAATAGAACGTTATATGTATACACACGGGGCCAACCGCTGGAGCGACTGCTTCACACACTCGCTGTTACTAACATAATAAATTGTGCCAATCGCTGAATCCATAGCACCGATCCGATCAATAGATCGATAGCAGTTGAGTGGCATGTTGTGACGTCATAATACCCATTTCTCGACCTTGGCAATTGTCTGTAAGTAGGTGAAATGCTTATGAGAAAACGATTGATTGGTTTCAGGCGCAATGCGTGAGAATAAAACGGTCATCTGGTCCGGATCAAATATTGGTAAAAGTATGTTGTCTAACTAAGTTAATAGCTTTCAACACCCTACTTATTCACGGCCTTTGCACAGTTCCGAGGCCTATGAGCGGCGTACTCTAAAACGTCGTTTGTAGGCTCTTGAGTGCATTACTTGATGTGCGTTGTATTGATTAAATATAGTTGTACACAGTTTCGTTTTTTATCAACCACGACTTAGGTTACGTCTATTGTGTTTTCTTTGTAATCTTGATTTAGATGGTATGCATAATGGACAAGTAAAACGCAAGTTTTCAAGGCATGCGTGTGCTTCGTGTTTTACAGAAGGGTCTGAAAAGGGGTTGCAACGATGTCAGCTGATATGGTTTGTCACTGTCTTAGTGGTTCAGCCGTCTTTGAAGAATGCTTGTTTGTTTTCGTTATCTTTAACCCCAAAGCACGAGTGAGTGAATGAGTTCATTGTTTGTTAAACGCGGTGTGTGTGACGGGGTTAAGACATTTACCTCGCTGGCGACACGTGAGGGGCTCTCCGCACTAAACCAGTGCTGCGACAACGCTGTGCAGTGCAGTGCAGTGCGGCGGTGCGTTTTGTTTTAACCAACGTTTGGGCAGCACTTCAAAGCACTATGCGTACGTGTCGATTATTACAAAAAGACGAAATTTGTTAAAGAAATGAATTAGGAAAATATGATTTCACTTGAATAGTGAGTGAGTATGGTTTTTACGCCGTTTTTAGCAATATTCCAGCGATATCACAGCAGGGGACACCACAAATGGGCTTCGAACCCGGGTCTTCAGTGTGACGAGCGAACACCTTAACCACTAGGCTACCACATCGCCCCTTCACTTGAATAGACGCAATCTTGTCGATCTTAGGGGTGTGTGCAGGGGGATTTCATTTGATTGCAACTTCGCTGATCGTTATTTCTTCAGCAAAGACTGTATTTGTCAAACTATGTGTTTGAGTGTTCATAAATGACATCATAAAAAGGGTTTTCACAAATCGTCTGAGCAGCAAGCAGTAAACATCGCTTTCGTGCGATGTTTTTGCTGTCGACGCGCTGCGCTGCACTGCCAACGCGCTGGTTTAGTGTGGCCTTTACCGTTGTTTTAAGATAATCAACCACAATTAGCGAGCAGCGACAGAGCATCGGCATCAAATATCCAATTCCCTTCATCTGATTTACCCACTTAACTAGAAATAAAGGAGACCAGTGAGACCACCTCATCTGTTTCATATCTAGATCAATGCGTGAAGAGTCAGAATGGCACAAGACTGTATGAAAAGAGAGATGACTTCAACTTTCCAATGATCAGCTTCCCCTTTCTGTTCATCCTTTTGGTGAAATGTTTTTACATTTAACAACTTTCGAGGTACAATCAAGCATGCTCCTTCTACAGTGATTTCAAAGAATTCTTTCAGAAAGTTTTATGGCAGACATATGAAGCACATTTCCAAAGTTGACACATCAGTGACAAGAAATATGTCCGATGCAGTTCCTCTTTTGACCATACGTTCTCGTGTTCTTCCAGGTGAACAATTGACTTTTCTGTGTGATGGGTGACAACGGTATGCCAGGTTACGCCCACCTTTTCGCGAACACCTGGTATCCTCACTACATGATCGTGATTCATAAATACTAGTCCTGCACCATCACCGTGGAATATATTTATTTTATGAAAAAACATAATTTAGAAACGCATACAAAAGCAAGACTAGCCAGCTCTAGCTAGCTCTTTTATATTTTTAGAGTCAAGAGGTGAGGTGAAATGGGGTTTAACGTCGCGTCCACTTTTAAGCGACTTTAGAGTCAAGAAGGATAATGTGTAATATAAGATTTCATACACTAAATGTTAGTCTACATAAACAAATACTCTTACATATGACGTACAATTGACTCTGCTTTTGGCAGAGATTTCTTATGAATATGGAAAGGTTTTTTTTGCTTCTTTTACGGTTTGTTTCATTCGGCATGTTAAAGTAATTTAAAAGAATTTGTGGATACCCATTGGTTGATACAGTTACAAAACACTATGTATTTAGCTCGCCAAGGCTCGCTAAATACAATGTTTATTCCTAATACAGGATATTTACCATCCCCAATAGATAGATATGTACATGTCGACTTGACGGAAAACTGCTAAATGTGACGTAAAACAATAGCCCCATACGCCTGTGGCACCTTGGATCACTTAACCAACCCATTACGTGTCTTCAGATGAAATGAGTCGATACATGACACTGCGGGTGACGCCATGGGTTAAATCGATATGATCAATATTTATAGATAGCTGTGTTCAATCACTGCAATACCATGGCGTGACGACATTGATTGCCTCAGAACAATTTGCATAGTTATACAAATTATCTCAAAATGATGTGTGCCTTGATACACGTTGAACCACAGGAAGTAAATAAACCGTCAAGTACCGTCAAGTACACTTAAACACCACTGGGGTCTGTCATAGTTTTGTTAGTTGTTTATCTGAAGTTAACTAGCGTCACAAACCATTTATTTATCTCAATATGCCTTTTCTGATGACCTTCAAACACGGCATCGATTTGTCCCTCAATAACGACATATTAAGTTTCTGTGTTTTAATTGGTAACCTGCTGGTGATTTTCTACTAGCTGCTGGTGATTTTCTACTAGCTGCTGGTTTTCAATTATGCAGAAAGAACTGGTGTAGATAAGGAATAAACCAAAATTGAATATTATACTATCGGAGCATCTTATTTGGCGGTCGTGTTGGTGGTACTGGGTGAAAGTAACTTGCACATGACAGTGTGTACTAATCTCCTTGGTCATTACAGGGTGAATCCCGATTCAAAATTGGTCCCCAGTTTTCCATTTTTGTCATCAGAGCCAATAGAGATCGGGTGGTTTCAATGTGCTGGCTGGCTTATTGTGCGTCAATCGGTGTGTGTCATCGCGTCAAGATAGAGTCTAGGTTATTGTCCACGCTATTAAGCACTGGCGTTCCTGGCCCAGATTCATGACATGGTAATACTATATATTCCCTTTGGAGCTGAGAATGACATTAAGTAAACACATACATACAAGGACCGGGGTAATACTAGTGTAGCGCTTTGAGCATGCCGGTATGTGGTATGAAAATGTAGCGCAATATAGTGAGTAATGAGTAAGTTTGGTTTTACGCCGCTTTTAGCAATATTCCAGCAATATCACGGCGGGGGACACCAGAAATATGCTACACACATTGTACCCATGTCGGGATTTGAACCCGGGTCTTCGGCATGACGAGCGAACGCTTTAACCAATAGGCTACCCGACCGCCCCTCTAGCGCAATATAAGTGACCTATTATTATGTTGCGTTTGCACCTAGGTCACATACTGTAACCACTTGATCCACGTTTTGTTTGACTCATTCGACAGATTCTGACCTGGAATCCCAACGGGGACAATATTCATAGCAAGCTACAATTATGGAACACAAGTAGCCTGAATACGGAGGCTTAAAGACTGCAATAATGTGTTCATAACGATTAAGTCATTTCCTGTTGGCGCTGCAATGAGTAATGTATATGTTTTCATGTAGGCTTGAAATATATTGATCAATTGAAAATTAGGCCCTCGTCGCTTTCATTATTTCACTGATGACCGTATAATACATGTACATGATTAGTTGATTATATACTGTGTTAAGCTGGGGTTTCGATCAGATACGTTCCATTGCCAGGATAAAGATTGTTCGTGTGATATTGTTCGCCGCAGTCAGCAATAGTCATGCTGGGCCAATGAGTTCTGGCTAATTAAACCATTATGAGCAAAGCCAGACGTCATCGGGGTACTTGCAATGACAGGATTTAAATAAGTCTATAGGTGAGGTGAGGTGAAATGGGGTTTAACGTCGCGTCCAAGATTATTGCACTTATATAGCGACGTGCATGTACGTGTGTGTGTGTGTGGCTGCTTGTACTAGTCCGGACTGATGCCGATGTATAGTGCTAGCTCAATCAGATACCATGCCGCAGTTTAACATGAATATCCCACTCAGACACAGTATACTGACTCCGAGCCGACCAGTCCTTGTTTTAGCCCCTTAATGCAGACAGGGTTACAACAAGTACCATCTTTTAACGTCTTTTGGTATGACGCGGTCGGGGATCGAACCCCGGACCTTTCGCTCTTCGGGCGGACGCTCTACCACTACACCACGGAGGCGGTCAAATAAGTCTATAAGTCTGTTATAACAAGGAATAGAGTACTTTTTCTGCCATTAAAGGTACACTCATGTAATATTTTTGTACGGAGGAGGTAAGTTAAGGCACATCCTTTCGTGCCATCATATTGTGAGGAACGAAAGCTGTTATGTTCTCGTGTATGAAGGACGAGCACTGATAATCCTCATTTACCCAAACAACACGTGTACACTGTCTACAATGTCCAATTACTGTCCGACTTTCAACACGAAATATCTCCTTGAATTGTCAAAAGCGCCATTGATTGGACACGGATATGACTGTATCAGTGTCAGGATTGTAACCACGTGATCAAACCCCAATGATGACGTTTATCCCTAGAAACTGGTATTTCTATTTAGCGAAGGTAAAGCCCGAAGGCCCGGGGAGTTTTTCCCGAGCTCCAGGTTATATTGTTTCAACCAGAACTGCGGAGGGGAGTTTCATTGTAACATCTCAAAAGGGTTCGACACCTCCACGGTTCTGAGAAAAAAACATGCGTCATCCATCGACATGTACACTGAGACATGCTTGTGAAGAGCGTCAAACACGGACCTACGTCATATACATCGAAGGACACGTGACCGACATGTAATTCTACCTCGCATTGTTCGTTTACCTGACGTCAAGGAACAGGGACAAATATTACATTGGGAAAAGCCACGGAGATGTGTTTTTATCACCATCCCTCTGACGCAGGAAGCAGTGACATTTGTCGGTGTATGAATTATGTAGTCAAGTTCTGAACAATACATAAATCGCGGGGATTGATAGTCTCTGAGGCTTCATCACCAGGTCAAGCTGACACATGTTTTTATCTTAATTATCTTTGTTTACCAATCGATAAAAATTACATTTTGCCCGCGGGCTTACCAGAAATGCATATTGAAGTTAATGAGTGCAGGACACGCCACTGACAATACCTGCGCGTTCAACGCGTATTCGTTGTGTCAGTGTTTTGAAGGGTTGGGGCGGCGGTCTCCTCCCATTAGTAAGACAGCCCAGTTGTGAGACACCTTAAAACAACAATGTCATACCTGGTTGCATATGTTAATCAGGTAATTAACCCCTATCACGAAAGTGGACTTGTCTTATTATAGACAAAAGAAATGACTCTAGATGCTTGATACCCTCTTTTACTTTATTTCATTCAACATTTTAATTCATCCATCCCTTAAATCCATTGTTTTAACATATTCGCCACTTAGAGTTCAGTTAAAGTTAATATCACAGTTCACATCACAGTTCACATCGAGGTTGTCACACTGAAACAACCTTAATCCATCTTCAGAAGTTTGCCAACAGCATCCAAGAACTGGAGTGGTGTCTTGACACCCTGGGATAGCTGATCCTTCAGTCTGGAAAGTCGATTGTCAATCTTCTTGTACACACGCTTTCTTGCTGGTGGAGCTGCACCTAGGTCTAACTGAGATAGCTTGGTCTTCTCAGATTTCTCAATCTTCTTGATGACCTCGATGAACCTGTAGAGATTAGGATGACGATGATTCAGTGATGCATTGAGGCGACTGTGGAAACCCTCCAGGTTGTTGTTGGTCCTTGGGCCGAATGTCTGGTGATGGTTCCACAGCGAAAGAGGGAATCTGGCTTCATAATCCACCCAGTTTGTGACTATGTAGTCGTTGAATTCGTCAGCATTCGGTACATCGGGAGACTGGTTCATGGAGTCAATCCATGCATCCTGAACCTGTTGAAGAGGCAGCAGAGGCAAGGCAGCAGCTCGTCTGATCCACTGTTCCACAAGGGGGTTATCTCTGTATCCAACAGCAAGACCAAGCTCCTATGTTTTCCGCCAAATCGCCTGGGTAAAGTGGAAGAAACACCCCATGATGTCTGAACCTTGAAACTCTGTCCGGAGGGCTCTAGTGGCAGCAACTTCAAAGTCCACCTGGAATGTGTCTGGGTTGAATGGTTGGTTCAGTAGTTGTGGGTGTGGACCTTCAACTGAGCAAAGAGGCGTTGGTAAGTTGTAGTCCGACGATCAGGCATCAATGCGTAGACTAGGGGATAGGTAATGCTTCCTTTCCGTGCATGCAGTATATAAAGCTGATTCCAAAGATCTGGGCAGGCGGAGAAAGTACCATCCATGTAGACAATGGAAGCTGACTGGAGGACTCTAAGCTGATCATCAGTTGCAAATACCAGCATCTTGTCTTCTTCACCGTCGGCAAAAAGCAGAAACCGCTCACCATCATGGGTCTCTCTCCAGGGTGCTGCAATGTCGACTCAGCTCTGGTTTGGGGGAGTTTCGGGATGGTGTGACTGCGGTGTCTGTACATGGCGCTGCCGACTGAGCTGAAGGTGGGAAATATAGCTGCAGCCTCCGGATCATATCTCAAGACCTCGTCGTTGTAGAGGGCTGGTATAGGGGTGGTTGGTTCTTCTCTTGCTCTCTTCCTTAAGCTGCCAAGGAACTGGATTCTGCTGGTGTCTTCTGGTGGGTGGTTGTGTACAGTGAAATTTCTAACAATGCCAATGCAGGTCTTAACGGTACATCGCCAATGAGTACCAGTTTGTCTTACTTTGTTCTTGTAGTGGAGATATCCCTGAAAAAGGACCTGGAGAGTACCTCTTTGACTGGTAATGAACTCAACCTGCTGCAAACCTGCCATGATTGTGCATGAAATGTTCACAGACTAGGGGGAATTTATATGTGTAATAAGTAAGTTTTAACAAAACATGCATCTCAACTTTTTGAGTAAGCTCCTACTAGTTCCTAACTCATTGGCTTACTCTTATTAATTAATCCGCTAATCATGGGCTGTGACCATTGTTAAAAGGGTAGACTGGCTGTGTTTGTTTAATTAATCCCACCTACTCCACTGTAACCGGGGCGGCGGGGTAGCCTAGGGGTTAATGCGTTCGCTCGTCACGCCAAAGACCCGGGTTCATGTCCCCATATTGGTACATTGTGTGAGGCCCAGTTCAGAAGTTATCCGCCGTGATATTGCTGGAGCATTGCTAAAAGCGGCGTAACACAATACTCACTCACTTTTAAGGATGGCGATGGACATAAAACAGGTGGTACTTTGAGGCAAGTTGAACAAAATGTTATTGCTTTTTATGACTTGTCAAAACTGAACGGATAATAAGGGAGAATTTTACTTTTGATTTTATTTAAACAGTTACTTGATTCTACTGAACTATGTGAGCACACTGCAGAGCGAGGTTAAAATATTTTACACATGGCTTAAAAATACACTTGGTCAGGCAGGCGATTCATGAGAAAAAAAAGAAATTTACTTTAATGCAAATAACATGCTGACTAGCTGAGTGAGTCAGTTGCGTTTAACGCCTCTTTGAGCGGTATTTCAGTTACATCTCGTGTAGCTTGATATGGGAGGAGACCCCACGTGTGCTGGTCTTAGACCCTCACCATTGTGTTGAAGTCCGCGAGGACTTCTGGTTACAAACCTAGAAATATAACACGGATTCGAACCTCACGATGAAAGGCTACTAACACGCCAAAGGGCTGAGACAACTGGGCCTTTTCAAGTTTGGGATGTTCCTATTCGCTCTCACGGGATCTGAGACGAGAACTGGAGGTACACTTGGCGCAAAGACTGTAATGTCAATTTCCAACTGCTTCAAGTGTCACGTGGGTAGCGAATGATCATGAGATCACCAAATAACCAGAAGAACTTCATTTTGTTTTAGTTTAAACGTATTTTATTCAGATTGAAGTGGATTGGGAACAAGTTATCCAACTTAGGACTCCCTCTCCATGGTATTTACAAAAGCTTGTACAGTAAATCATATACAGGGAAAACAGAAAAGATGAGTGTAGCTAACAAAAGAAATGTACAAAACAGATACTATTAATTTACATTAAAGTGTGACCCAAATCTCTTTGTGTGACTTGTAAACATTTGCACTGCCTTAAAGATATGTTGATTTTCGATAATGGACAAACATTCATTTCCGTTTAACATCAAACTTAAATCTAATTTAACATTTTTGTTCACGGCGTTCTGTAAAATATCCCGAATTAGTATTACCATAGTTTTTCTTTGGTGGACATGCAATGTACACTCTAATAAATAATGAAATGCGTTTTCACATGGATTACTACATTGACATATTGGATCACATTTTATCTCTATTCTGTATAAATCATATTTTAACTGGCTTTTCATGTATCTTAATCGAGTATGATAAATATAACTTTCTAACACCATAGGAAAAATATGGAGGTGCAATAACTTGCTCTTTTTGTATGCATGTCTTGAATTGGGATGTAGATGTACAATTTCTACCTGCTGCAGGAATAGTGTTCCATAACCTTACAGCTGATGGAATAAAAGAACACTTTGAGTGTTTTAATCCAGTATATGGAATCACAATATTGTCTGAATTTCTTAAATTATATGATACATTTGAACCTACCGTGGTTGGTACAATGACTTTAAGATAAGTTGGGGCAATATTACTTTGTATTTTGTAGAACAAACATAGCTTACGTTTCCTCCTTCGTTCTATTAACGTTTCCCACCCTGTTTCATAATACAGATGTGTGTGCGAAGCCCACTTTGGGAGCCCAGTAACTACTCTGGCAGCTTCTAGTTGGAGATTATCTAACTGAGTTGATAATTCTACATTACTCCCATCCCCCACTTCACACACATATTCGAAATGGGGTCTTATGAAAATTGTATAATTATACTTTATTTAATGTACTTCTGTTCATTATGAATTTTAATTTTCTCATTGAATTTATTATTTTTTATGTTGATTTAATCATGTTATCTACGTGAGAGGACCACTTTCCGTTTGATGCAAACGTTATACCAAAATGTTTATTACTTTGAACATTCTTAACTTTACATTCATCAAAGTACAAGGCAATAAGGTCTGATTATCTTTTAATGAAAATATAACCGCTTCGGTTTTATCTGGGTTGTATTTAATTAACCAGCGTTTTGCCCACTTACACAGCTTGCTTAGGTTTAAATTTAGAGTTGATTCAACTAGTTGATTATCTGTTGAAGAAAAGCTTTTCTTCTTCATTTGGGTACCGAATGCTTTGGTTTGGATTAATTAACGCTACTTATAACGTATATACTAATTAACGCATATGCCTCTTCAGGTTTAATCTTGCTATGGACACTGTTTCAGTGACATCACTGCGTGCTATCCTATTTTTTTAGGAAGACACACGGTGATGCAGGTATTGGACGTCAAACATGAAGACGGATTTGGTGCAATGTATCTGGTATGCGAGACAGTGACCAGTGGATCCTGTCGCGACTAAGGGACAGAACTCTTTATAGCGCGATACTTTCTTAGACATATGGTCTACCCTTCCTCTTGAATTATGTTGAAAATGTATGTATTATCATAGCTCTATTAAATCACCAATTTACCTCAAACCAGTGTCCAGACGCTCAGTGAATATTTGCGTTTTGCCCCTGTCGTATTATTTGCCAAATGAGTTATGCAAAGTAAAGTGGGGATTCACAGAATGCAGCGTCAGGCAACATACACATACCTTTAAAGCACATTGTGTGAGTGGCGGGTGCTACTGGTAGGGCAGGGTATATTGACTCTTTTAGCGAACACCCGGTGTCATCGCTCATATCATTTTCATCGCTATTTTGCCTTATATGCCCGATGAAATTTGTTTCGTCGACTAATCGAGACTGGTTATTCTCTGTTGTTGGACGTTATATATATATATATGCTGGACCAGCGACCCCTAGATATGTTGTCACTCGTTGCGCAAACCTATATACGTTTTCCCTCGTGTTTTGCACTCCGCTATTTGTACCTTGACATTCTTTTGACATTTGGAAATGTCTGAAAAACACTTATTTCCACGTGTTTATCGGCATCAGCGACTACCATAACAAAATGGATATATAGTACACTGGATACTCGAGGAAGGGTCATCGCTGACATCTTGTTTCCACTGTGCATGAGTTGGTGGTGAAGCGTAAAAAAGCGACAAAAGCCTTTCCATTTTCATAAGAAATCACTGCAGAGTCGATTGTACGATTCCGACTATATCATGAGCACGTATTTATGAATCAATGTTAAAAAGTGATGATACCAGGCACCAGTCACAAACACATACAAAGGCAAGCCAATTGTTCACCAGAACAAACATGGGAACATATGGTACAAGTCAAAGTAGGGAATTGCATCGGGCATCATTCTTGTAACTGATGCGTCAAATTTGGATTTGTCCTCCACATGCATACCCTATAATGCTTTGAAAGCTTAACTTGGGCCTGTTGTTACTTTGATCAAACAACTTCTGAGAAAGAGTCGTTAGTATGTGTTGGGCCCATTTTGGTGTCTCTCGCTGTCTCGCTATTGATGGAATAGTGCAAAATTTGGTTACAGGGACTAAAGTTACCCGCGACCCGCAAAAATATGCGTAAATATGAACACAAGTCACATATTTTATGTGCGCGTCCCGCCCCTGACATAAAGGGAGACAAGTTGGGAAGCTGTTGGATTCAGAACCGACACAATTCTTGGGTTTTGTGTGTGTGTGTGCGTGCGTGCGTGCGTGCGTGCGTGCGTGTATACATGTAGATAGATTGTATGTGAATAACACCACTGAAATGCCCTTATGGCAGAACCACCATGAATCTTCCGTCCCGATTAGGACAGAATTAAAGTGCAGTTTCACTCAAGGCATATAATCCAGTGTGTAATATCTCCATGTTTATATCACAGGAGGAATACCATGGCCTCGTTTGACGAGAGCTGTCTCATTATCCACTAAATATTTCTCGCGCTGAAGTGAAATTTGATGAGATGGTTTTTTTACCTCATGTCATATGAAATTCACTCAAGTCAACATAGGCGCAACCCACCCAGAACTTTCCAGTTTACATGTGCAAATGTGTTAAAGAAGATCCACACGTTGCTGTGTTGACCCATATGTGACATGACTTGATTCAAATACTCATTAACTCACCCTCGATAATCTAGGGTAATATATCTATAATATTATTATATTAGGACGAAAACCCTGGAACCATAAACATCAAACCCTAAAAGCTAAACATGTCGCCGCAATAAGGGTTGTTTTTCGGAAGTGACGTCATGGAAGAAATTAGGAATCGCTTCAACAGACGTACACAGACGTGTTGTTTACCTGCTCAGAGACAACAACCGCACACCGTGTGGGCAAAACACTGAGTCTATCTCTATGATTGAGTCTTCTTTCTCCATTTATACCAAATACATAGACCCGAAAGCATTAGTCCAACACCTGCTACTATTGGTACTATGATGATCGCTAAATAGCTACCGTCTTGGCCGTCCGGATCCGAGGTGCCCGATTCTGAACGAAGAAGGAAGAAATCAAGATGAGAACATGTTTTTATACGATGCGTGTCACTTATTTGTTTTAACGTCACTATTCCAGCTACGTGACGGCGGTCTGTAAATGATCGAGTCTGGACCAGACATTCCAGTGATTGACAACATGAGCATCAATCTACGCAATTGGGAAACGCTGACATGCATCAACCAAGTCAGCACGTGTGATCGCCTCTTACGACAAGCATATAGTCGCATCTTACGGCAAGCATGGGCTGTTGACGACCTATTCTAACCCGGATCGTTACGGGTCAACTCAGTCAAATCGAGACTTATCTATTAAGGCCCCTTGTATCATCAGCACATGTTGATGGGGATCTGTTCCAATCGGAATCCCCAAAGGTCATGTTTCACTGCATTTGCCGCAATTATTCAACAAATTCAAAGCATCAGTTCTGTAAACAATAATAGAACAAACAAGCATGAACGACACTCACCCGTACATGGCAGACTGTCTCCGGGTCTTTGAACAATCATCCAGGAATTAGATTTCTCTTTGTTCAGGAAGAGAACCAAAATAAGACGATGATCAATTTCATCATGCACACTTGTCTTCTTGACGTGTACATTCAAGAACTCGCCAGTCTCTACTTCTTTCAAGTCATAGGTCGTGTTGATCTCTGCAGCGGATGGGAGCAAGAGAAATCGGGCGACATCAGACGAGTTGAGAGGTAAACAAATTAAAAATTCCTTTCTGTTGATTCTGTCAGATTGTGTCCAAAACAAAGGCAGAATATTGTCAAAAGTTAAAAAAGCACGATCAAAACCTAAGTAGCACCCGCTCTTCTGTCTTAGATAGTATCCACCTCTCCCATGTATGGCAGCAGTTTGGAAGGACCAAATTTCACTGTCGTTTCCTTCTGGGCACTTCAGTCCTGCATCTTGTGGCGAGTCAACCTTTTCCCAGTCCATGACACCATCAACAATAATTGATGCCTGTTGTGTGCTGAATAGAACTTGTTTAGATTCGGGATGGATGATGTTAATATCGTCGAGATTTGACTTTCGGGCGAGATGAGCAACTTTCCGAGGTACGCACTCTTCGAATCGCTGACTTTGAGCTATTAGGCGATCTTCAAGTTGTTCCATCTGCACATTGCATATGACTTCCCTATCAATACATGTGCCATTGTAGAGCTGAAAGGAATTTACCTGCATTCTCATGAGACTGTCTCTATGGTTGTTGATTTGTTTCAGAATGTTGTTAAGGTTGTAGATTGTTGATGAGACTGTTTGCAGTTTCGTGATAGTAAACTGGATGTAGCTGCATGCCAAACCCAGAGAGCGCTTTCCAGAAACCACACTGTTCCCTACAATCAGTGAATGAAGTTCAACCAGTATCGTAGGAATCTTCTTCAGGTT
The DNA here is from genome assembly GCF_023055435.1 of Haliotis rufescens. NCBI lineage: Eukaryota > Metazoa > Mollusca > Gastropoda > Lepetellida > Haliotidae > Haliotis > Haliotis rufescens. Next base: position 5,153,037 of record NW_025963835.1, on the reverse strand, counting down.
ATTCTTCATTCTAGCTACTTCATCCCGAAGTTGTCCATGATGCTCACTAGAATTGGAAACTCTACCTATTCTGTTTATCGCCTTAGTGACTGTAACAGCTTCTTGAAACAAAACCAAGAGCTGTCTTTCAAGTTTTTCGGCCTCGTAGAGCGTTGGTATATCCTTTAACTCTTCGATTGATATTTTGACGTCTTGAATATTTTTCTGGAACAAGCATGAATGCCCTAAATTATTATGATAATCAGCTTTAAAACTAATAAAAGCAATTAACTGTTGCTATTAAGCTCGATGGCCCTAGGAGGCGTAAGGTCAACAAACACATTTCAGGTTAAAGGTCAGGGTATTAAAAATCCTTTTCCAGGGAGTGGTAACTAGAACGTGTTTGCAAAAACACAAGCAGACTGATGCAAACATTTTCCTGAATGCCCCACAATCTAGAACCAAACCAACATAACCCACATCTATCTTTAGGTATATGTTCATCTTTGATCCCTATTACTGTTGTTATGCAGTACGACTTAGGCCCATGCCCCTAGAAAAACTAATCACAAAGTTACATTAACACTCATTTGGGATCCGATAACATGCTTTCAGCCAAGTCATCTTACAACAAGCATGGATTGCTGAAGATCTAACACATATTTTTAGATTCAAGAACAGAGACAGGCCCCGCCTTTTCAAGACATTAAACAGTGACACAATCCGGACGTTCGTGAGTGCACTAACATATTGATGCCTGTTGTCTATTGATGTTGCCATTTATTTGACCAAATGTATTGCCGAACCCAATATGTTGCAGGCCGAGTGGACTACCATTCCCCAGGATGTCATTCGCATATTCGTCTCTTGGAGGAGGAAATGTCAGGCCGCTATCGATTCCAACGGGTGAAATACGCCTTATTTTCATGACAGCTGACCTCCAGCTTGGTCTTTTCCCATTTTTATGTACCCTAACGGAGATGACTACAATCACTAAGTGTACACTCCACAACATTGTGGCTCAATACCTGGTACGGTTCCTCGTGTAAATGTTTTTTTTTCTTCTACCTCACAAAAATCTGGCTTTGGGTTTCTTATTTTTAACAGTATATTTTAAGATTATTCACTAATCTGGTGTGGTCGTTGACTGATTTCATAAATTAGCTCTGTACATGTTTGGTTAACTTTTGTGTTTCCGTTCGGAAATCACCTCGTTACAGGAGAAATATCTATCACCTTGTTATAGGAGATATATCGATCACCTCGTTACAGGAGATATATCGAAAGCTGACTTGTCACATGACGGACCCATAACAAATGCTCTGCAGGGTCACCAAGTGCCACAATGATACAGAAATTCGACCTCACGCCAAACAATTTCAGAAATACTCCCATAGCGCTGCTAGTTCAAATCGGACAAGACTCGGAAAGTTTTCTATTGCTCACTACATGTTCATATTGCTTTATGGCAGTGTAATGTATTTGTAAACAATGTTATAACTGAATTAAATTGTTTCTGTTACTATTCAGTAGATGTTCATAGAATAGTGTTTGTATAACATAAAATGTAAGGTATGTACTACTATCCAATGTAAGTGGTATGGAAGTTATTATATTTAGATGCTTTTGGAGTCAAGTGTAATTCAAAATCTTCTACAACAGCAAGACAATTCCTGCGCTGCACAGAACCTTTCAGAAGGAATTTAGACAATATAAGGGGCTTGCCCCTCCCCTCTTACAATACATCACGACCAGCGAATGTGAAGATTCTTTTCACCCTGGATATCCAGCCAATACCTATTTTGGAAGCTTGACCATTGTTGCTGCTGTGTGAATATTGTTGCCACTGCTATTATATTTCATACTGCCATTGCTGTTGTACTGTCAATGAATGTTGTACTGCCACTCTATTGTGTACTGCCATTGAAATTGCTGTGCAGTAATTCGTTGTAAGTATAGATGTATGGGTTACGCTGTTATGCGACCCACGAAGATCCGAAGTAGAATAGGTCTTCAGCAACCCATGCCTGTCGAAAAAGGCGACTATGCTTGTTGTAAGAGGAGACCAACGGGATCTGGTGGTCTGGCTTCCTGACTTGGTTGATGCATGTCATCGTATCCCAGTTGCGCGAATCGATGCTCATGATGTCAATCACTGGATTGTCTGGTCCAGACTCGATTATTTACAGACCGCAGTCATATAGCTGGAATATTACTCAGTGTGGCGTTAAACAACAAACAAAACAATATAGACAAACATTCTGAAACAATAGGGATTTTAGTTGCAGACGGGATGGAGGACAAGGGGACGTTCATGGCGGACGTGATGCCATGGCATAAGCTCTTACGGTGTCCAGATGAACTGACAGCTTTATTTTCATACTTATTATTGTCAAACTCGTGATATTGAACATATTGAGCTACACTACACAGTTGTTCATGCTGAATACATTACAATTCTCACCTCAATTCTTGATAGTGAGTTCACAATGCTGTCCAGATCATTGTCAGAGTCATCGGGTGTTAACCCATTTAGAAGTTGGTCGACGCCAAAGGAGAGCAGTGCTTCAGCAAGAAACATGGCAACGAACGTAACCGATGGCTTACCTATGATAAAGAGAATCATGTTTTAGCAATCATATTATAAGAATTAATTAATTTCAAAATATAACAACATGCTGAAAATTTCCATTTAACTATATACAATAATGTAATTTATATCACAATTATATATTACCGCCTCCATGGTCAAGTGGCTTCAATGTGTGAAGCCCATTTCAGGTGTCCCCTGCTGTGATATTGTTAGAACATTGCTAAAAGCGGTATAAAACTCACTCCTCACTCACTCACTCACTCACTCGTCCGCCCGGAGAACGGAAGGTCGCTGGTTCGACTATGGCCGCGTCCTAGCAAATTATACGTTAAAAGAGGGTACTTCTTGTTACCCTTCGTCCCATCTTACGTATATATTAATTAAATCAATATTTTGCATGGACAGGTGTCAGTACATTTTCAACTGGAAAGTACAAAGGATTAAATTAAAAACAGGGTCTATTGTACCATTCCAACAATATTGCGAGCATCTGTTTATGAATCCCCAGCAAATAGTGACGATACCAGGTGCTCGCGAAAACTTCCAGCACGTTTGACCTTGACTATAAAATATTAAACATATCTTTCCCTGCATATGTCACTGATAAATATATGAACTTGATGCCGTTTGGATCGTATTGTTCCATTACAGGGAAATCCGTCTCAAAATAAATAAGTCTGAAGCGACCAGCAGACGTCGGGTTGTAAATGTATTTGTTTGTTTTTTTCCTTTGCTCTACAATGTCACATCCGTTAACCTCTGTGACCTTTCCACGACAAAACAACGACAAGTGTTAATCACGGTATTTTTTATCACGGGTGCCCTTGGCCTTTTATCGAAATCGTATGCCAAATGATGTTTTTCAATTATAAAAACAGACTATCAAAGCGCCAAAACCTTTTGAATGAAAATGAACTTTACATAACCATGACATGGCCCATATGGATCATATTCAGAGATTGGAAAATGCATTGGAACAATGTGGAATACTGCGACATATATGTTCTATGACGTGACCTCCCGTGACCTTGGCCTTATACATGTACCAATATCATCAAGACCCTGTGCTGTGTATATCAAGTTTGACCAATATCATCAAGACCCTGTGCTGTGTATATCAAGTTTGACCAATATCATCAAGACCCTGTGCTGTGTATATCAAGTTTGACCAATATCATCAAGACCCTGTGCTGTGTATATCAAGTTTGACCAACATTAAGGCAATTCAGGAAGCGGTGCTCGACATATGTTTTCACCTCCGCATATGTTACATAGATTCCCCTGTCATATTTGTTGTCAGTTCGTATTTGACAAACAAACGCTGTGGTTGCCAAATTCAACCGACATTTTCATAAAATATCGTTCCATGTACGCTCTTCAGAAAAAGAAACGCGCAGGTAGTATCTAGTTTTTTTTAACCCGACTACACAAAACATCCGGTATATAAATTGGATCTATGTTATTGGAAAATGCTGGTGGCCTGATATTCGACAAACAGTTCGTCAAAACGCAGCCATTGTCGTTTTGCAATGTCTTAAACGGCATTGTTTTCACACTTGTTAAAAAATGTCATGTAGGAGACCAGTTATGGCATTCGTAACCAATAATTTGTCATTCAATTGTCAACATTTTGAAAGTTCGAAAATGCCGAGACTCTGCCAATCGGAACATGGCCATAGGACGTATCCAAAGAGGGGAATCGCAGTCTTCTGTTGCTCGACACTTCAACGTCCAAAACAGCACCATTTGTCGCCTTTTGGACCGATTCACACAGTTCAATTCCACTACAGACCGTCCGAGAACCGGCCGACAAAGAGTTACCACCTCTGCATAGGCTCGCTACATTCGACTGTTCCACCTACGGCATCGCGATATAACAGCTACGGAGACTGCAGGTCGCATCCCTGGATTTGAGGAGGATATCGGACCAGACTGTCAGGAACCATCTTCACGAGGCTGGAATCCGGCCCTATGGACCTGTTATCGTCCCTGTTTTGGAACAGATTCATCGGCAGCGACATAAATCAAATTCTTCACCCTCACCTTCTTCCAATCATTGACCGCCAGAGGGAGCTGTTTCAACAGGACGATGCTCCACCGCACACAGCTCGTGTCACGGTAGACTACATGTACCTTCATAAAGCAGTCATCAACCTCTTGCTCTTGCCCTGGCCGTCGAGATCTCCATATCTCAACCCAATCGAACATCTCTGGGATGAACTCGATCGACGAGTACGTCAACGTCAGAACACGCCGCAGACACTCCCACAACTGGCCAACGCGTTACAAGCAGAATGGCGCAGAATTCTGCAGGACAGAATTCGTACACTTATCCAGTCAGTGCCGAGGGGATGCAGAGCCATGATGTCTGCCCAGGGCGGTCACACGAGATACTAAGTTCAGCGCAACCTTGTGGCCTTATGGGACATGACAATGAACAGTTTTTAATGCCTTTGAACAACGACAACATGTGACTTTCGGGCTCCAAAATTACATATTTGTATCTATGATATTAAATTAAATATATCGACTTTATTAGGTACAATAAATTTACTAAACATCTACCTGTGCGTTTCTTTCTTTTTTGAAGAGTGTATATCCAGTTGTAATCATAAATTAAATACATTCGTAGACGACCAGACAAACCAGTTGTTTCCATCATGAGTATTGATCTACGTAACTGGGATACAATGTTATGCTTCAGACAAGTCAGCGAGCCTGACTACCCGTCGTCTTTAACATTAAGCATGGTAGCCTTTTACGACAAGCATGGTTGGCTGAGGAACAATTCAAACCCGAGTCTTCACGGTTCTCTGATACTAGCCTCATTTGATGATTTGACCGTATTCCGATAGTATGTATCGATGTAAACAATTGATGTATTATTTTGTCATCGGGCAGCGGACAACACATACTGCGAATAACCTTCACGTGCATAGACCCGCGAAGATACAGGTTAGAATAGATCTTCAACGAGCCATGCCTGCAGAAAGAGGCGACTAACGGGATCGGTTAGTAAGGCTCGCTGACTTGGTTTGATGCATGCCATCGTATTCCAACTGCGTGGGTCGATGTTCAAGATATAAATCAATAGATTGTCTGGTCCAGACTTGATTATTTACAGACCGCCGTCATATGATATTAAAGCGTGCGGCGTTAAACAACAAACAAAACGTGATGTTTATGTATTAAGTGAGAAAGATTCAACATTACCTGGCAGAGGGGATCCAATCAGAAGTAGCATAGACAACCATGTCGCGAGCTTCATTCTCACGATCGTGAGGTTCGCAACGTTCACTGATTCAATGAGCTACTGCGCAGGTAATATAATCAAGCAACTCTGTCAATATAATTATGTGTAACGGAACCTTTCTTTAACATCTCCGGTTTATACCGTCGGACAAACACGCCCTGGCGTCACAATACAGGTATACTCGGAAAACTTCTAGGAAATCATCGAGGTATACAAGGAAATCCTTAACGAAATCATGATCAACTACCGTGAAGTGCACATTGGTCGATAATGTCGTACCGTAGCCTCCCAGTTTGTCGTGTAAGTATCATGATTTCGTTTCTCTTGATAACGTTGAATCTGTCCACATATGGAGGATCCCCAATTATGAGTTCTGTCTCTTTAATCGAAAGAATTGAATTGTCCCTGAACATTCTTGTTAAAAATTATTATGCTTCAGACCTTTGAAACAAAAACATTGCCTGACACAAACATTACATTGTTGCAAATTGTCTTTCTTAACACCAATATTTAGGCTCATAGTTTTAACTAAAACCATATCTGGTTTATTTTCTGAAAAATATAAATATATCTCCAGACAAAATCACAGCTCCCTAATATCAAATGATCGGTCCCTTAAGCACCTCAATACCGAGCCCTTAATATCATTCGCTGCTTTGCCTTGTCCCGAATCCATTACTTACAATATACATGTATGGGTGGCGGCCAATATGTTGGTCGAATATATGCATTACTGTTGCTATAAACAGTTAACAGGAAACGGAAGGATGAAAAAACGAATTGCTTCGTTATTCGACGGGGTCGTGTTTTTTGTTACATTCCGGTATGATGCAACAACAGTGTCATGTGACAGGTATTATTTATCACATATCTGTCCTTTAAATATCTTTCTCGAGGAAAGACAGATTCTTGGGTGAAACCCCCCTGTTGTCTGACAAGTGTGTACATGTGCACGAAAGAGTTAGTAATAATGAGGTCAAACGTTGAGCATTCCATTCTCCCACTTAACCTTGCCGGGTTTGGGAAGGGGGTCGGGTGGTGGTGTGTGTGTGTTGGGCTGAATACAAGATAGGCCTAAATCACATCAGGCGGTCTGATGAAAGTAATAATAGCTGTTCGTACTGTGACTATTGACTGCTATGATTGACAGATATTCAAGGTGTAGCAGGCACATGACTGTGTTATTACACCATGTTAACCAACATCGGTCCTATAAATACTTTCCACTTATTTGCAATTATAAGTTTTATTTTTTCAGTTTTATCCGTATTTGATTAGATAGAAGGGTATTGCTTTATCCATGTGTAAATCGACTTTGAAAAAGTATTTGACACTGTTTCAAAATCATTTATTTTGCAAGTATTAGAAAACTTTGGCTTTGGAAACATTATGATCAAATGGATAAATAGTTTAATAAACAACACAACATCATGTGTTATACAACATGGACATCTCTCAACATTTGTTATATAAGAACGTGGGTGCAGACAGGGAGACCCAGTATCACCATATATGTTTCTCCTAGTTGCTGAAATATTATGATGTATGATTATAGAAAATCACCACATGAAAGGAAGTACACTTAATGATGTAAAACACAAACTTGTGCAATAAGCGGATGACACTCAACAGTTATTGGATGGATCAGAAGACATTTTAATACAGCTATCGAAACATTGAATAAGTTCCACAAAATGTCTAGTTTGAAAATATTATGTAGACAAACCTAAGCTATCTGGATAAGTGCAACGACAGGACGTAATGTTAAATTGTGTAAGGAGATAAAGATATTTTATAAAACAAAGATATCAACAATGTTTATTTGAATCTACATTCTATTACAAAAGGATCTCGGATTTTTTATGATGAATTCATCAGTTCAAACAAATTTGATAAAAATCTTGAGAAATGGGAAAATATGTTATCAAACAAAATACAATGGGATAAAAGTATTTACCCAATTTAGAAAATCAATTGAAGATGTGAAATTGTTAGAGTTCCAGCATAAGTTCATATTGAAAGTTATTTACGTGGAAAAAAGTATTGATGAAATTGATTGATTATGATGTATGCTCCTTTTGCAACTGTAACAGCAAAGATCTTTTTCACTGTATATTCAGATTGTGAATGGGTTCGTGCCTTCTGGAAGCAAGTTCAGTCATTTATAAAAAGAAGCCTTAAACTGGATGTAACTTTCACAAGATAAACTATTGTCTTTGGACTTGATTCTGATAACACTGTTGTGAACCAAAGTCTCCTAGCAGGTAAAAGATTTATTTATGTTTCGAACATCAAGCAGCAAAAGTTATTCATTGAGACCTTTTTAAGGTTGTCACTGATATTTGTAAAACAGAAAAATAATATAAATTGTTTTTTCACAATAACACTCAATATTTATTTCACAACAACACGAAAGTATTTGGTTAACATACTCTGTGTTTGACCACGAATCACTTTATATTTGATTTAAAAGATTTATAATCTAATTACAATTCTGAATACATTGTGCACTTGTTTCTACCCGCATATCCACTTTTCAAGAATAATGCCCCCCACCATGTACGATTTAATTAATATCACATGCTGTTAGGGCGGTCGGGTAGCCTAGTGGTTAAAGCGTTCGCTCGTCACGCCGAAGACCCGGGTTCGATTCCCGACATGGGTACGATGTGTGAAGCCCATTTCTGGTGTCCCCCGCCATGATATTGCTGGAATATTGCTAAAAGCGGCGTAAAACCATACTCACTCACTCACATGCTGTTATGTTGCCGTAAAAGGCGACTATGCTTGTCGTAGGAGGCGACTAACGGGATCAGGACTAACGGGAGGTCAGACTCTCTGACTTGGTTGAAGCATGTCATCAATCCCAATTGCATGGATCGATGCTAATGATATTAATCACTGGATTGTCTGGTCCAGACTCGATTATTTACAGACCGCCGCCATATAGCTGGATTATTGCTGAGTGCGGTAAAACAAACCAACCAACATGCTGTTATGCCATAACTTCCTTAATATATTCTCTGTATACTATTGAAATAGAACAAAAAACTGCTTGAAAAACAACAACAACAAAACAACAACACAAGAACAATTCACAATTGTCGTAACACTAGAACTAATTTGTAAAAAGGACACACGGCTAATGTTGATTCTCTGTGAAGCTACAATGTACATCTAAACTGTAGCTGACAATCCGTCATCTTCTCCTGGTAGAGCTGATCAAACCACTCATTCTGGGCCACAGTGAACCAGTTCTTCCAGTCACCCACCTCGCCTGGAACGATGAAGTTCTGATGATATACACAATGTATTACCCAAAACTTACAAATCTCTAAAAAAGTGGATGTTAACTAATATTCGAACTTTCGTATACCAACAGTTTGTACTGAAACACACATTTAGCGTGACTGTTTTCTCCTTGGCAAAACTTTTCCGCTCTATCCTTAGAATTAGAAATGTGTAGTGGCGTTAATCTGGACTGAAGATTGACCTCAAAGACTTTCTAAAGAATCTGTCCCTTTGAAATATTATTATATTAAACAGTCTTAGTTTAGAATCATGTGTGTTTACTGCAAATATGTGATGGCATATCTTTTAATTGTAATCCCATTTAGAGATGAACATTTGAGGTGGTACCAGGATACGCAAAGCAAAGCTTCCCTGACATATCGAGATCAGTCCGTAAATCCATGGTCTATTCCACTATAATTGTTATTGATTTTCTGTACTTAATAATTCCTTTCGATTACTGTTACTCTTGCCTTTGTTTAAAGATCAAAGCACCTTTTCTGAACACCGCACGGTGTGACTTGATATCTTTCATCTTGTCAAAGCTGCAGATGTTGACCACCGCCTTCAGGAACTCCTCACTCCTCTTGACGCCCAGGAAGCTGCACAGTCTCCTCAACTGTTCCATAGGATCCTTGCACACAATAAAGTCCGTCAAATGATATTGAAAGTGTAAAACTGTTGAGAAAATCAAGAATGGGGTTCAAACACTGGACCCCTTCATGCATGCAGGGAACTGAGTCGTGTCTTTGTTACGGGTGAGTGCCTGTTACTGGTGTATTCCTCTGCAGACGGCAATGTCAGTGGTGAAAACCGAGTCGAAACACACACATGGTTGACAGTATGTATAAATATCTACACTATCGTAGTACAATGACACATTGTGACCAGCCGATTCTGATTTTAGTATACGATCAAAATACAAACATATTGTACGTGACACCTACTTTACCTCGTCGTTAGAACAGGGAATGATATTCTAATTCTGAAATTGATGGAATTGATGCGGATTTTCTGACACTTCAATAACTCGGCTTCCCCAGTTGCAAATTATGTTGTGCGATCTCAGAAATATATCAATATTACAGAACATTCGCAAGATCTGCTGGCGCCAGGATTGTCCACAGAGTGTCCCTATGACATCTTCGAGTGTCTAGTACCACTCACTCAATTTTATTGTTTCAACGTTGGTTGATTTGTTTGCTGATTAACGCCGCACTGAATTGGTCCAGGGTATACACTATACCAGAAAGGAGATGTCATACACTGGGTAATCGAAGATGCCTCGTGTCGCACTCCGAAGGTCTTCAAAATTTCTTTGCATTGTTACACATATTAACTATCAATACATAAACCCAAAATCTGACACAGTTTATCATTATTCATCCGTCACAAGAAAAAAGTTACTTTGTATACCTACCTCTTTTAAATCTTCATAAAACACTGTCAAAATCGGCCACTCTGGATAGGTGTCCCTTAGCTTCTGCCATGATAAAACATGGTCCATCCAAGAACCATGGTAAACTGCAACATAACGTTACACCATATTGATATAACAATCGGAATTTAAAGCAGAGTATAGTTGGTGAGATATGAAGTCCGATACTATGTTTGATTTTCAATTGAAAATATCAAGTTGGTGTATTATATCCAAAAAATCAACTGTACTGGCCCTTACTCAGCTCTCAAAGAATACTTCCACGTGGTTTTAATTTTTAAAAACATTCTTTTATTTAAAATTTAATTTAAAAAAATAAAATAATTCGCAAAAAACACACACAATCTTACACATGTTATCTTTGAAAATCCATATATTTGCTTTTTTCGGCACAAATATACATTTCAATCATGGTAGGGGTGATGTGGTTGCAAATTAATTTCTTACCCCAGTCTTCATTGAACCAATTCATTTTTACACAATATCACCTTGCCACAGATTACTTTTTACAAACTGTTGCATAAATGAGTGATGGTTAAAGAAACAACACCAAATTTAAAAACAGTCTTTTCAATTTTCAATAACATAAAAAAAATATTCGGTATACTTTCTTTTGCCCCTCAGTTTACATGGAATGTCACCCAAGGGTCGTTTGATATCAACTTGAGTAGATACAAATTCAAAACTAGGCTTGCCGAATGTCAAAAAAGTTATGTCATTTGAAGATGACGTCATGCAAACGATGACGACACAGTGGTCTGTTCTATTGCTTTGCGATGCAATTTAATTGTAACGATGTACAGGAGTATGCAATGTCTGTGTCCTGTGAAGTGTAGCAGATATAGCAGTACGTTAAGTCTGGCAAACAAAGCGATATTCGCTTGTTTAGTCTAGATACCAGTGTGATACTAGTCTGTTATGTTCAGCTGACAATGCCATAACATCATGTTAAGTCTAGCTGAGAATATGACAGGCGTCGGCAAAGTCACACTGACAATATGACAACCATCTGCCAAGCATACAGTTGACAGTATGACAGTAGTTGCCGGCTTGGAGGCAAGTACATATAGCAGTCTGTATATCTTAGAACGGGATCGCAGTGGAAACACAGAATGAGAAAATCATCTCCAATAATGTAATGTCCCTATCCTCATGAGTCATCAAATCGCCTCATACAACAATACTGATTACAAGGCAATAACGTTGTACCTACATCTTCCTTGCACACACGGCTTCACGAAGTTCTCCCACTTCCCCGTGTATTTGCAAAAAGGCAGCTTCAGGGCGAAGGAGTAAAAGGATGCAGTAACATCCTTCGGGTTCCGGAATACGGTGATAATTTTCGGCTTCTTTTGGATCACCTCCGGTGACAGTTTGGTTAGAGGGGCATTTGACGCAAGGATTCGGGGGGAGGGTAAGTCTGCATACTCCTCTTCCGGTGCACTCTCCATCAGCAACTCGTTCATCACTCTGTCATCCTCCACCACACGTCCCTGTAACACCTGGCGGGTTAATTCCCACAGCCAATGGTTTCCTGTAGAAAATGATTCAAGTTATATAGTTTCCAAGTTTACAACATAATATGTTCCTAATCACGTGTGGTATCGCATTAGGAACTGTTGACAGCAGAATTCGACATGATTTTGATTCTTGTGGGTTTTTTCATGTTCATTGGTTCGTCAAAAGTGTTAAACTTCTGAGACCTTCTTTAAAATCACCACGGGCTTTCCTCCTTCCAAACTTACAGGACTGACACGCCCCGACATGGCTGAAATACTGTTCAAAGCGGCGTTAAACCAAGCTAACTCAGAATAACGTGTGACCTGTGAGGACCCGGGGAAAGAATAGGTCTTCAGCAACCCATGCTTGCCCTAAAAGGAGACTATGATTGTTGTAACTAACGGGATCGGTGCTCATGATGTTAATCACTGGATTGTCTGGTCCAGACTGTTATTTACAGACCGCCGTCATATAGCTGGAATATTGCTGAGTGTATAGCTGGAATATTGCTGAGCGTGGCGTTAAACAACAAACACTATAACATGATGACAGATATACTTGTGACCACGGACGGGATTTGCCAGGTTAATCCTTTCTCATAAAAAGGCATATGACTTCTGAGTTTCGAGATGTGACAGCAAAAAATATAACTGTTTACGATGGTGGAAGGAAAGAAACACTGACATGACATTATAGGATTAGATGGTCACATAATGTGACCTGTATTATAGTGTGTCCTCGATGCCCTGTGTCGTGGTGGCTGCTATCAACAGTTGCTTTGGCTGACCCCGATTACATATATCGGTTGAATCGTAAAACACCATTCATTAATTCACGCTTACTGTTGTGAGACACTGTTACTGGTACATTTCGATTGTCTCAATTTCATCTTAATCTTTCAATTTCAATTTCAATGTTTATAAGAAAAGAATAAACGGCAAAATAGCTGAGAAAACTATGTAAATAGACAACTGAAAATAAGTGATGACACCAGGTGGTCACGAAAAGGGTAAGCATGTCCTGCCCTGCCGGTAGCACCCGCCATTTAACGCACATATGTTATGTATTTGTCAACAGGTATCTTTTCTGCTCATCTTATAGGTTATGCTTACTGATCCGACTAATCTTTACAAGGAATCCTTATCTGCTCCGAAACGTGTACGTCACCTGATTTCGGGAATCCAAGAATAAGGACATCATCTTCTCTTATTTTGACTGATGTGAGCCCGGTGATTGCCTGGATGTTAAAAACCGGAAAGAGATGGTCATTATGCTGGATGCATCTCATAGTGTCCCCGCCGTCATCAGCAACAGTGATCTCAGTCATCTTTTACAACTGCGCCTACAAACAAGTAGCATCAAGCGTGTTAAAACAGTAACTGTTCAATATTAACTCCACCGAAACAATTTAGAGAAGTGTATAGGATAGACTAATTATTAAATATGTTTTGTGCTACTACATATCTGAAGCCGAAACATATTTACAAGCAGGCGCCTGTGGTGATCTACGGTGCATTCCACGTGTTCACGGGGGCACGGGTGGCCCAGTCGTCTAAGCCGCCGCGATTCGCTATGCAGAGTTGCGTCCTTTGGGCACGCCAGAAACCTATGATTGTGGGTTCGAATCCCGGTTCGCCCCGATTTTGTTTCTATGTTTGTCAGCACCATACCCGTGCTCGTGGGTTTCACCGAAATGGTAAACGTCTGAGACCTGCATCACTTCGGGCTTTCCTCCCACATTAAGCTGACACTTTAAACTCAACTCACTCATTCACTCTCACGTGTTCACCAAGGTGCTTTACAAAGGGATCAAGGGCGGCTGGCAGTTTGCGATAGAAACGAAGATCAGGTCACACATTCCACATATCCACATTTTTTCATGAAAGGGTAAACTTTCATTTGATGATGACAAGTCTGCTGCTGATTATCTGCGGACAAAAAAATCTACACCAACACCGTTCCAGCAGCGTCAGTCAAGGCTCAGGTTAAAAAATAAGATCTCGTCCATAATCTTGTTGACCTGTGGCGTCATGCATAAATTTGCCTCTCAATGTGTTATCGTGCATATTAAGAAGCACAGCCAGTGGACTCTTTCAGTGCGTTACTGATATGTCATTGATGGTCTAATTTGTATGTCAGGGGTCTAAACTGACTGTCTAGACATTTGCGCTTAAATAAATCAGAACTTAAATCTCAAATATGTATTGGTTTGTTAGTTTTAATTAGGGAAAGTAACCCTTCACAGCACCGGAAGTAGTCAAGATTTTAGTCACGAGGACTCTATCAGTAAAATGATTGGCTCAAACCTATCGTCTGCTGTACCAATATACTAATGTTACTGTTGTGGTGGACGATAACTTTTGGATTATACCTTGGCTATTGCATTTTAATAATCAGTCATGGCTAAATCGTGTGTTTCAACTGTTATTTTCTTGGAACTCACTTTCGAATACTAGTCTCTTACTAACTATTTATCATGATGCAACTTCCAAGTGACACCACTGGAGATTTGTCAAGAAAGGTATGAACATATTGGAATTCTGGCGCCGCTAAAACTAATGAATTTTCAAGTGGAAAATATCGAGAGTACATTTGCACCAATAAGGCTTGTGTATGCATTAATATTATATAGAACTTTAAACGCTTGTAGAATTTTGCATCTTGTGAATGTATTTGCATTTATGCCATCCAAAAAAGTCAGATAAAAAAGAAACAAAAGAAGAAATAATGGTATTCCTCTTGAGAAAAAAATGTAAGAAATCGTATCATAATGGTAGCCCATGTCGTCCCTGTCAGGTATGCATACAGTTGGGACAATTTAAAAAAAGATGATCCTCATCATGAAATGAATAAACCTTATTATCCAGGTGAAATGCATTAATATCCAGTGAACATATTTCGTAACATGGAAAACTAATAAAAGTACAAACAAGTTTAAATTGTTTGATAGGCATTACTTAGAAGTTGACGGATGACACGATAGACACAATTTTATGGAAAACAACATCTTTAATACTGTGAAAAGCGACGTTTCGGTATAGATCCTTATATCCATAAAATTGTGTCTATCTTACAAAAAAGTTGTTTCAGTAGAAACATCCGTTTCAAAACTCCAGTTGACAGAGACTATAGAGTGAGTATGTCATCTGCTAGCAAAATGTATTTACTCTTTGTAGGTCGCACTTGAGAACGAGGTTTTTACGGGAAAAGATATCAATTACAAAATTGAGGCTGAACTCGCACACTGTAATGTTTAACAAGCACGTCTCATTTTGTAAATTCCTCGGAATGTCCACCATTACATTTCTAGAATGACCTCACGATGCAGGGATTTGGTAGTGAAACCTTGATTAAAAAGCTAACATGTAGTCGTTACCAAACTGTGTCTTTCTGTGAATAAAAAGTACGAACATGCTGTAATGCGCAAATGAGAAATGGGAGACCCCACGGTGCAGCTGGCTTCGTTGACAAAGGGAGGCCACTCATGTTGCGCCGTAAAGCACGCTCCAGCCAGGTCAGCTTATAGCTTCAATGTAATACTGGTATCCCTACAGTAGGTAAGCTGTTTTTTCCGGGTACGATTAAATTTAATAATATAATTCAAACAAGTTCTTTCACTTGCCTGTGTAGGATGTCAGTCAACTCATTGTTCAGTGGAAGTAGGTCGCCTGGTGAGTTTACAACAAGCACAATTTGATGACGACAGTAGTGGGCGGAGTTTGTAATAGCGGTGCTATATGACATTGATCCCTGTGAAAGAGTATCCCTATTTTGTCTATTGGTGTTCAATCAATGTTGCTAGTTCATGAAAATATAAAACTAATATGTTTCAAAATAAAACTTTTGTAAGAAAATGAAACATGAAAACCAACTTGAAAGTCAAAGTATTTGGCTACAGGGGTTTTCCTTGTGAATTTGTAATCTACATTCGGAAATCATATTTTGACAAAATGCTTCCACAAATGGACGTGTTGTGCGACAGATTTCCGCGTGCTGTAGGTGAGCGGAAAACGTGTAAACTATAGCGGAATTGTTCTATGACCAAACTAGCATGACGTTTTACATCAATATTCCTTTTTATATATGTTGGGTAAAAAAATATCGACCACCTGAAAATCCAAGAATATCCAATATCAGTTGTGACGTTGAAATACATAGAATCCTTGGAATTCCAGGCGATTATTCCACTCCAGGTAGTGCTTTCTACTTAACAAGCTCCACTGTCAAAAATAAAGGTTCATCGTCAGGTCCATTGTTTAAAAGGCAAACTGTTGGTATTCACAAAATTGAATCTATAATGAAACGCATGGTAACATCTGCGGGAACGTCATGTGACAAGAAACTGACAAACCACAGTGCACGTAAACATTTGGTGCAAAAGCTGAACGATGTAATCGTCCCGCCGTCTCATATTATGCAGATATCACAAAAACAGGCCACACAAAACATACACAGCATCAAAGATTATTCCCATATTAACTCTGAACAACACAGGCCAATATGCTCCATTCTTTCAGGATCAAAATCCAGAGCACTTGTACCGCGTTCTTCTGAGGTGAACAGGGTCAACAAAGACAGCTGTTTGCGATATAGCGAGGTGTATCCGGCTGCTACCTTGCCGCCTGCTATGAACTCAATGAAACGCGGACCCGTGAAGATCCGGGGTAGAAAAGGTCTTCAGCAACCCATGCTTGCCGTAAAAGGCGACTATGCTTGTCGTAAAAGGCGACTAACGGGATCGGGTGGTCAGGCTCGCTGACTTGGTTGATGCATGTCATCGATCCCAATGGCTTGGATCGATGTTCATGATATAAATCACTGGATTGTCTGGTCAATACTCGATTATTTACAGACCACCACCATATAGCTGGAATATTGCTGAGTGCGGTGACCCAAGTCAATGAAACGCGACCACATTTTATCAGTTTTTGATCTATTTCAGGTGGCATTTTTGCGATTAATGTCAATTATGCTAAAAAACACGCCAAATTGCTGTAATAGTGATTCAGAACCTGATTAACACCTGTCTCGCCTCTGCCACAAACTTGTAAATGTCGACTTGACATCTCGCACATGATGATGTTACTTACTTGCTTCTGTTAATATTTTCGAACATTTAAATGTTTTAGGCGGTAAAGGCGCATTAAAATGCGATCATGCATGATCTGTGAGATTCTCTATTTCAACCTCTAAATTTGCATTTTATTACACTGAAAGCGATATTGCTGCAGAAGATGACTTCTTTAACTCTTTTGGTAACATTTGTCTGTCCCAGTGGAATTTCAAAGTCGGAATTGTCAAATGATATACATAAATCCAAAGCTGCCTTATGTGGGTGTACAGGTTGACTTCACTACATTAGGTTGGTTGTTGGTTGGTTTGCTGTTTTACGCCGCACTCAGCAATATTCCAGCTACATGACGGCGCTCTGTAAATAATCGAGTCTGGACCAGACAATCCAATGATTGATATCATAAGCATCGATCAACGCATTTGAGGTATGATGACACGCAAAAAAACACGTGTACGCCACCGAGCCGACCATCCTGTTCATCTAGTCGCCTCATACGACCAGCATTAGTTGATGGCAGCCAATAGTAACGACTAAAGAAAATGCCGTGGCCTTTTAATTACGTAAGAGAATGAAGAGATTGCAAACTGGACTGCTTTTAGTAGATACTTCTTATGGCTATGAAACGGGCTTTGTCGCTTTTATTGAAAACTGTCCCCAGTGTTCAACGTAGATGGTTCATCTAAGGTGAACACTGGGAACTATTCAATAAAAGCGACAAAACCCGTTCCAAAAACAATGCAGGGTAGGTCTGAACAATAATTGTATTCAGGGTTAAAAAAACAGAAGTTAGCATCAATCTTACATATTTGCTTCTGTCAGTTTTAGTTGTGGATTATCCTGCGTGTATATTGTTTCATTTGACGTACATTTTAAGTAGTTTGATTCTAATGTGACCTACAATTAATATTCACGCGTCCTTCAAATCTAGTACCAACACACTTCCGATTTTTATTCTGAAATCAAAGAGTTTATAAAGCTAGGTAGACACAATTTTATGGAAATAAACTTCTTTAATACTGTAAAAAGCGACGTTTCGGTATAGATCCTTACACCAAACTATAAGGATCTACACCGAAACGTCGCTTTTTACAGTATTTAAAAAGTTGTACATGTGATCCATAAAATTGTGTATGCCTTGTCATCCGTCAACTTCCAAGTAATGCCTATCAAAAATTTAGTTTATAAAGCTGATGTCGAAACCGATATAATAGCATTCCATAGAAAACACTCGTGTAATAATAATTCCATGCGACCTAATCATTGCTGACGAAATGCACAGACCAGTGATGACGTAATGCCAACATTATTGTTTTAAGTAACGTTTAGTCATTAAAATTTTGTTTTGTTTGTTTGTTATTTAATTATTTGTTAATAATCGAGTCTGGACCAGACAATCCAGTGATTGATAGCATAAGCATCGATCCACGCAACTGGGATACGATGACATGCATCAACTAAATCAGTGAGCCTGACCACCCGATCCCGTTAGTCGCCTCTTACGACAAGTATTATCTCTTCTTGCGACAAGCATGAGTTGCTGAACACCTAATCTTACCCGGGTTTATACACTGGAGTAGTACATGTTTATCAAACACAACACTGACACATACTTGACAATTAAACAACTTTACTAATACAACGAATCAACAAAATTTACCCACACCATAATGATGGTTCAGAATAGGAATTTAATGTTTATGTTCAGTGGAAAAGAATTATGTTCAGAAAATCAGAAAAAAGTTACTTTACAAAGCAAAATCCTTGATGTGATCATTCGAATTGATACACGTGTTATCTTGCTGCTAAACCGAATAGACACTTTGAAGTGCAAAAAATATATACATTCTCCGGACTGTGTTTGGGACGATGTCTTCTGTTAGAAGCCTTCGGGATCTTTTTTAATATCCGTATTATACTACAGTGGCCACAGACATACTAATATTGTATCAAGAACAGAAACAGTCATTTAATAATTGTCCACACTGGATATGGTGTGGTAATGCATCGTCCATGTCACCGGAACGTCATATTTCGTGTTTCCCTGGTTTCATAGGAACACTGCCCAGACTTAAGACGTATGTCCAACACAACGAAAGAAAACTGAAAACAAGGCACTGTAGCTCACCTTGTGCATTCCGACTGGCATATTGCCGATGTGATGTGACGCTGTAACTTGGGCACACTGCGAGTGGTCTATCCATATCTATGCAATTCCGTCATTAACACCCTGTATGTATGAGGGTAGTATATCCGTCTGATTTCTACAAGGTGTGTAATGTGGTCTGCTTTATGTGTGGGTCAGCACTAATGTATGACATTCATGACAATTTCAATGTAAGTCTCACCTCAATATCTACAGTGTTATTGTATGCAACATCGTCAATGAAAGTAATACCATTCAATCGCTATAATTAATAAAACCACATGCATGGCGTGTGCCTGGCGTCTGTGAAGGAGATTTTTTAAAATAATATATAATAATTTATTTCTTATTTCTTATGTCTTGAACAAACAAATATAACATGACGAAAAGTGACTAATATCTAATGCTATTGAAGCATTATGTTATAATCACAAACTAAGATGTGTATACGTATGTAAAATTATATCTGGTATTATCAATCATATTCCATACATCTGATTATACCAATACAAACTGTAGTTACTTCAAATGATAGTGTCCCTTGGCCACGCCAGAAACCTATGATAGTGGGTTCGATCCCCGGTTCGCCCCGATTATGTTTCTAGATTTGTCAGCACCATACCCGTGCTCGTGGGTTTCACCGAAGTGGTAAACGTCTGAGACCTGCATCACTTCGGGCTTTCCTCCCACATTATGCTGACACGCCGCGATATAACTGGAATACTGTTAAAAGCGGCGTTAAACCCAACTCACTCACTCACTCACTCAAATGATAGTGAGTGCCAGATTGGGCTGGAGATGCAAATTTGAATTCCACTGTAGTGCCTATCATAATACCTGTTCCTTGAGCCTAGTGGACTTTGTCCACACATGTTGATACAGTTGGATTCTTTTTAACTAAAAGACGTCATGAAACCGGATTCGGCCGAAGGTCACTCTTGCAGACTCGGAGAATATTAATGGTCGGAATACGGATAGCGGAACTTGAGTCAACATAAGAAAATAATATACTGCCCAAAACTTTTTGTAGGGAAACCATATATGTCATTCAATTTTAATAATATATACACTTCACATGTTATTAGATTCGTTTTTGTGTATCATGGAAAGAGACAAATATTCCAATCAAAAGTTGAATTGTGGGTACAAAAAATAACAGTAAACGAGTATGAATGTGACCAAGATTTTGTATGATATAAGTGAAAACAGTTGCTTGTAAAATTCAGTAACTTTCATTCTGTGGTGTTTACAAACAAAACGTTTAGTGTTTTATGCGCTATTAGTTCTATCTATAATACGATTGTATACCGGACATAAAGTAGCACAAGCGTTCTACAGCTAAGATGATCTCATCGAACTCATGTGTAGCTCGTTTTCATCAGTGCGTATTGAATTAATAACACGTTGTCGCTTTGGCAGTTCTAGTCTTCCAGGGTATATCTGAACTTGAGTGTTGATCCCTCCATCTTGTCGATGTACACTCTGTCAAACCACTCACTCATGGACACGGTAAACATGTTCTTCCAGTCACCGACCTGACCTGCAATGACACCAATCTGACTTTACAAAAACAATGACATTGAATGCACTGAAAGGACATCGGTGATGTGACCTGCATGCATTGAAATGGCATAAGTCTGACCTTTCAGTAACCTTGACATAAGTGCATTAAGATGACACCAATAACCTTGAACCGAGTACAATAACATGAACACTAATGATGATTTGGTTGGTTGGTTTGTTGTTTAACGCCGCACTCAGCAATATTACAGCTATATGACGGCGGTCTGTAAATAATCGAGTCTGGACCAGACAATCCAGTGATTAATGTCATGAGCATCGATCCACGCCATTGGGATCGATGATATGCATCAACCAAGTCAGCGAGCCTGACCACCCGATCCCGTTAGTCGCCTTTTACGACAAGCATAGTCACCTTTTACGGCAAGCATGGGTTGCTGAAGACCTATTCTACCCCGGAATCTTCACGGGTCTCACCAATGATGAACACAAGTGGAGTTGTTATATGATGAACACAAGAGAAGTTGTTATAGCTCTGATCATTCATACAATTCATTATCATGGACGTGTCCTCCAATTATTTCTTTATTTTTATCACTCAAGTCAGTTATTTGCAATAGTAATCCAGATATCATAGTTCGCTACTCCATGAGGCTTAAACCTATTTAAATTCATGCATGATATTATTCGTTATAAATGTTGACCGACACTGTGGCGCATCATGAACACATGTTTTGTCCAATAAATCCAGATAATGTTTAGATCAGGGTGGCAGTTATTTCAAGCGGGGTTAGGGTGCCCCAAACTCACCCAACTCGCTCATGACAACCATCACAAATGTTGACGCCTGGGATCAGGCCACACAACACCTGATGCTCTCCCCTAATCAGGAAAGAATGTGGATGGGCTACCATGTATTAGTTGTGTCGGCAGTCTTCCTGCCATAGTGCGCATAAAAGTACGCGTTAATGTGGCCTTGGTGTCAGTTTAAAGTCAGTGGTTCTCAGTGATGAGTGGAGGTTACACTCCAAGTCACTGTCTGAACGTGGCAATGCATGTAGCGACCAGTGGTGGTATAAACAGTCGCCAACTTAGTACACCCAATGTAACAGAGTAATACTATCGGTTACTGTCAGTCATTTATGGGTTAACGTCAACATCCAGTTAACTTCGTTTACACTGAAACATATGGCGATTTATATGGGGGTAAGTTTTTAAGAATAGTCCTTTGAGGAAACATTCTTAAAATCATAGCTTATGTGTACGTGGGTGTCCATTCAAAATATATAGCCCTCGAAACAGCCTTTGTTATAAAGAGTAGTCATCTGGGGTGTTTTAATTCACGCGTACTCAAATTCTCACACAAACACAAAGAGAGCAATGCATATGGAACTAAATGTATAAAATATATTTAGTGTCGTATCTGTTCAAAACGTGCATGTGTTGAAAGGACCAAGGTCCACGATACCTACAATTTATAAATGGAATTTAATTGGGTAATCAAGAACTTTGCGTGCATGTTCCCTGTTCTCACCGGTTTTTACGTCAATACCTCAATGAACACACAAAAACATTGAAGTGAATTCATAAATGACTTATTGGAACACATCTTATTTCTTAAATAATTCAGATATTTTTGTTGCACGGGCCCGCACAATACACACACACACACACACACACACACACACACACACACACACACACACATATATATATATATATATATATATATATATATATATATATATCACGTCATCTTCATTTAAGTAGACTAGTTTAGTCAACAACGTCACTTTACCAACCTTGCACATATTTCCACACCACAAAAAATACATTCGGTACATTTCATCAACATAGTTTAAGTGGACTGACACCCATTACTCATTTTTATGTCTAACGTGACTGAAGTAAGTTACATTACCGGGTGTCAGATAACATGAGGGAAGAGCCAAACATGACGGATGTCGAATATGTAACCACTTTTAAGAAATCAACCAGACAAAATACCACACATGAAGCTGAGAGTCGAACCCTGGATGGGAGACACAGACAGGCCGCACCTTTGACTACTTAACTAATTGTTCCCGTGATGGGACTTTGCAAGGAACTAACCTTTCCTGTACATGACTGGCAGTCCGTCGGGAGAGGTGTCGTACTGTCCTTTCTGTTCCCGCATCTTACTGAAGCTGCAGCTGTCACAGACCCTGTGCAGGAAGTCAGACGGGTAGTTCTTCCCCAGGAAGTCGGATATCTTCCGTACCTCCTTGTACGGGTCCTGCATTAAACCAAAGGTTCACAGCATCATATACGACTTCGAGGCTATGCCTTTTAACGATATACCCGAGATAAGAGAGTGGAGTTTTTTTTAATCCTATGCATGTGATCAAAGTCATTTTTAAAATGTGTCATTACCCAGAGTAAAGTGTGAAGCCCATTTCTGGTGTCCCCGAAGTTAGATGGTTGGAATATTACGAAAAGCGGCGTAAAACCATGCTCCCACTCACTCAAAACCACAGCTACTATTACAATTGGATTGATATTGATGGTGACCGTACCTCTTTAATGTCTTCATACATGACAGACAGAACTGGGACATCCGGGTTGTTTTGTATCGCCTTCTCCCATTCACGCATGTAGTCAAACCACGAGCCGTAGTCCACTGTGTGGCGGAAAAATATACATACATCGGTTATAGCATGTCTGTCACTCGAGATGAACACTTTAGTTTGAACGATATGAGGTGATATGAGATTTGACGTCGTTGTCTGTTTGTTTGTTGTTTAACGCCGCACTCTTCGTATGTCCCTACCAGTGTGGCACCGTATTCAGAAAACACCCACTGACATGATTGGTTGGTTGGTTTGTTGTTTAACGCCGCACTCTGCAATTTTCCAGCTATAAGACGACGATCCGTAAATAATCGAGTCTGGACCTGACAACCCAGAGATCGATATCATTAGCATCGATCTATGCAATTTGGATACGATGACATGTATCACCCATGTCGGCGAGCCTGACCGTCCGATCCCGTCAGTCGCCTCAAACGACTAGCATGGGTTGCTGCAGATCTATAATTCTAACCCGGATCTTCACGGAACGTCTAGCGTTTAAAGTTAGTGCACTTGTGTTGTTACGTGCATGTTTTGGTATTCCGGGCACAGAACAATATCATATCAATATGTCGGCGGCTGTAAATAATCGTGCCAGTCTTTTATTATGAGCATCACTCTTCGTCGACACGCAATAAACCGAGTCTGACCACCTGACCCGTGAAGATCCGGGGTAGAATAGGTCTTCAGCAACCCATGCTTGCCGTAAAAGGCGACTATGCTTGCCGTGGGAGGCGACTAACGGGATCGGGTAGTCAGGCTCGCTGGTTTGGTTGAAGCATGTCATCGATCCCAAATGCGTTGATCGATGCTCATGATGTCAATCACTGGTCCAGACTCGATTATTTACAGAGCACCGTCATATATCTGGAATACTGCTGAGTGCGGCGTTAAACAACAAACTAACAAACATAAGGTAGCTCGTACGACAAGCATGTGTTGCTAGGGACCATTTCTAACCCGGAGTCCCCTTTTGGGCTGCAAGAAAACAACACGAGGGGTTCGTTATCCTTAACGATCGGTCAAAATGATTTTTAAATTATTTTTTGTGTCATACATGAACTCCAAGAGATATCTAACAGTTGCTAGCTTGAGTATCTACCTCTTCCGTCTAAAACTAAGGGGAGGTAATTCCTCCACTTTCCACTGTAGTTGTACAGGTCCGCTAGTCCAGTGTGGTGATGATAGTACGAAACAAAAAGGTCCTTTGGGTTTCTTGACAGAAATATTAACTTGTTCTTCTTCTGTGTGACTTCCGGGGGTAGTTGGGTGAACAGCAGATGCGTGTTAAGAGCCCTGGGGGAGGGGAGTTGGTCAAAGTGATCTTGATCAAACAGCTCCATCATCCCGTCATCCTTCTCGGCAGATTCCACTTCCGTCGTGCCAGCCTGGAGCATGCGCACTATCTCCCATACCCAGTGAGTACCTGAAACATTAATTAGTCAGTTATCCCTCGCCACTACCTATTTGGCAGCAACACATTGATTATCCATCTTTATAACATTCTAGTCTTCGTCTGGGTATAAGTATTTGGGGCAAATGAAACGTAAATAATACTGGAGTTTCCGCTCCATTCGGTGATCAGGCGACGAAGGACCCTTGAAGATCCGGGTTAGGATTAGTCGACAGCTACACGACTGAGTGGTCAGGTTCGCTGACTTGGTTGATGCATGTCATCGTATCTTTATTGTGTACATCGATACTCGTTAAGATCCGGGTTAGAATAGGTCTTCAGCAACACATACTTGCCGTAAAACAATATTATATCAATATGTCGGCGGCCTGTAAATAATCGTGTCAATGTTTTATGTTATGAGCAACACCCTTCATCGTCGGGGTACGATGACACGCAATCAACCGAGTCTGACCACCCGACTCGTGAAGATCCGGGGTAGAATTGGTCTTCAGCAACCCATGCTTGACGCAAGTGGCGATTATGCTTGTCGTAAGAGGCGACTAACGGGGTCGGGTGGTCAGGCTCGCTGACTCGGTTGATGCATGTCATTGTATCCAAATTTCGTCGATCGATGCTCATGATGTCAATCATTGGATTGTCTGGTCCAGATTCGATTATTTACAGACCGCCGCGATATAGCTGGAACATTGCTGAGTGCGACGTTAAACAACAAATAAACAAACAAACACATCGATGCTCATGATGTCAAGCATTGGATTGTCTTGTCCAGATTCGATAATTTACAGACCGCCGCCATATAGCTGGAACATTGCTGAGTGCGGCGTTAAACAACAAATAAACAAACAAACAAAATCGATGCTCATGATGTCAAGCATTGGATTGTCTGGTCCAGATTTGATATTGTTTACAGACCGCAGCCATATAGCTGGAATATTGCTGAGTGCGGCGTTAAACAACAAACAAACAAAGAATAAATGGCTACTGTCAAACTGGTATTCGAGACACCTTGAGACGTGTATGTACCCAATCTGCTGCATGTCGTGCTGCCATCATGATAAATATACATGCCCGATTGCTCGCCAGGTTACTGACAGAGAATGGGAGTCAAGCGTAGCGCAGACGCATGGAGATGTGTCAGTCCGGCAGCGTGTCCTGTATCACGTCATTAGCAACGGATAAGCTAGGCCCTCGCGACCCAGCTGTCATAACTCGGGACTAAACCATGCTTGTTTATTACGGGTGCAAAAATTCCTTTGAACAAAGACATACCTGACTTTGGGTAAGCACATACTATGACGTCATCATGACGTATCTTGAACGTGCCCATGTTCATAACTGCTTCAGGGGGAAAGGCTGGATAAAGACGACCTTGAACTTGTAGGAAGGTCAAGGTGTCACCACCGGCGTCTGGTATTTTCACAGTAGACATGGCTGTTGAGTTGATGGGTTTCAATCACACAGTGTTTCAGGCTGAGAATGAAGAATCAGAACAGAAATACGTTAGGTAAAAACACGGACTTACATGATTATATTTTGCTGGTAATGCTTTCCTCAGGAACCAATTTGTCAGGGTGTCAGAAATTCTTCTGGATGATATAAAGGTGAATATCCTCTGATTCTGATAGTATTCTGTCATTCTTTCACAATATTTTCTGCATGTACATATTGTTTTATCAGATTGGCATTTACTCTCCACGCCAAACATTTGGAAAAAGGTTTAATAAAACCAACTGTCACGGATATGGTGCTAAAAACCCGAGAATCGTCAACAGGGTGAATCTGGCATTCGAACCAACGATCTTCGGATTTTGATCTAGTACGCGATGCAACTATGCACTGAGAATATCCGCGCCTTGCCCTATTTAGACCATGTCCAATGTTCGAGAACCTTAGCGCCTAAAGTGTTTAAACAACACTGTTTTGATGACGGTATGTAAAAGATATCTGAGAACTCAATGCTTAACCTTTAGAGCACGTGAAAATCCGTAAAAAGGCGACAATGCTTATCGTAAGAATCGCTGACCCAATTGCGTGGGATGCTCATGATATTAATCACTGTATGGTCTGGTCCAAACTCGATTATTTACAGACCGTCGTCATATAGCTGGAATATTGCTGAGTGCGGCGTTAAACAAGCAACCATCAAACCAACCAATTGCGTGGATCGATGCTCATGATATCAATCACTAGATTGTCTGGTCCAGACTCGATTACTTACACACCGCCACCATATAGCTGGAATATTGCTGAGTGCGGCGTTAAACAACAAACCAACCAACCAACCAATTGCGTGGATCGATGCTCATGATGTCAATCACTTGATTGTCTGGTCCAGACTCGATTACTTACACACCGCCACCATATAGCTGGAATATTGCTGAGTGCGGCGTAAACAACCAACAAACAAATAGAACAGAGTGAGTTGCCCCTGAAATGTGTTCTCTGAGCCATTCGCAAGTGCATCTCTTTTTTTGACGACTCGAGTTATGAAATGCATGTCCCAGGCCAAGTATACAATTGATGCAGCATCAAATCATGCACATTTTTCAATGACCCAAATATTATACTCCTGTTCATGTTGATGGGCCTATTATAACCACGCATAGCCCTAATCGAGAAACGAGTTATTGTAACGAAAACCAAATTTCAACCTACCCGTACGTTCACTTGACAGTATGGCATCCTGAATACATCATAGATATACTCGATTATAAACGAATTATACAGTAATATGTTGGTCAGTAAATATGTCATTGTTAATTCCACATGTCTTCCGTGTTATCGTTGCAGAAGACCAGTTTCGTCAGCCTTCCGTGTGGACATCGCTGGTTAGAATCCCGCTGGCGACACATTAATCGATCATCAAGGTAAATGATAGCACGCCGTGACCAAGTGGTGTTTGACTTACAATAATGCAATTAGTTAAGGCGGAGTTAAAGACAAAAACGCTACGGTTCAGGTATGTGTTGTTGAATGACAGAACTCGGAACCCCTCCTCGATTATTGAGTACTCACAAGTAATTCCATTCAACACCGAACTTGCAGCAAGGACCTGATGCAGTTTTGGCACTCCTCTCCTCTGAACTTGCCAGACTAAGTAGGCTGAACCTTGCCATGTATATTCCTCGTTATTATGCCTCAAAGTGAGATTGACCAATCGGAGAGCAGAACCACTAAGCCCATATGAGCCCGTATACCGTCAGTACAAATCCAAGATGGTTGTTACTGACCTAACATGAGACCGTATACCGTCATTTACAGCCATTGTGGATTTTCCAAGACCCATCTCACATAGTTTACATAGAAATTCTGGTACAGAAATTCGTCATTCGGCATTGTTTGGGTTTTAATATAATTAATTTTGATATGCAAGGACGTTAATGGGTTTTTTTGCATCACGTTCGTGACTCTAATAAAGATTATATACTCAACAACAAAATATTTTAGTGTATTTTTCAAACAAGTAAAGTTTGGTTCTCAATATTGTGGTACATGTATGGAATCAAGTCACAAGAACGCAACTGCTACAGAAAAGCATGCACATTCCATGCAAAAGTTGACTTTTATGCAAGCTCCATGCATTTCACTACCCAAGAATGGGTATATATACTAGTACATGTGCGTTAACGGGATTCCATATGCATTGTTTAGCATCGTGCTGACAACAACCACTCAGAAAAACATCAAAATTAAGCTATTATTCAACATTACGAAATGCCGCGCCTGTCCGAAAATGAGCGTCCACGAACCATTGGTATGCTTGAAGCAGGATCGAGTCAACGTGATGTTGCAAGACAATTTAACGTCCATAGAAACACAATTTTGTGTTTATGGCAACGTTGGCAACAGACGAATGCAGTCAGAGACCATCCTCGGAGTGGCAGGCCACGCGTAACCAATAATCGACAAGACAACTGGATTCGAACAACACACCTACGAAATCAATTCCAGGCAGCAACAGTGACTGCAAGAAGCATCCCTGGTCTTCGTTGAATATGTTCACAAACCGTACGTCGCCGCCTCAGATGTGCAGGGATTGTCGCCGGAAGACCCGCCAGACGCACCATTTTGACAGGAAACCACCGTCAAGCACGTCTACAGTGGTGCAGACAGTGTCTACGCTGGACGGCCATGCAGTGGGGACAAGTTCTATTCACTGACGAGTCTCTTTTTGCACCTCAGCCACAGCAATGGACGGATTCGAGTGTACC
The DNA here is from genome assembly GCF_023055435.1 of Haliotis rufescens. Lineage (NCBI taxonomy): Eukaryota > Metazoa > Mollusca > Gastropoda > Lepetellida > Haliotidae > Haliotis > Haliotis rufescens. Next base: position 5,124,008 of record NW_025963835.1, on the reverse strand, counting down.
GACGTCGAGGCGAACGTTACGTCAATCATTGTGTCATGGAAGAAGATCAGTTCGGGGGCGGCAGCATTATGGTATGGGGTGGGATTACAGCAAGACAGGGGACCCGTTTGATAGTGGTAGAGGGAAATTTCAATGGACAGCGCTACCGCTACGAGATTATCGTCCCTGTTGTTCGAACGTTTTTGCGTCGTCACGGCCCAGGCATTACCTTTCAACATGACAACGCCCGGCCTAATATTGCTCGACTTGTTCAGGATTCCCTTCAACAAAACAACGTGAATGTCATCCCCTGGCCGGCTCGCTCCCCTGATCTCTAATCAATCGAGCACATGTGGGATGAGATGGATCGGCGCCTTCGACGTCAACCACGTGTTCTACAGACACTCCAGGAACTTCGAAACATGCTTCAGCAGATATGGACAGATATCCCACAGGACTTTGTGCGAGGCCTGGTCCATTCCATAAGACGAAGATGTGTTGCTTGCATCGCAACCAGAGGTGGACACACACGCTATTGATTTGAAAATTGACATTTTGGCATGTTCATGGTTTTTTTTATGAAATCACGAATTTTCTGAAGTCAAAATGGCAAATTAAACCATTTGAACAATTACAGGTGTCTTTTATCTGTTGCAAACCGAAATTGTTTCAGATTTGGTAAAAAACCTAACTTTGCATTAAATTTTATTCAATGTCATAGGAACTTTTGTTGTTCAGTATATAAAGTTAAAATTATCAACCTTAACGTCTCAGGTTGTAAGTGTTACGTTTTGAGGTTTAAGTTTTCACATGACATGTGCGACAAAGATACCAAAAAGTGTAAACTTTTCGGCATAATAAATTCGTTATGGTGTCTTTAGTTTCCGTATACGGTGTCATATTAGGTTAGCAGAAAAATATGACACCGAAAACGGCAACTAATGACACCATAACTAATATTATGATGACATCATATTGTATTCAAATCATAAGGATGTTTGTGCGTGTGTGTGTGTGTGTGTGTGTGTGTTTCTAGTCAAACAATAAGAAGAAAGTGTAAGGCATTTGAAAATTATACTTCTTAGAAGGCTCAGAGTTGGATTTTGTGTTGAGTAAATTTAACTTATGTGTTACCACAATGTCCTAAAGTGATACACTTATCCTTACAGGTTAAGAAACATTGCGGGAATGTAGTAAAATTTTTCGTATTTGTTAATAGTTTTGTACTCAGTATTTTACACAGAAGCAATTGAACATCAACAGGAAAACGTTTGATGCGATGCATCAACACGGCGGCAAACTGTTTGTTAGTCAAATTATATTTACAATAAAATAATTTCCCAAAAATATTTAATCAAGATATTCAAACGAATTATTGAGAAATTTGTAAATGAAATACCTTGTCGCTGTGGTTAAAATATCAGCATTAAATACTTACATAAATTGTTAATTGAAAATCAGTGTAATAATAATTAGGGTTTTAAACAACCTACATGTTGAGTCTGCGTACCAAATGCGATTCTTTTTCGCGTTCTACGTGCCACACTGCCGAGTCCCGAATACCCTCTTAGATACACCCGAATCCCGCGTACCACACTGCAGAGTCCCGAATACCCTCTACAGATACCCCCGAATCCCGCGTACCACACTGCAGAGTCCCGAATACCCTCTAGATACCCCCGAATCCCGCGTACCACACTGCTGAGCCCCGAATACCCTCTACAGATACCCCCGAATCCCGCGTACCACGCTGCTGAATCCCGAATACTCTCTACAGATACCCCCGAATCCCGCGTACCACACTGCTGAGCCCCGAATACCCTCTACAGATACCCCCGAATCCCGCGTACCACGCTGCTGAATCCCGAATACTCTCTACAGATACCCCCGAATCCCGCGTACCACACTGCAGAGTCCCGAATACCCTCTAGATACCCCCGAATCCCGCGTACCACACTGCTGAGCCCCGAATACCCTCTACAGATACCCCCGAATCCCGCGTACCACGCTGCTGAATCCCGAATACTCTCTACAGATACCCCCGAATCCCGCGTACCACACTGCTGAGCCCCGAATACCCTCTACAGATACCCCCGAATCCCGCGTACCACGCTGCTGAATCCCGAATACTCTCTACAGATACCCCCGAATCCCGCGTACCACACTGCTGAGTTCCGAATACCCTCTACAGATACCCCCGAATCCCGCGTACCACACTGCTGAGTCCCGAATACTCTCTACAGATACCCCCGAATCCCGCGTACCACACTGCTGAGTCCCGAATACTCTCTACAGATACCCCCGAATCCCGTGTACCACACTGCTGAGTCCCGAATACCCTCTAGATACCCCCGAATCCCGTGTACCACGCTCCTGAATCCCGAATACTCTCTACAGATACCCCCGAATCCCGCGTACCACACTGCTGAGTCCCGAATACCCTCTAGATACCCCCGAATCCCGTGTACCACGCTCCTGAATCCCGAATACCCTCTACAGATACCCCCGAATCCCGCGTTCCAAAAGCCTCAATGTCTCCCTCTCATTATTGCGGTAAACTTTCTGACAAATGTCAAGCATTTCAGGGTTTGAATATAACTAAACCTGAACAACTAACAAAATATCGAGGATTTTAAGAACTACTGGTCCAATTGCAATCTTATTAAAATCAGATCTTAGTTCTCGCTACCGCTAAGCAAAGATCTGAGGACATCCCAAAATGTGTAATTGCATGAATTTCCTCTACAATTATCCAGACATTGTGACTGTCTTATCCTCATGTCAGTCGACTGACAGAGACTTGGATACACAACAGTAAATCACTGGGGGTGTATGACGGCGACGCAGTTCATACACACTTGCCGCTTTGTGAAATCAAGGAAGCAAAATATCAGACATCATCCTCACGACGAATCTGGGATTCGAACCCTCGATAAGCGGGTTAGTGTTGTCAACATTCACATGGAACTATTCTCCAATATTAAGCTAACACCACATGACATGTACTGTTCAATGAGACCCGTGAGAATCCGGTGTAGAATAGGTGTTCAGCAACCCATGCTTGCCGTAACAGGCGACTATGTATGTCGTAAGAGGCGACTAACGGGATCGGGTGGTCAGGCTCGCTGACTTGGTTTTTGTTTGTTTCTTTGTTGTTTAACGCCGCACTGAGCAATAGTCCAGCTATTTGACGGCGGTCTGTAAATAATCGAGTCTGGAACAGACAATCCAGTAATTGACATCATGAGCATCGATCCACGCCATTGGGATACGATGGCATGTATCAACCATGTCAGAGAGCCTGACCACCAAGCATGGGTTGCTGAAGAAATATTCTACCCCGGATTTTCAGGGGTCCGCTGACTTGGTTGTTGCATGTCATAGTATCGTTATTGCGTTCACTAAGTCACTGAACACCTCGAACAAGCGTAAGCTAAATCCAAGTTTTAAGCGATTGTTTGTGCGTAGTGGTAATGGGACACTTTTGTACAGGCACAGGCGCTGTGCCTCGGTGTCATCTTTCATAATAACTTCCCTGTATACCCGGGGTACGATGACATGCAACCAGCCATGTCACAATATGGCCACCCGATGTCCTTGCGACAAGCAGGGGGTACTCACGACTCGGATCTGTTAGAGAGTCATGTCTTTACAACTCTAGGCCCATTATTTTTAAAGAGTGGAGGATATTCCCCTTCTTAAAACAGATCCTTCGTTTACATCCCTACACTTTGACAAACATTCGTAAAAGCCGTGTACCATGTTATGTAAAGATCAAATCGCGACGGAGCTTGGCACACGTGCAACAGCGGCAATGAACACAACCAACTGCCCATTCCTGAAAATAATGGAGATCTCAAGCAAAAGAATGACGTCACAGATATCTTAGCCAGGCTTCTCGGCCTTTGTATAACCGTTCAATCCCACATATCCCGATAATAACTCACAAACTTCAGACATTGAAGAATAATATTTTGTGACCTGCCAGTGGTAACTTCACGCGGTTCGAAAACTCACGCCGCTTTTAGTAAGATTCCAGCAATATCACGGCGGAGGACATCAGAAATGGGCTTCACACATTGTATCCATGTGGGGAATCATGGAAACCCGGGTCTTCGACGTGACGAACGAACGCTTTAACCACTAGGCTACACCACCAACACCACGGCCGATACACCACTGGAACTAGGGAGTGGAGGGCAGGGCAGAGGGTGGGAAGAAGGGGTGGTGGGGGGGGGGGGGGGGGGGGGGGTTGAGGGAAAGGAGGGAGAGGGCATGGTGGGAAGGGGTAAGGCCAGGGCAGGGCAGGGAGAGGTAAGGCATATCGGAAGGGAAAGGAGGCAGGGAGTGAGAGGGTGGCGGGGGGGGGGGGGGGGGGGGGGGGGGTTAAGGGAAAGGAAACGAGAGGGCATGGTGGGAAGGGGTAAGGCCAGGGCAGGGCAGGGAGGGTAAGGCATATCGGAAGGGAAAGGAGGGCAGGGGGTGACAAGGAAGGGGTGTGAGAGGAGGTAAGGGAGAGGAAACGAGAGGGAATGGTGGGGAGGGGAGCGGAAGGAAAAGAAGGAAGAAAAAGGAAAGTGATACGGAAAGGCGAGGGGGAAAGTTATGGGCAGGGCAGGACAGGACAGAGCATATTAGAGCTAAGCAGAGAACACCTACCTGTTTCCTTGCTGTTTCTGGTGTCTTTGTAATACATTCACCGCCCTCTGTCATGGTCTCCCATACCGTATTTGCCAATGCTGATCCGGCTAACCCTTAAGTACTGAAGAAAACTCAGAAAGGAGATTTAACAAGGCACGTCAGAAGGGAGCCCCTACTTGTTTTAATGAAAACCCATTCCGGAAATAATTCGCCATTATTCATCTTATACTTAACGTGAACGCAAAATGGAACGGCGTCTCTCACTAATCAATTTTCTAGTCATGTATTGAATTTCCGTCTTAACCATCTGTGAGGTTAAATGAAATGAACGGTTTGGAGAGATTGTGATAATGCGTGATTATATTCTGCTAAGAGGCTATCACCGGCTCAGAACCGTTGTCCGGCAAATCCCCGTTCAAGCCAGCACCACTATGTAAAGAAAAGAGAAGCAGTATGGAGGCCAGTATATGTGATGTCGTTTCCAATCAAAGTTTCTCCTTCCCCAGGGGCCATGTATGTACGGTGTTCGCCAACTTGAAGGGAGGATGGTGAAGTCTTCGGTAGATAACATGTATGGAAGTGGAAACGCAGATGTCCGCCTTCGAAGGGAGAGACACGGGTAAGAATTGTTGAATTAATCTACAGAAGTCAGGATCATACCGTGACACCTCGTTAATCCGGATAGTGAAATCGTCCGAATCAATGAATGTCCGGATTAATGATCTTGATCATTAGTGATGTTCGTTGAGCTCACAACATAAATTGTCCACAAGACGAGGTTATCGGATTAACGGGGTCCTGACTAACGAGGTGTTATTGTATTTTGTACTGTTTTGTGTCTGTAAGATGTTTGCCATGCGGATTGAGTGGATGGACTTGAAGCCGCTTTACAATATCCTGGCGGGGGACACAAAATGAGGATGATTCAAACAAGCTCCTGTGAAGATTTGAACTCGAGCGGTCGTTTTATCAACAAGGCTTTCCAACAAACCGATCATGAAGCAGCGGGTGAGTTTAAGTCGCTGTTAGTATATATCCCGATGTATAGCGGTAGCGAGACCAAAGATCTTATTTTAATGAGATTGAAGTTCTCCTTGGCGTTACTGTTCTCCGGAACACTAGGGCTGGGACGGGTAACTCGGGTGCCCGGGTCCGCTGGGTACTGAGTAGGACCCGGCTACCCACAGGACTACCCGGACCCGTGGTTAGTCACGTGATATATTGTTTAATGACAAAACATATCTGGAACTGTATGGTTACACTACAAGTCACTAATGTTCGCATTTCTTTCTGACTTTTCACCCACATTTTGTATCTCTTGAGACAGGGTAGGGTCAGGTAATAGGGGGTGGGTACCCGGTAGTACATTTGGACTCGTCCCAGCCTACGTAAATATAAACGTCAATGCAAGAGAATAAATCTGAATTTTCAACGGAACAGATTCCATTGGGCGGGAATGCACAATAGCGGTGAAACTCATATGAATGGATCACTGTAAATCCGTGTTAAACACCAGGTGTTCGCCAAAAGGGTAAGCATGTCCTGCCCTGGTGCTACATGCAGAATCCGAAACTGACCTGAACATTTTATTGGATTGTCTTTAGACATGGTGTCAATCCAACACTATGTCTGTGAATGTGTCAATCTCATCAAAATCATAATCTAAGTTCTCGCTGCCGCTAAACAAGGATCTGTGGACATCCCATTACGGGTCACGTGAGAACGATCTTTCGCGAACTTTGACCGACCACTGAAACGAATAACAGGAAGTCGACATCAGCCAATTAGAAAACAGCTTTCTCGAGCGTTCCGGCACTCGTTTCAACCTGGCGACTTCAGTTTCAGACTACGCTTGAAAAATATGTTGACACAGTCCTCGATTAAAATTTTGAAAACTGAACAAACGAACATTCCGGGATGTCTAATATATGGTTGCGATTGAATGGCATGCTTCCCACGTACTGTGCAACGCCTCCCTCTGTTAAATGTGAGAAATAGACGATAATTTTGACGGAATCAGTGGTATGGGCCGTAACTGTAGCTCGGAATACCCCGTGTTGACTTTTTCGAGGTTGCATGAATAGAAAACACATTCCGACTGTCACTTTCATGATCTGGTAAGCGAGGCTTTGATTAGTCGGATGAAAGGTCGTTCTGACGTGACCTGTAATGAGGTGTCCTCAGATCTTTGTTTAGCGATAGCGAGAACTAAGATCTGATTTTAATGAGATTGGTAAATGTGTCTAAATCAAAGGTCATCCATTTTTGAAGCTATAGACTATAGACTATACTTTTAAATGTGGTAACTACAACCTGGAAGTCGGGGAGTTTTATAACTATCTCGGCATACTTTTAACAGATAACCTGGATTTTAATGGGATGGCGAGAGCAGCAGCTAGCTCAGCGAGCAGGGCGTTTGGCCTCCTCATATCGAAACACGAGCTGCTTGGAGGAATGCAATACAATACGGTCTCAAAGTTATATGACCATGGTGTGGTCGGTGATAGGATACGGTGCTGGTATATGGGGAACATACAACATGACGTGCATAGAGGCTGTATAGAACAGAGCCATGAGATTCTTCCTCGGGGTGAGAAAATATTCCACAAATAAAGCAGTCTTTGGGGACATGGGTTGGATACCCCCTCTGTCCATCAAATTCGACTCAATAGGCGCCTCCGTAACCTACACCAAGGATGCGTAGTAAATCAAGTTTGTACGTGGAGTCACCCCTGGTCAACCAGAAGAAAACATAATGTAATCTTTAGGATACACAGGAAATGAGAATTTTTTGGCATGACGCACAAAATCCCCATTGATAACAGATACGGCAGTAAATATGTGTCATCGGAAGTGCAATGCAGAATGTTTGAAGAATTTGAGTGGAGGACATCCGTGGAATTACCGAACAGCAAACGTGGGACAGGTGGCAATAAATGTACTGCACCTTTAAGGATAATTACAGTGTGGAAGCATACACAAAAGTGTACACAAAAGCCTCCCTAGAACTCTCAGAAGCGCCCTGTCAAGGTTCAGATGCGGTGTTGCACCGCTGAGAGTTGAGACCGGACACTACGCCAATACACCTCTTGCAGAGAGAACCTGCCCGTTTTGTACGGATGAAATAGAAGATGAAAGGCATGTTATATTATATTGTCCACAATGAAGGTCTTAGGTTATATCTTATTTCCATTTGTCGTTACGTATGCTCTGATTTTGATAGTTTTAGTGATTTACAGAAAGTTTTTTAAACTGTCCAGCCCAGAATTGATTTTTACAACTGCCAAGACCTGAAAGAATATTTTAACAACCAGATCCAATGCTCTACACCATGTAGTACTATAGATTATTCTCTTTGTGGAATAACCTGGTACAGTCATTTATATCGTATGTAACACTTTTGAAAAGGTATACATGTTTTACCAATGTCATTTAGTCTCTCAAAACTCGTTACTTTATATGTTTTTTTCAAGAGTTTATTCGCAAAACAGCCTGAAGCATATTTTATTTCAACAACAGTCTGAAGCATACTTATGTTTTAGTGAGATAAAAAAAATTCGAGGACACCCACACTCCCCGCCCCGGCCGAATATCAAATGGTCGGTCGTTTATGCAAAAAGCAGAGTCGATTTACGATTCCGACTATATCATAACCTATGAATCACAATAAAATAGTGACAATACCAGGTATTCGCGACAAGGTGATAGTATCCTGCCCCACCAGTGGCACCCGTCACAAATACATGCATAGGCAAGTCAATTGTTAACCTGAGAAAACACGAAACATATGGTTCAAGTCAAAATGTGGAATTAGTTGTATCAAAATAGGGAACTGCCTCATACGCTATAGCTAACCAATTTTGTGATAAAGTTTCAACACAAGTAAATCTGTCTTGAAACTGTAGTACTTTACAACTACAATGCACAAATTCATTCGCAGTATTTTTGCAGTTCTATGGAAAATGCACCCGTTCTGAAAAAAAAGCTGTAACCTTGCTCAAGCGTATGTTTGTTTCAGAACATTTTTACTTCACGAAACTTGTCAGTGTTTATCCTCTTCGTATGTCCCTAACATTGTGGCACAGTATTCAGAAAACACCCACTGACATGATTGGTTGGTTGGTTTGTTGTTAAACGCCGCACTCAGCAACCTTCCAGCTATATGACGGCGGTCTGTAAATAATCGAGTCTGGATCAGACAATCCAATGATTGATATCATGAGCATCGATCCACGCAATTTGGATCGATGACATGCATCATCCAAGTCAGCGAGCCTGACCACCCGATCCCGTTAGTCGCCTCATACGACAAGCATAGTCGCCTTTTACGGCAAGCATGGGTTGCTGAAGATCTATTCTACCCCAGATCTTCACGGGTTCACTGACATGACAAACAGAGGTTGTAATTCGAACTTGGAAAATGTGGAGAAAAAGAAACTTCAGTACAGTTATACTAGAGCGTTTCAGGTTGGTCCTAGCGGAACAGACCACAGAGTGGGGCAGGACAAGGACGCTTATACCGCTGTGGAGAAACCCATTAGGGTTTTCAATGACAAACAAAAATATTGTTATCGTGACGAATCTCAGATTGGTTCCCCTCAAATGACACGACTAAAAAATGACACAAAGAGGGGGGTCTCCAGGATTTTCCCCAACTCTATGGATGGCATGAAAAACAGTTACATGTACTTTTGGTGTCCTTATGTCGGCTGTGACCTAAATGTTCGGTTATGTGTAAACTGTAAAGGTAGATCTGACCAGATCATCAGCTAAGATGTCGTTGATCTCTTCACCAACGCCCCTACTGTTGAAGAGCTGCAAATCCTCCGTCAAGGCATCTCCAACCTAGATCAACCACTTGATACCAACCTCCTCATAGACTCCATCACCGAATCCTGTATCACCTCAACCTACTTCACCTGGTAAGACGATACCTACGAGCAGATCCACGGCCTCCCATTCTCCCCCTTCCTTACAGAAATCAACATTTTGAAGAACAAGCCCTCTCCCATCCCAAATCTTAACCGTCTGCTGGTACAGGAAGGTAGACGCCACCTTTGTCATCCTCAGAAAAGACCTCACCACTCCAGCGCTTCAACAACCAGCGCACCCGATTTCACCAAGGAGACAGAGAACAAACAACAACTTCCCTTCCTCGACGTCCTTGTATACAGAGACACCAAGAACAAGATACAAACCGCCGTCTACAGGAAACCTGCCCATTCTGACCAGTACATTTACTTCACCTCTAACCACCCCCCACAAACTAAGTCTGGAATCATCTTCACACTGACCAAGACAGCCAAGAACATCTGCTCCAGCAACCTTGACCATGAACTTAAACATCTGCAGCACGCCTTCACCAATCTCAACCAGTTCCCTACCAAGCTATAGTCAAGAGGACCACCCATCTCCACCACACTCCAGCCCAAACCAAAACCAACCAGACCAAACCAGAATCCGCCCCCATCACAATCACCCTACCCTGCATTGTCAAGACCTTTCATCAAATCAGCAGATTACATACGCACCAAGCAAGCATCGACACCATCTTCACTGACTCCCCATCCCTCAGAACCATCCTGCAAGCTAGTGGCCGCAACCCCCTCCAACAAGCAGCCCCCCAAAGGAGTAATCTATAAGATTAACTGTGACTGTCGTGATTCGTAAATAGCTGAAAACTCCCGCCCAGTAGATACCCGCGTCAAAGAACATAGGACTTCAACAGCCGAAGCAAACGGCAAATCGACCCTCTCATTCCACCAACAAAAATTCCCTAGAAATCAAATTCAGTTTGACAAAGTCCAAATCCTCTCAACCAAACGGGGGCACGGGTGGCCCAGTCGTCTAAGGCGTCGCGATTCGCTGGGCAGTGCTGCGTCCCTTGGGCACTCCAGAAACCTATGATTGTGGGTTTGAAATCCCGGTTCGCCCCGATTATGTTTCTAGGTTTGTCAGCGCTATACCCGTGCTCGTGGGTTTTACTGAAGTGATAAACGTCTAAGACCTGCATCACTTTGGGCTTTCCTCCCACATTAAGCTGACACGCCGTGATATGACTGGAATACTGTTAAAAGCGACGTTAACCCCAACTCACTCACTCCCAACCAAACATCAGGACTTCACCAAAGAACACTCTCAGAAGCTATAGAAATGCACGTTTGATAAACAGAGATCAAGGACATTACAGCTCTTCTGCCTATGAAGATCAAATCAAGAAATAGACAATATTAATTAGGATCCAATCAGCTTGTCACAACAGCTAAATCCTTTTAATCCTTATCCTAACTGTACATCAGGCTTCACTACCTGTGTGCTTCATTACCCGTGTGCTATGTTATTCTTACTAACTGTACATTTGACTTCCCCCAATTAACTGTTAATCTGCATCGAATCACAACATGTCATACACACATACCTATCATCACTAAGTGGTCGTCACTCCAACTTGATAACGGTGCATCGAAACGTCGCTATATGCAATAAACTAGAAGTTGTAATCCATAAAGTTGTACGTTTTTTTCTGTTATGTGTTGTCCGCACAGCTGTTACTCGACAAAGCAACGCTGTATTCCACAGTAACTGCTCCCATTATAAGACATTTATAGTGTAGTTGAACTTTGTTCGAGTACAGAGTAATTGCCAGCTCGCCCTGTCATAGTGATGGCTGATACGGAAATCGTATGCTGTAAAATTGCCTGCAGCTGACGACAGGGCCAGTTGGTGTCCTAGTCGTGAATGGGTAGCCCAACGGGGTCGTATCGAGGTCAATCTATGATAAATATAATAAGGGTGTTGCCATCAACGCGCAGGCCCCGCTGGGTTCTGATCGACATAAGTAAACAAAATCATAAATTATGTTTTCCTTTAAATATAACTTCCATCTATTGATAGGAACAGCATTCAGGTGAACTACGTCTTCATCCACGATCATCTCCATCCTGAATGATGACGGATCGGTAAGGGGGCAACCATTTGAGATCAGCATTCTATTTTGAATGTTAACGAGATCGATTAATCAACATTAGCACATGCTCAGTTATTTAAAAAAAAATAACGAACTGTATTCTTTTGATGCTTGCCTGCACGGAAACGGCACAATATGTTTGTCCCAACAATGCAAGACAAACACGTATCATGCCTTCTTTTTTCATTAAAACAGGTGATTTGTAATTTTGTTAATTAAATGTGTTTTTTTCACAATCAAACATCCCTCTGAACTATAAGATAAGTGCAGTTTCAGTTTAAATCTGACTTTGCAACCGGTACTTTACGCCCAATCCCAACCTCACAAATTAAATGTCTTGTGGGACGCTCTTACATTTTCTCTCTTGCAAGGAATGCATGACGTGATGACATCACAAGCTAAATTAAGAAATCAATTTTCTTTTTATTAAAATCGAAAAAAGGTATAAAAACATTACATTCATAAAACCTCCGATTAATAAACAAGTATTTTGAATTGCTACACTCGTCTCTGAGATACAAAACTAACTATAACAAAAGGGAAGTAACTCCCACTTCGTTACATTGTGGGAATCTAAAGAGCGACGAGTAAATGGACTAAATTCAAATTATTCTTTGACATTGTTGTATCGTGACGTCATGGATTCCAAACGCGATTATTAATATGTCGCCGTGATACAGCTGGATTACTGCTGCTGACGGGGGCGTTAAACCTTCATTTCACTTCAGAGACGATACTCACTGTCGCTCGTCAGATATCAGAACTATTCACATGTTTCATAACATTGGTATTACACGGGAGTTCGTTTTAGTATTCTATATATCCTGGCACATTAATCATTTCATGGAATAAACATCCACCTGTCCTACATAAATCTAACACAACAGTGGTTAAAGCGTTGGCTCGTCACGCCGAAGACTCAGGTTCGATTCCCAACATGGGTACAATGTGTTAAGCCCATTTCTGGCGTCCCCCGCCGTGATATTCCTGGAATATTGCTAAAAGCGGCGTATAACCATACTCACTCACTCACTCACTCTGACATAAATGTCTATCAGTTTGAAACCTGCGCCACAATGTATGACTGTGTGAAGGGTCAGTAAAATCTTTTCAAGTCATTTATATCTCTTAAATGCAGTTATCATATACCAAACATAATCTGGACATCTGGACAATTCGTATTATTCCGGGACAAGCAGAATCGCTAATTTTTAGCTACTCGTGCCCCTCTCGTGGCCATTTTTGCGACCAGGCTCCGTCTAAGCGCAAACGGGCATAGCGAAAAGAATTGTCTACTCGATGCGTAATGATTCACGTATAGTTCCCCATATATTGTATAATGATGGAATCGGGACATGCCGTATTATGCAGCATGATTTAACACATATAACTGTATCTTGGGTGTATTTTTAGATGCAAGACATATGTAAGATTTAAAATTATTCCCGACTGATTCTTTGACCGAAGTACTTGAAGTCATACGGGTATTTTGATTGGTTTGTCGTATTTTCGCACATAACAGTCATCGATAGGGTACGAGTCTCGTTGCGGGTTACGGAAAGGGGCGAGTGGTGACGAATGTATCAAAATGAGGATGAAACGTTCATATTCTGAGTCTGTGCCATCGTATCGTGGATCATTTCTGTCAACGTACTTCAATAAAGTATAGACACATTGACATAAGTCAATTAAGGACGTGTGTGTGTGTGGTGTTCATATCCATTCATGTCAACACACAGATACTTTTCTACAGATTTGGATTGATTGATACATTTGTGAGCACGTATACGTCGAATTATGTGTATTGTATGTAGCTTTATTTTCAAAAGGGTAGCCAACTGATTCCTGTTTGTCGGTCGTCAAGCCCAAGGTCGGATTTGACTTCCCGCATGAGTACAATGAAGGAGTCCCACAATATTCCTGGAATATTGAAGTGAAAATTAATGTGGCGTAATGCAACACTGACTTCAATAATGTCTAAAAGTGATGGTCAGTGCAGCTGTTCTGCTGTTAATAGCCTAAGAAATAAGAGTAAACTATATTAGCAATGGAGATGTCTGTACTTTATTCAGTGTGTGATTACACATAATTTACTAACCCGATTAGCAGGGCACAAAGTACCGGGTTTCAAATTAAACAGATGTGCGGGTGACATTTTGTTGAACACCAAGAAGAGACCGACATGGTGACGCTATTCTCTGACAGTAACTATGTTAGCGAATAGGTCCAAGCTATTTAACAGATGAAATAGAGATAACGCTCACCGGATAAACGAGTGAGTGAAGGAGTTGGGTTTAACGCCGCTTTTAACAGTATTCCAGTTATATCACGGCGTGTCAGCTCAATGTGGGAGGAAAGCCCGAAGTGATGCAGGTCTCAGACGTTTACCACTTCGGTGAAACCCACGAGCACGGGTATAGTGCTGACAAACCTAGAAACATAACGTATAATTAATACCCCAACAGCCCGTCATTATCGCTTAGTCATTGCCTAGAAACCAAATGCAAGGGGCATCAATTCAAAATGCAGAGTTGCAACCCTTATCCTTGCAAGGATCCGATGATTGTTGGTTCGAGGACTGACCCTTGATTTCTAAGCTATACAAGTCCACGTGGGCTTCATTTAACTGGTGAACCTCCACCTGTGTCATTTTGGAGTTTTCCTCTACGAGTTGACACACTGTGACCTATCTGAAAAAGTATTCAAAGTGAAATTATACGACACTCACTCCCTCACTCCCAAAACATGAGTGACTGAGTATTGTTTAACGCCGCTTTTAACAATATTCCAGCAATATCACGGCGAGGGACACCAGAAATGGGCTTCACACATTGTACCCATGAGGGCAATCGAATAGTCTTCGGCGTGACGATCGAACGCTTTGACCACTGTTATGTTAGATTTATGTAGATTTATGACAGGTGGCTGTTTATTTAATGAAATGATTAATGTGCCAGGATATATAGAATACTGAAACCAATACCATTTTTATGAAACAAGTGAATAGTTCTGATATCTGATGAGCGACAGCGAGTTTCGTCTCTGAAGTGAAATGAAGGGCTTCACACATTGTACCCATGTGGGGAATCGAACCCGGGTCTTCGGCGTGACGAGCGAACACTTTAACCACTGGGCTTCTCCCGTCCATTCAACTTGTAGCTACATAGCTTGTATAAACAAGATACAATATCTTGGGCGAAATTGTCTCATGTGTCTGTAATAATGTCCATCCCCTAGCCACCATTGTTAGCTCACCTGACTATCGTCGTATCGTTGGTGTGAAAATATTCTCCTCAGAAACCAGAGGACCACTGAAGTTGAAACTTCACCTGCTTGTTACCACCAATGTCGTTCGACCCCCTTTCAGGTGTTTAGACCCTAAATGTGTTCAGATAAAACACACCAAATGTGTGACCGTTTGGGACTGAAACATATTCCTAAACATGTCTTGTGTTACATTCTTAACACATTTTTACAATGTGGTTTAAATAGTGAATAATACTAATCTAATAAGTGATATTTACTAATCTTCAGAATGTTTGTGCAATCTACCAGGCAGGATAGTAAGTTCGCTGTTTACTAACCTCCTGGCCGCTGTGTCAAATAAAGATAAATTTGGTAGAGGTCACTAGATTTTTTCCACAGTGCCCTACAAAACGAAAAAAATAAATTTGTAATTTTCAATACCGAAATTGGTTGGTTTGTTGTTTAACGCCGCACTCAGCAATATTCCAGCTATATGCCGGCGGTCTGTAAATAATTGAGTCGGGACCAGACAATCCAATGATAAATATCATGAGCATTGATCCACGCACTTGGGATCAACCAAGTCAGCGAGCCTGACCACCCGATCCCGTTAATCGCCTTTTACAAGCATAGTCGCCTTTTACGGCAAGCATGGGTTGCTGAAGGCCCATTCTACCCAGGATCTTCACGGGTTTTTGTAATTATATTGTTTTAATGCAATTGCACACCACACAAGGACCTTTATGAGTGTTTTGTTAGGTGTCGTGTCAAGTACTTTTCGTAGCGTCGATGCCTTAGCTACGATGTGTCATGTGGCCTTTGCAGCGTTTCGCTGAATGGTGGTAACTGTTAGCATTTTTCTTTTGTTCGATTGTTGCAACAACCCTTATTTCGGATTGCTTTGTGATATGTTGTTTCACCAGGAGGTGCTCTTACTAGTCATGAGGAGGGCACGGGTGGCCCAGTCGTCTAAGGCACCACAATTCGCTGTGTCCTCTGGGCACGCCAGAAACCTATGATTGTCGGTTCGAATCCCTGTTTGTCAGCACCATACCCGTGCTCGTGGGTATCACCGAAATGGTAAACGTCTGAGACCTGCATTACTTTGGGCTTTCCTCCCACATTGAGCTGGCACGCTGCGGTATAACTAGAATACTGTTAAAAGCGGCGTTAAACCCAACTCACTCACCCACTACCAGCCATGTACGGCTGTACATTGCAGGGCCAAGGTTGGCGAGAGCACTTTCTAGAAAGCGTCAACTGGGTAAAAAAAAACAATTAAATCTTGTCACAAAATCGTGATATTGGCTTTATTCGCTTGGTGTAACACAACAGATTGGACTATTATGCCCTACCATAGTTATACATGAACACATGCGGCGAAAATATTTCATTCAAAATCATGTTCAATATACAGAAAATGTCTGTTTTCAATAACCCGTTTGTTGATAAGTTACTTAAAATAAGATAAACTACACTGCACGTTCTCATATATTTCTGTTTATTTGATTCAAATATGTACATATTTAAGGATTCATATATTTTAGTATTGGAGGTGGTCCATTAATCATAGCACCATTTTATCAATAAAACCATAACATATCATTCCGTTTTTAATGGATATTTTAGACATAAGCATGTCAACATTGCCGCAAAAACAAGTCATTTGTATTGGGTTGAACACACACCATTTGGTTGGATAGAGTGTGGCACACAAATGTGTATGTATATGCGCTTACATAATAGTATCGTCACACCGTCATTATCCTGACCTTGACGAGCGAGTGAGTTGGCGTTACCTAAAGTGATGCAGGACATTGTGTGTGCCTGCTTGCTTGTAATGTTGGTTTTATAGCTGGCCAATGAAAATACTATGCCGCAGTTTAGCCTAGCATTCGTGACAAACTCGTGTTATTCCGGGACAAGCCGAATAGCGGGTTACGGAAAGGGGCGAGTGGTGACGAATTTTTAGCCTAGATACCTAACTCGGAAATGTATGGAGACGCCGACGAGTCATTTGCTTGTCGTAAGAGGCGACTAACGGGATCGGGTGGTCAGGCTCGCTGACTTGGTTGATGCATGTCATCGTGTCCGATTTGAATGGATCGATGCTCATGATATCAATCACTGGATTGTCTGGTCCAGACTCGATTATTTACAGACCGCCATCATATAGCTGGGATATTGCTGAGTGCGGCGTTAAACAACAAACAAATAAAACAAACATGCAACGCATACCCCTGATCGAAGTCTCTCTATTTCTTCTTGTGTGGTCTCCGATGGACACCTCCCCGGAACTGCGATGGAGGATGAGGATGAGGATGAGGATGGATGGAGGAGAACCTGTGCATGGGTGTTTGTCGTTAAAGAATTGACGGAATACTCAATTCTCTATAACAAAACAATTTTAAAACAATATGGAATCGAGAACATTCTCATCTAGTTCTACCATGAATTTGAAAATTACACGAATCGGATTGATCATTTAGACGTATCAAATAATAATATCAATAACCCTCTGATTGAAACAGTCGATTTGACGGCCGCATCACTACGGTAGCTAAAATGTATAGAAAAGCATTCCTTTCTCAGCCATTGAGGGTTCAGTGCCAAATTCAATTTACCGCGTTTAAATCTTACATGTAATATAAGGCAGTGTAATTTATTGTTGAACAATGCTGTAATTGTATTATATTGTTTCACAATAACTTAAGGAGTAACCCAACAAACAGTGTGTTTATATCCTAAATTCACCTTGGAATCAAAACGGGTGACAGTCCGCTAATATTTGATACATATACATTGAACCTATATACAAGTATAGGCTTGACTTCCGACCACAAATAGGCTTGCCATGAAAATGTGCAATTCATGTTATGGAAATTGGCTCCGACAGCTTTCCATACTCGAGCGAGAGTTCGTGTGGGCTTCTCCTACTTCAGTCTCCGCAAAATCTGTGTCGAGTCACGAGGCGTCCGAGCGCTCTGGTCAGCTGACAATCAACTGGCAGGTAAGAGCACGTGCTGCTCGCACTTTTTCTGATCCTTCTTGAGAAAAGACACGTGCATTCTCATCTCCTCCTGCATTAGGAAAATTTCTTTTTGTTTTTATACATCCTTGCGAGTCGGTTTCAGATGTTATTATTGATTTTGTCAGCGGAAAGGGGACATCAAGCTTGACTCTGGTTACTACTCTGGGTAATAATCTCTTGTGCTACCACATGATTTCGGAGTGGTTTCTAGCCACTGACCTACATTTCCACTTATCACTGACGTACATTTCCCACACAAACGTGGTGTTTGCTTTACGAGGTGTTATCGCTGCAAGTCCGAAATCTGGACTCGATCGCCACAAGTATTGCTCGCATATTGTGAAATGACACCCAATGTGTCATATCTCCCAATTTCTTATTTCGTTAAGCACACGAGCTGTTTCCCGAAGGTCAGATTCGTATAAACAAAGTTTTATAACGTCATAGCGGATCGACGAGGTGTTTGATGGGGCCGTTCTGAACCGAATTTCCTTCACGTTTCTGTATCACTTATCAATATCTACTACCAATATTCAACAGTTGCATACTATGTTCATTTAAAGTACAGAGATTATATATATGGTTATGGCAAGGGCATAAGGCGTAACTGGTATCTCTTTACACAGGCGCTTGTGCCGTTGCCTAAATACGTCTGGATCAGTTAATGTTACGAGTGTCAGAAAATGCACTATTAATAGGATAGTGCATGTCTGACACTTGTGATTCATCTAGAAATATTTAAGCAATGACACAAGAGCCTGTGGTTCGAATCCCGGATTTGGCCTCGTTAACGAATTCTCCATGTGCGTCACATTTGTCTTTCTCCGCTTCATCTATTATGTTTTCAGGTTTGTTACCACCGGGACAAGCTCGTTGTCAAAGACAATTCATTGTGAACTGTCTGTTTCTTTGTCAGTGTAGAGTCTATCACCTCAGCTCGGCCATTGTTATTCAGTAATATTTACACAGCTGCTCGTGAGCATTCCGGGTACGAGAAGGGGTGGCCAGCAACGTGGGGGTTGAGGCGACTGAATGAATCGAGTACAAGGGCTTGCTGACTTGTTTGATTGTACATTTGCGTGGATCGATGCTCATGCTGTCAATCACTGGATCGTCTGGTCCAGCCTCGATTTACAGACCGCTGTCATACAGCTGGATTATTGCTGAGTGCGGCGTTAAACAACAAACAGACATATTCTCACTCACTGTCTCGCCGTCATACAGCTCTCGTGCGGCTGTCAAGAACAAGACCGCCTGCGTGGTATTGTGAATAGAGCGTCTGTCGGAGGTCGGTGACTCGATCCTCTCCACCTCGTATCTAAATACGTATAAAGAGGGTACTTGTTGTAACCCTGCCTGGCATTAAGTAACTACAAAGAAGGACTTGTCAGCTTGTAGTGTTTGTGTGAGTGGGTCATCCATGTTAAAGCTGAGCTCAGTTCTCAGTGGGCTAACATTATAAAAGAGTTTTTAGTTCGAACTAGTCAAAGCACACACACACACACACACATGCCCGTCGCTGTATAAGTGCACCTCAACTCACCTCAGATGTGAACAACCATTCACAGTCTACGCTGCATAACCTTCATTATTCAATGCCGTATTGTTGAAAGGTAGACATTCTGACAATGAAGACAATCTTTGTATCTGGATGG
The DNA here is from genome assembly GCF_023055435.1 of Haliotis rufescens. Taxonomy (NCBI): domain Eukaryota; kingdom Metazoa; phylum Mollusca; class Gastropoda; order Lepetellida; family Haliotidae; genus Haliotis; species Haliotis rufescens. Next base: position 5,104,489 of record NW_025963835.1, on the reverse strand, counting down.
AAGAAAGTCGCGTTCAATATCTAGGGTACTTTTTGTGCCGTATTTACATACTAGTGTATCTTTGCTGCTTTTTCTGTTTGTTCGTTATCGTATCTGGGTCAGACAAACAGCGAATGACAAAAGGGACCAGCCATTTCACAGTCGCGGTGGTTGGAAGCGAGGTACGTTAGGAGCGACAAGGCGGGGGACGCAATCAGTCGAGCAGTACCAACGGATGTACTGTGTCGCCTCATACGACCATGATCCTTGCTAATGTTTTCTTTAAAAAAATACCTTTTTTAATGCGCAACCACTGTATGTATTTTCAATTTGAATCGTAAACATGACCAAGAGTACACGACCTGGATATATGTTCTCGATATAACACATCGCATTACGTCATCCGGGCAACTCAAGCAGGTGCAGATACCTTCACACTCAATCACATTTAGGGCTGATTGTTTGTTGTTTAAAGTCAGCTATACGACGTCGGACTGTAAAATATCAAGTCTGCATCAGGCAATCCAGTAATTGATATTATAAGCAATGATCCTCGCCCTGTGGGTTCGATGATGCGCTTTTAACCAAATCACCGAATCTGGCCATTCGTTCCATGAAATCGCCTCTGACCCCTTGCTGGTGACCGACCCAGACCCCGAATGCCCACGGAGTCCGCGTGAACGGGCACACGGATGGTGTTTAACGTCGCGTCCAAGAGTTTTGCTCTTATATAGCGACGTGCATGCACGTGTGTGTGTGTTGCTGTTTGTACAAGTGCGACAATGCCGATTTTGTAGTGCTAGTCCACTGAGATACCATGCCGCAGTTTTACATGAATACTCCACTCAGACGCAGTATACTGACTCCGAGCCGACCAGTCCTTGTTTTAGCCGCTTTAATGTCAAACGCCAGACAGGATAACAAGAAGTACCGTCTTTTAACGTCTTTTGGTATGACGCGGTCGGTTGACCTAGTGGTTACAGCGTTCGCTCATCACGCTGAAGACCCGGGTTCGATTCCCGACATGGGTACAATGTATGAAGCCTATTTCTGGTGTCTCCCCTCGTGATATTGCTGGAATAGTGCTAAAAGCGGCGTAAAACCAAACTCACTCACTCCAAACTGACGGAAACCCGCACTGAGAAAAAAGTCAAGTGAATTCTACTAAATTTCACTTAATTTGTCACAGCGGCCAGAATGTTACTAAACAACGAATTTACTATGCTGCCTGTTAGATTGCACGAACACGATGAAGATTAGTAAATATCACTAATTTGATGTGTATAAACACTTGCTTGATAACGGTATTAGAACCTACACCGAAACGTCCCTCCTAACTGTCATATAGAAGTTGTTCAATATTAACATGACTGACACTTATCGCGCCCCCGTATATCGTTAGAAGAGATATTCTGATATAAATATTCATGCAAAGCTGTAACAGCTGCGACGGCGTCTATTACATTTCAAACCAAGGTTTGCACGCAATATACAAAAAGAAATATAATCTGGCTGCGGAATTATAAATGAGCGACAAGAGTTACAGTTAGCCTGACAGCTGCTACAGCCTGCTTGTGACATCTGGAGTTTCACATGAGGTGCATATTGCAACCTGAACATGGGTTAAGTTTCAAAATGTCAATTCCAGGTTTGGGTAGCGAAGTTCTCTATACAGTATCTACAAGACTAAGGGTATTTAATGCAATAAAAGATTTGTTTATTGTGTAACACCACATGACGCATGTTCCAGCTATATGACGGCGGTATATATACATCATCTTCCCGAGGCAAGAGAGTTAACTGACTTTAAAAGTCCAGTTTCCACCCTTGCCGAACTTGGCTGGAATTACTGGGCTCGATCGTAGCGCCACCAGTGGCTATTACGAGTTATGTCCTTTCTATGCCTCTCCTTTTGACCAATCAGATCCAACCTCTCGTATCACTTGCATTTGTTTCAAACAAAACGGTGGCGCCAAGTCAAAGACGATCTGATCGATAATCAGTGTCTATGTTGTGATAAAACACATCGCGCAATGCGTGAGCACCTTGATTAAAAACATGAAAAGATTTGGAATAATATCTGTTGACAACGAGTTAGCGGTGCACATGCTTTGCAAATGCGTGTGTGTGTGTGTGTGGGTGGGGGTGGGGGGTGGTTAACCAGTCACCAAGAAAACGTTTTGATGCGTTGCGTCAACACGGCGGCAAACCCTTCGTTCTTCAGGTTAAATTTATAATAACACAATTTCACTAGAATATTTATGAAGCTGTGAATTCCCGCTGTGAACTTTGATGGGAGGGATTAAAATGCGATTTATCTAAGTATGAATAAGGGAAGAAAATGACAAAATAATATAATATCTTAAAGAAAATAAGTTGTTAATTCAAATTTAGATTTAAACAATGAGAAAAATGTTCTTAACAATGTTATATCAACACAGACACGTGTATAAAAATAAATACATGGTATACACGGTATATGGTCTCTGGTCTTCAGCAACCCATGCTTGCCGTAAAAGGCGACTATGCTTGTCGTAAGAGGCGACTAACGGGATCGGGTGGTCAGGCTCGCTGACTTGGTTGATGCATGTCATGATCCCAATTGCGTGAATCGATGCTCATGATATTAATCACTGGATTGTCTGGTCCAGACTCGATTATTTACATACCGCCTTCATATAGCTGGAATATTGCTGAGTGCGGCGTTAAACAAGACACCAACCAACCAACCGTTAGGATACGATCACTCAGTCATATATAAATGACATGCGACTTTCATGAAATATCAAGTAATTTTTAAACTAACTAGATCTTGATCAAATATTTCGAGTCATGTCTTTATAATTGAATTTTATATATCATAAAACCAGAGCCGGTAGCATTTTAAACATCTCGATTCACTTTGACGATATCGAAAACCTAAAAAACACTTTCTCAAACCGTACTGTAGTGAAATTCACTGCAAACAAGGCGGAGACAAACGAAACAGTTTTGGGTCAATGTAAAATATGATTCTTTAATAACTGATGCCTTTTAAAAAAGAGTTTGAGATGTCCAGGTAAACTGAGAACAAAATAGAACTCATGCAGTTTCATAGTTTCATATATTTACCATGAATGACACACGGACAGTGACTGTTGCAGATCGCGCATTATGTTGATTTTCTAGTAATTATATCAATATTTAAATATCGTCATTATTGTCCAATCATTGGACGAGAAACTGGCCCTCGCCAGTTTATTCGTGTGTATTAGACAGGAACCCAGTCTATTATTGCTCGTCATGTGTGAATTACGCGAAGATATTTTAACTGATTTACATATATATTACCCGATGCAAAATTAATATAAACTGTTCATTTGAGTTAGTACATAGTTAACGTTTGTTCGGACATTTTCATTTCTGTTATATAGAGGGGGCAATAAAGTATTACCTATACTGCAAGTGCATTTATATATCAAAGCATATAAGAAGATAAAGATACCATCATTTGTCGTTTACGAGTCTGTATGTCGTAAAATATCATCTTTCTCATGTCCTACACAAGGGTGTTCATTACCGAAAATATTTCAACCGTAACATTAGCTTTCCAAACTATGAAATAGAAACTTTATAATTAGCAGCAAATTCAAGCTTTAAAGTTTCTATTAAGTTAAACATCTTTACGGAGATGCAGTGAGACGCTAAGTAGATCTTTGGCACGTCCTTTTTTTCTAAAACGTCATAAGGAAGTAAGAAGTTGGAAGCGGTGTTGAGCTTTCAAGTTTCATTCTAAAAAACATAATTTCTGAAGTGAGAAGAAGGAAGCGGTAAAGAGTTTTCAAGGTTTTCATCTTTAAAATAATAAGTTTGAAAGATGAATTGTCAAGTGTTACCCGTACCTTACGCTTTTCACTGATTTCGAGTGATCCATTCATATACGAGTATTTTTCATCACTATATTTACGCCCAGTGTAATCTGTTTCGTCAGATAACCGATACTGATTATTCTCTGGCGTTGACGTGTTAAATTTAGGAAGCAGGTGTGAGAATTTGTAACTATGAAGAATCTTTGATAGTGAAATAAACTGACACATGGTGCTCGTTTCCCCCGCAGAAAATCTGAAATATTTGTAAAGGTAAGCAAAACATATGGCAAGTTACGGAAGATGATGAGATTGTAATATATATCATTATGTGATCTATCATGTCCGAAGTCCAGTGAGGGAGGTGGCGACCCAACACAACATTTGAATCTCACACTTTTTTTATATGACTAGATCTACACGCTGCCATGTTGTGTTTGTCAAAAGTCGCCGTTGGTCAATCTACAGCAATGAAATACGTCATGTGATAAAGAAATAAAATACAGCCCTTTCCATAATCATGAGAAGTCCATTGTCTAGAGTTAAGTGTACGATTCCGACTACATCATACCCATGCGTTTATGAATCACTATCAGTTAGTGATGATAATAGGTGTTCGCGAAAAGCTGCGCATATCCCGTCCAACCAGTGGCACCCTTCACAAACACGTGCAAAGGCAAGTCAAATGTTCACCTGAACGAAAACGGAAACATATGGTACAAGTCAAAATAGGGAATTTCATTGACATCAGTTTGATCTCCCATTTTTGTCGTAAAAGGCGACTAACGGGATCGGGTGGTCCAGCTCGGTGTCTTGGTTGATGCATGTCATCGTATCCCAATTGTGTAGATCGATGCTCGTGATGTCACTCACTAGATTGTTTGGTCCAGACTTGATTATTTACAGACCGTCATGTAGCTGGAAGATTGCTGTGTGCGGCGTTAAACAACAAACCAAAAGCCCTGTCACACCGCCGAAGGCCTGGCTCGATTTCCCACATGAATACAATATGTAAAGACTTTTCCCCGCCGTGATATTGCTCCAATATTGCTAAAAACGACGTGAAACCATTATGTATTCACTCGTTGTTCTCAGTTCGGGCGGCATCTCCAGTAGAAGCAAACATTAATAAGTTTCCACAATTTTCCCAATCTCATTAAAATCTCGCTGCCGCTGAACAAAATATCTGAGGACATCCCATTACGGGTCATGTCAGAACGACCTTTCGTGAACTTTGACCGACCACTGAAATGACTAACAAGAAGTCGACATCAGCCAATTAGAAAAACTCTTTTTCATAATCAAGATCGTTATTTTGTTCCGGCCAGCACTTTTCCGTAAGTTAAAATATTCGTCACAAGAAGTGTTACATTGTCATTTAACCAGCATAACATTTGTATCATGCTTTTGATTTCTTATAAACGGTATCATATGTGTGCCTCATCCTAGACTTAAGAAAATTAAAATTTGTCATAACATATTACGTCAAATATTTAGTCTTCATAATAACAATACCATTGTCAGAAGCATGATAAAACTTCGTAACGAGCAACAAGAGTCGTCTCTAAGTCGCAACTGTTGCGCTCGACTTGTCTAATTATCATGCATGGAATCCTATTTTTACCATCCGTTTCTATTGATCGGATCTTGTGATGGAATGAATAATTTTGGAGAAGGATATTCGGGGCTTACAAAACGTGAATATCTAGAGATCCTTTCAAGACTTGCCATTGATCTATTGATTGTTATGTCAACGTACACGCACTGAAGACAGGGCAGACATTGGAACGTGAATGCATCATTTGATTCTGGCTGTAAGGCTATCATTTCCGTTAAAAATCGTTATTCGTCAATTTAGTCATGACTGCCACAGCTGGTGTTTTGGTATTCATATCCTTTGCATTGCTCACATCACAAATATTAAAATCGTTAGTTTCCTAACAGCAGATTTGCTTGAACAAATAAAGCGCGATTTCGATCTGAGACGTGTTTAAATGAGATATCAAGAGGAAATCATATTCTCTAAATATGACAGCTTGTGATAAAAAGGTTATGGTACATGTAAGAATAAAAATTGTTTTTGTTTAAGACTTTTTACCTACATTTAATTGTCAATCTCATTAAAACCAGATCTTAGTTCTCGCTATCGCTAAACAAAGATCTGAGGACCCCCCAGTATGGGTTACGACAGAACGAAATTTCATCCGACCAATCAGAGCGTCGCTTACCAGATCGTGAAAGTGACATTCGGAATGTGTTTTCTGATCATGGAACCTCTTAAACGTTAAGACGGCGTACTGAACGACAGTTACGGCCCATACGACTGATTCCGTCAAAATTATTATATCATCTATCTCTCGCTTCCGTGGGATAGACATTTGAACGGAGGAGGCGTTGCACAGTACTTTGGAAGCACTGCCATACAAACTCAACCATATATTAGATATCCCGGAATGTTCGTTTGATCAGGTTTCAAAATTTTAATAGAGAACTGTGTCAACACATTTTTCAAGCGTAGTCTGAAATGGAAGTCGCCAGGTTGAAACGAGCGTCGTAAAGCTCGAAAAAGCTGCAATAAAGTTTAGTGTATACATTAGAGTCACCTTGCTTGTATCGCATATCATCAGTTTTAAGCACAAACATACGTGTTCAAACTGCACAAAACATGATCCAGTGTTTGTTAGATCATATAATATATCAGTATTGATTTTAGCCATGCCTCTGACATTTGAATACACATTGGACCGCCTCCGTGGTCTTGTGGTAGAGGGGGCGGTCGGGTAGCCTAGTGGTTAAAGCGTTCGCTCGTCACGCCGAAGACCCGGGTTCGATTCCCGACATGGGTACAATATGTGAAGCCCATTTCTGGTGTCCCCCGCCGTGATATTGCTGGAATATTGCTAAAAGCGGCGTAAAACCATACTCACTCACTTGTGGTAGAGCGTCTTCCCGGAGAGCGGAAGGTCGGGGTTTCGATCACCGGCCACGTCAGACCAAAAAAACGTTAGAAGATGGTACTTGTAGCTGGCGCTCGGCATTGAGGAGCTAAAACAAGGTCTGGTCGGCTCGGAGTCAGTAGTGCTATAATAATAATAATAATAATAATCTATATTAGTGCAATAAACTTGAACGCGTCGTTAAACCCCATTTCACCACCAACACATTTGCAGGTGCTTCAGTTTAGTGTTCGGACGCGTTGTGAGCATGTACAAAAAAATGGGATATGATAGTATTACTCACCTGAGATACCTCTAAAGATTGGGGTAAATAATATTATGTCTTTGGCTACCCATGCTTGTCGTTAGACGCGACGTTGCTTGTCGAAAGAGGCGACTAACGGTATCGAGTGGTCAGATGCGTAGATCGATGCTCATGATGTCAGTCACTAGACTGTCTGGCCCAGGCTCGATTATTTACAGACCGTCGCCATATAGCTGGAGTATTTCCGAGTTAAACAAAATATTGTTTAAATCGGTGTTAAACCAAACTCTTTCACTCGTTCGTAATGCTCTCAACCCATGGACGGACCACCCAAGGCTGCTCTATTTACAGGCCTACCTGATAGGGCTAGAACCACTATTTACAGACCGTCGCCATAAAGCTGGAGTATTTCCGAGTTAAACAAAATATTGTTTAAATCGGTGTTAAACCAAACTCTTTCACTCGTTCGTAATGCTCTCAACCCATGGACGGACCACCCAAGGCTGCTCTATTTACAGGCCTACCTGATAGGGCTAGAATACGTAGACATGTTTTTCCTGTAATAGTTAATGTTTCTTTATGCACAATGAAGTGTAGATGAAGTCCGGGAGTCTACGTAAACCCTAGTCTTGATGAGACATGAAATTCAAGAACATGAGTATAGTGCTGACAACCAAGGGTCATAATCAGGGCGAACCCGGGATTCAAACTCGAGGTCCGCGGATCCTGACATGACCAGGAAACTCTGCACAGCGAACTGCTTGGCTCCAAACCTTTGGGCCACCAATGTCCAAGGTGGGTAGGACATTATAACACGTACATTCTGAAAGCATCTTGTATCAAACGAACTGTCAATACAAGACATTAAATGTTTTTCTTTTCATTTGGGATATTTTTTAACTGTTGCCCAGATAGTATTTTCCAGTATTTGTAACAATATGCAGCTCCCTGTTTCAAACTTCCCCCTCAATAAAAGATGAATCGGAAAATCGGTAGAATCAGATTAACCTTGTCAGTTCCGAGATACGCCTTATTTTGGGATGGCATTATTCACAGTGAAACAAGCAGTAATGATATCGTTCTCTATGCACATAAAGAGACATGCGTTTAACGGGCGGATCTGGTCTTGGTACTGTTTCTGCTATCAATGTGCAAATAATTGATCACGGACCTCACTGATGCCACGGATAGCTTCGCCCCAGGCAACAATCGGAGCTCGGTTTGTGTCGGTATTCAATAGTTAACCAGACCAAGTTATTATTGCACGTTGTCTGTGGCCTGATGTCCTCCGAAAGGATGATTTCTAAGAACTGATGCAGAATCCTAATGTTTTTGTATATATTTACTCGAATTAACACAGTGTGCACACCCGTGTTACATTTATACTGCTATAGTGCTCCATTTGCTCTAGAATGTCGTGGAAGAAATTTTGATATTTGTTAAAATATCATATGTAAATGGGCTTAAGATGTTTGGGCTTTTTTCTATTAATCAAAGTTTTACACAGCTTTGCCTAAGTTAACAATCAGTGTCACTGTTGAAATCACAACTCCTCGCGTCAACTCAGTATAAGGCCAAGCCTATCATGCGGCGAGAGTGGTCACTCTGGGTCACAAATTATAGCATTGCGGAGGCCTTAATCCCCTGATGCTTCAATGTTTAAATGAATTCAAGTCTCTTAAGGAAGAGAATATTTGGATGTCAACTTCTACATTATGAGGAACACAACGTTTCGGAGTATGTACTGACTCCTTCATCAGGTGAAAAATGCTACTTCTTGGAGATTTAAGGTGCGCTTTCCGACATTGTGCGTATTTCGCACACGGTAATTACTGCTGTGAGGCTGAGAACATACATATATATATATATATAGAAAAGTAATAACATAACAAAGGTTGAAACCTAACAAGGGTAGCCACATAATTGGCGCTGATAGGTGGTTAGCAATGGACAAATGGAAGCCAACACTAAACAGTAAATTAACGCTGATAGTTGATAGCGCAGGACAGCTGGAAGCCAGGACTTATATTATGACAGATAGGCAATGGGCCCTGGGTAAACGAGAGCCCGGGGGTAATTAGCACTGATAGGTAATAGGATGGGCAAGTGGAAGCCAGCTAGATAATTAGAACTGACAATGATCAAAGCAATAAATCCCAAGCTGTGGGCAGATAGGTTCCCTGGTCACGGTTCAGGGCTGGCCGGTGTCTCCTGATGTCAATGGCTTCTTGTAGTTTTCTTTGTCGCCAGTTGTTGTTGTTGGTAGACACGACTTTGGAGGCTCCCCACATGATATTATGGTCTTGGTTCTTGAGGATGTGTTTGGAAATAGCGGATTTCAGGTCTTGTTTGTTGACCGAGGTCTGATATTCTTTCAGTATGGTGTTGAGTGGTCTGAGGGTTTCTGCAATGTACTGGTGGCCACAGTTGCAGGGGATCTGGTATATAAATCCTCTATGGGTTGGTACATGGTCTGCTCCTGTCTCTGCCATTGGCTCGTTGATGGGTCTTGACATCTATGTTGGCTTTGTTCTTGACGAGGCGGGACATATGATGAGTGACAGGGCCTTGGTAGGGTAGGGTGATTCTGATGGGCGATAGGGCAGGTTTGGGTCTGGGATGGGAGTTTTGGAAGGTCTTGAGGGTGGTTTTGGAGACGAGTAGTTGTTTTGGGAAGGGTAACTGTTGAAGACAGTGAAGGTTTTCATGAGATGGTCCAGTTCACTGTTGAGAGCATGAAGGTGGCAAATGGATTTGTTTTATCTGGGACGGTGGCAGTTGTAGTGGATGTGATGAGTTTTGAAATAAAATATGTTTTAACTACCTTAGTTAATGAAAACTTGATATATAATGGAATTGCTGATTACAACACCTTCCGAGTAGCTGAGAGTTAGGACACGAAATCAGATGATCAGTCGTCGGAAGATCCGTGTTTCATTTGAACCTATAACGATAGGTGGAATAACATCTCTTAATATCAGCATGTCAAAGCTGTCTGGCTTTTCTTTCTTCTTGGGATTTGGGATGACCCCCTTTGGTCAGTCAACTGCAGATATTAAACGCTTACCAGGGAAGATAATTCAGAATAAAGTCCTTCAAGACAAGCTTGTTGCATGCAATGTTCTCCTTGTGAAAGAACTAAGATAAATCGAGGGTGTTTCTCTTTTTAATTCACGTTTTAAAAACACAATACACGAATATATCACGTTATTCTTCGACAATATATCTCCATGTTACACAAGACTTCTCGTTTATACCATACCGTTTGTACATCCAGAGGTGGGCATCTTTGGTCATGCATTCAGCAAGAAGAATGTTTGACACACATTATGTCATTGTTTCGAGACGTTCAATCGTCTGTTCGTGTTTGGTGCTCGCTCCGTTATATTGCTGGCATATTGGTGGAATAATACTAAATCATTCTCAATCACGTGCGTGTGCATCAAATAAAGTATATTAACTCGTCTATAACCTGAAACTATAAATCTTACTCTAGTTTTCAGATTAAACGATTTACCAATATTTACTCGCTCCAACGATGGCTCCAAGTCCATGGATTTACGGTAATTCTATCCTTATCATAGGCAAGTCCAGATAATGGGACAGTAAGGACGCCAGTCTTTAAATAGGACAACTTGTTCTTTATTGTACAATCTAGAACATATATTTTTTTACAATAATCATTGCCTTAGAATAGCCTTAGGGACTTACGCAAGAAAACAGCATTATCACTATCCCCCGCCATGGGGCACATGAGAACTGTCTTTTGTTTATATAGTAGTGAATATAAACTATGAAAAAGAGTCATATATTACCTCAAGAAGACAAAGGAACTTGGGCCGCAGAAAAAATGATTAAATGTGGAATTAATACACACAAGAGACCCCTTCTCAATCTGAAGTTATGAACAGCCCAAGTGGATACCCTGGTCGGTCTTACAGACCCTGATACAAATATATATCAAATACAGCCCATGCAAGTCTATAATGTTTGGCAAGTCTAAATTACTGCAGTATAATGAAGAGAGTCACTGGGCTCCCTTTTATATATTTTTATTTAGATGACTGAACAACTGTTTTTTTCTGTACGACATGTTCATTTCAGAGACTAGATGTTAGTCTATGGATACCCCTACTCTTTAAATCCTGTATCTACACCATGCCTACTGATAATGTATAGGATAACACGTCGAACCTGCCTGAACGCACGTCTAATACCGAGATCTTTATAAACCTGGTGTTTAGTCGCGGTGTCGAGGTCAAGCAAGGCTGAACGAAATTCACTATGTAAGCGGGTCACGAGAAGAAGTGTGTGCGAGCATCTGATGAAGAAGAAAAGGGTGTTCGGCATTACTTATAAATATATTTTTCCGATGCGAGTCTTCTGATTGGCCTATGACAGACACGTTGGTGATGACGTCACGCTAAAAATAGCTCGCCAGCAGTCACGGTCAAGTGAATAAAAGGTCAACGCCACTGGATAGCCTTACCCAGCTCAAAATCAGAAATCAAAAGTGTCACTAAACAAAAAATCAACAAAAAATGGCAAAATATATACCAAAACTCAAATAGCCAAATCTGGAAAGTACTAAAAAAAACCCTAAATAAACCAAAAATACTACACCCATCCAAAAAAATCGACAGAATAATTACTAAACTACAAACAGGCCACACCAAACTAAATAATCACCGTAAAATAGCTAATCTACACACAACAGGAAACTGCCCACATTGCAAACAACAATAAACACCAGAACACGTACTCATTCACTGCACACACTTCCATACACACCGAACAACACTACAGACCACCCTAAATCTTAAAACCGGACTTACACTAGAATCAATCCTAAACCCACAAAATAAATTAGAAAAATTCAAAGCCTTAGGCATATGCCTAATTAAAACCGGACTAATTAGTCGCATTTAAACCCCAAATAAAATATTAAAACCAAAACTACCTTATCTAACAACCACCCAAACACACACAGCTCCCTTAGTTCGTCCCCCACCCACTCTTGGCATTCTTTCCAAATCTCAAAATTACTATATAAGCATCCCCTAAGCCCCCCTCCTGGGTTGCACAAACTCACTTTTCCCCTTTTTGGAAACACATTAAATGGCCTGGCCGGGCCCGTGTGCGACATACGCTTGCAGTCGGAAAGCGCACGTTAAATCTCCAATATAAGTAAGTAAGTAAGGATAGCCTGTGTTGCGAGTTGGCCCTCGAGATAAGCGAGCCACATATTTTATTGACACTACTTCTGATGTTCAGCTGGAATGAATAAAACACCCTAGCGTTTTACCGAGGTGGTTAAATATATCAGTGTACTCTCATAAATGGTCTGGGTTTTTTTTAAAAACAAAAGTTTATAAAACATAACCACCGCAGTGTTGTCTTTGAAAATTGTCCGCTTACATCTGATGACAGCATTTGATGGAAGTGAATACTTCAATGTCTCTCGTTCAGTTTGTTGTAATACTTGTGTTGGTACCTGTGGTGCTGGTGGTAGTGATGGCAGCAGACAGCTGTTGCTAATTTGCTGCTGCTGCGGTAGATGACTGTTTACTTGCTGCTGCGGTGGTGGTGATAGATAACTGTTTACTTGCTGCTGCTGCTGCAGCTGTGATGGTGGTGATAGATAACTGTTTACTTGCTGCCGCGGTGGTGGTGGTAGATAACTGTTTACTTGCTGCCGTTGCGTTCAGTTTGTTGTAATACTTGTGTTGGTACCTGTGGTGCTGGTGGTAGTGATGGCAGCAGACAGCTGTTGCTAATTTGCTGCTGCTGCGGTAGATAACTGTACACTTGCTGCTGCGGTGGTGGTGATAGATAACTGTTTACTTGCTGCTGCTGCTGCTGCTGCTGCAGCTGTGGTTGTGGTGGTGATAGATAACTGTTTACTTGCTGCCCCGGTGGTGGTGGTAGATAACTGTTTAGTTGCAGCTGTTGTTGCAGTGGTGGTGGTGATAGATAACTGTTTACTTGCTACTGCTGCTGCGGTGGTGGTGGTGGTGGTGGTGGTGATAGATAACTGTAAACTTGCTGCTGCTGTGGTGGTGATAGATAACTGTTTACTTTCTGCTGCTGCAATTGTGATGTTGGTAGATAACTGTTTACTTGCTGCTGCTGCGGTGGTGGTGATGATAGATAACTGTTTACTTGCTGCTGCTGCGGCGGTGGTGATAGATAACTGTTTACTTGCTGCCACTGCGGCGGGGGTAGATAACTGTTTACTTGCTGCTGCTGCTGCGGTGGTGGTGGTGATAGATAACTCTTTACTTGCTGTTGCTGCGGTGGTTGTGATAGATAACTGTTTACTTGCTGCTGCGGTGTTGGTGATAGATAACTGTTTACTTGCTGCTGCTGCGGTTGTGGTGATAGATAACTGTAAACTTACTGCTGCTGCGATGGTGGTGGTAATAGATAACTGTTGACTTCCTGCTGCCGCGCAGGTGATAGATAACTTTTTACTTGCTGCTGCTGCGGTGGTGACAGATGACTGTTTACTTGCTGCTGCTGCGGTGGTGGTGGTGATAGATAACTGTTTACTTGCTGCTGCTGCTGCGGTGGTGGTGATAGATAACTGTTTACTTGCTGCTGCTGCTGCGGTTGTGGTGATAGATAACTGTAAACTTACTGCTGCTGCGATGGTGGTGGTGATAGATAACTGTTGACTTCCTGCTGCTGCGCAGGTGATAGATAACTGTTTACTTGCTGCTGCTGCGGTGGTGACAGATGACTGTTTACTTGCTGCTGCTGCGGTGGTGGTGGTGATAGATAACTGTTTACTTGCTGCTGCTGCGGTTGTGGTGACAGATGAATGTTTACTTGCTGCTGCTGCGATGGTGGTGGTGATAGATAACTGTTTACTTGCTGCTGCTGCGGTGGTGATAGATAACTGTTTACTTGCTGCTGCTGCTGCTGCTGCTGCTGCTGCTGCGGTGGTGATAGATAACTGTTTACTTGCTGCTGCTGCTGCTGCTGCTGCTGCGGTGGTGGTGGGGATAGATAACTGTTTACTTGTTGCTGTGGTGGTGGTGGTGATAGATAGCTATTGGTTACTTGCTGATCTTCATCTGAATGTTTTGCATGGATATGTCGTACCAGGTGGTAAGGCCAGACATACTGCTTGGAACATTTGGAGCAAATATACTTGTTGACACATCACTGGTTGAATATGAAATGAACTCCACACCTGTCTTGACCACACTATTTATACATTTTGAAGATTGGGCTCTGGAATCCAGCTGTTGAACGTTTTGAGATAATCCATCCCTTTGACAAAGATTTCTTTCTGACCAGCTCTCTTTCTCTTCTTGAGTACTTTTTTTCCACTCGCCAATACTATCAGCAGACTTAAAAATTCTCTGCATTTCTTTTTCATAAATAACTTCCTTGAACTGGATCATCAGCCATATCTTTCACATGATATACAGGTATACCATCTCCATAATATCGTCTTCTTATGATAAATATTCCTTCTGTCCATTTTTCTTGATAGTCTCTTTGAAAAGTATGTCTAAGATGAGACAGTCTCACTTGAACACCCACTTTGAACTTAACATGTTTCTTGATTGGTTTAGCCCTTACCTTCACTTTAGTCACAAACTTAGATTTTACAGGTTTGATTAATGTGTCATTGTATTGTTCTTTCCATACTAAAGCTTAATTCCTCTTATTAATGTCTGATGGTGTTCTTTCGTTCAGTGATCTGTGTGGTCTGTAATTCTAGTCTTTAACCAGATCTTGTAGTACACCCAGGTAATGATATGTTTGCTTGTGTGTGAAATATATGTACATGGTAGTCCTGGGGGTACGAATAACACGCTCATCATAGGACGCTTTGGTTTTATTTTGGGTCACATAATACGTAATTCCCTTTGTTGTTATTGAATTCACGGCCTTTGTCCGACCTTATGATCTTTGGCAAAGACGCGGTTGTAAATATTTTCCCCATGACTTTGACCACAGGATCTGGGGTTTTGTTTTTCATGGGTTCCACCCTTAGATATCTTGAAAAAATATTGATTGTTATTAACAAGTACTTGACTTTGTCATTGTCCGAAGCTATGTTGGACACGTCTGCTATGTCTATATCCCACCGAGCATTCAAACCTGTACCTACCACTCTGTTGCGCTTGAACGTATACCTCAAAGGCCTCTGAAGCGAATAGGCATCTTCGGAAGCAAGCCACTTCTTAATGCGATGTGATCCGATATCAAATTTTCCATCCTTTTTCACAATATGATAGAGTTTAGTTGGTCCAGAAAAGGAGACAGGATGTTTTGGATTAAAATAATCACAAGATAAATACTCCTTCCTTCCTTCATCGGGCTTTGATAAAACTATAAATGAGAATAACTCTCTTTACTACAGGTATTCATATCACACGCTTCACTTCAGGCTCAGTGCAGCCGGTCCATTGCCTGCATGGCTAGCCGAGACAGTTGGCATACGTTTATCCTTTACCTCCTGCATACCAAGGCAAAACACACACACATTATTCTCCATTCTGTTGTGGTTTTAAACTGTTATCAAAGAAAGGCAAATGGGATATTGATTTACTGTTTGTTTGATTACAATTTCAAACAAGAGTTTGCCACTAACGTGGCTGTATCCCCCGCCCCTGTTGCAGAATTTATGACATAATATCATCTAAACAGACCCTAACCTCTTTTAACCGAGGTGGAACTTGTCATGGAAATTGTAAAAAAAAGAAGAATTTGCAACCTAAGTCCATCTTGTTGCCATGGAAACGTAAAAAATAAAAATCTCTAAAATTTCTAAATAGCAAAAGGCACCAGTTCAGCATGTACCTGACAGACCTGCAAAGTTTCATGAAAAAATATTGAACGGTTTGTGAGTTATACTCCGGAAACGAGCCCTACCCCCACAGAACCTCAGTCCATCTTGTTGCCATGGAAACGTAAAAAAAATAAAGATTTCTTCAATTTCTAAATAGCAAAAGGCACCAGTTCAGCGTGTACCTGACAGACCTGCAAAGTTTCATGAAAAAATATTGAACGGTTTCTGAGTTATACTCCGGAAACGAACCCTACCCTCACAGAACCTAAGTCCATCTTGTTGCCATGGAAACGTAAAAAATAAAAATTTCTAAAATTTCTAAATAGCAAAGGGCACCAGTCAAGCATGTACCTGACAGACCTGCAAAGTTTCATGAAAAAATATTGAACGGTTTATGAGTTATTCTCCGGAAACGAAACGTGACGGACGGAGCCCGTTTCTATTTCCCCCGCCAATTTTGTTGGGCGGGGGATAATAACACTTACACATCGTCCACTTACGGGCACATACTTAACACCAACATGACTGGGTAATGACAAAGAGATTACAACACGGTGGCGGTCAAGAGGTCATACTCTATCCAACACATTCACTAGGTTTCTGAATGGAACACACGCCAGCGGTGGGCAGTTGCCCCCCTAGATTTTTCCTAGAAACAGTTTTATTTGAATCAAGTTGGGGACAAGTGATACTTGTACAAATATTTGCCCCCCCCCCTGTCAAAAAAAAGTTAACTACGGCCTTGAAATCATTGGACAATTTTAGTAATGAAAAAACCCGTGAAGATCCAGGGTAGAATAGGTCTTCAGCAACCCATAATGCCGTAAAAGGCGACTATGCTTGTCGTGAGAGGCGACTAACGGGATCGGGTGTTCAGGGTCGCTGACTTGCGTGGATTAATGGGAGACACCGCCCCACATTTGCTCGCTAGGTGGCGCAATTGTACTACTGGTTAAAAGCCACAACCGGTCAGCTTTCAAAGTGGCTCGTATCGAAGATTCACTCGACCGTTATCAACAATGCCAAGATACTGCTCTGTTCCGGGTTGTAAAAATAAGATTGGAGGACATAAACACCCTTAAGACCCTGACCTGCAACAAAAATGGCGCCTGGCCGTAAGAAGACTTGATGTTCCAACAAAGAATCTGTGGAAGCCAGGGACAGGCCACGTAGTCTGTAGGGCTCACTTCACTGATGATGATTTTGTGGATACACAATTAGGTTCGTAAAAACAGTATTATTTTTTCTGTTGAGAATGATAAATAATTATCTATGCATGGTTTTCTTACTGTTTTTTTTTTTGTATGTTGGCAAAGAAAAGCGAAAAAGCAGAATATATTAGCCTATAACAAATATCGAATAGCCAATATCCTCATGATACTGGTAACTGGGCCCTGTTTATCAGCTGTTCATTCACAGACCCAAACATTAATGAATAAGCCTAAACATTTGATTGTATATTTATTTATGTATGTTATTATGTAAACAATCTTTCTTTTATTAACTATAACTATGAAGTAAATTTATTCATAGACAAAAATGTACTTGTCAAAATGTGATTTATTAATATTGAATAGCCAATATCCTCATGCTACTGGTAGCTGGGCTCTGTTCATCAGCTGTTCCTTCACAGACCCATTTACCAATGTTTACCTCAGTTAATGTGATGAAGTTTCTGCTTGCATAAAGCAATGTAAAGATATAATATATATAATCAGAGCTCCATATAACTTTTTGACCAATTGAGTTTTTACTCTAGGGTTTCTATTTTAATTGGGTTATAAGTATAACATTTTTCATAAGGTAACCAATATTATTTCACTCATCCATTCATCACCTTATTGGGAATTTCCCAAAATGAGTGAACATTTATTAGATGTATATAACTGTACTTAATATATAGGCTTGACTCAGAAAGTAAATTAGCTCATAATTGTGTTTCGGAAATTAGCCCCGTTGTACGCTTGCTGAAAAAGCTTCATTGGGTACTGTTTTTACACATTTGAGTTTTTCCTTTAATGCGTTCGTTTTTGTACGCAAGATAATTAGAAAGTATTTGGGTTTCGAATATGTTTTGGGAGTATTTTACACAAATATGCAGCTTATCTGTAGGTCTGTTTTGCGTACACACACACACTTTGATAATGAATATCATTAAAATGACCTTGAATGTGTCTTCAACTTGTGTATTGTTGATTTATTCCATGTTTGCAAGTGAATTAAGATATTATTATTTTGGTTGATCCATTGTTAATGTTTGTTCTTGTTGCTTTGTGTTTAATTCCTGTTTTTAAGGAGCCATACAAACGATGACAAGCCTGAAGCTTCCCACTGAAAAATTACTCAACGAGGCCTGGGAAACTCAGTTTTGTACAAGTTTCTATTATTGGTAAACTCTTTAAGTAAATCACTGGAGGAATTTGAGGTAGATCGACATGTAACATTACTTCAGTGTAGAAATATTTTCACTTGCATTTCTATTTAATTAATGAGACTTACAAAAAATTAAAAGCTACATGCTTATTTTTTTAATTCTTAAGAGGAAAATCACCTCAATATGCATTTGTTTTTATTTCAACAAATTGAAACCTTTCATTTTTCTGTAACTTACGTTAAATGTATTTAACATAAGGTGAACGAAGTCGTCTCCGGGCAGCTGCGGTTCCCTCCATCCTCCCACATACATCATGCACCGGTACATCAACACTACCAACTTGACCAAAGAGGGCACATCAACTCCGTGAAGAAGAAGCTGACAGAGCTATATGGAATGTGTCGTCGGAGGTGGAAATTGGTTTTGCAGAGGATTGTGCTATCACAAGCCCAAGTAGCTTGAATGAGCCTCTTGAAACATGTCAAAGTAACTCTCAGTCTGTGCAGTGCAGTTTGTTAGAAAGTTGTTCCATAGAAACCTACATCAATAATCCCAAAGCTGTTTTGTACTTTGCTGGTTTCCAAGATTATGACCATTTCATGTTCTGCTTTCACTCGCTTGGTCCACCAGTTTTTGAACTGAACTATCAGTGTGAACTCTTGCACCCAAAAGACCAATTGTTTTTAACTCTAATGAAATTAAGACAGGCCAAGGATGACATAGAATTAAGTTTCTTGCATGGCATATCATCATCCACTGTTTGCCAAATTGTAATAGCATGGATCAATTTCTTATATTTCCAACTGAAGGAACTACAGATATGGCCATCAAGAGCAACTGTTGATGATCACATGCCACAGATTTCGGTAAGAAGTTTAAAAACACTAGAGTCATTTTGGATGCAACAGAGATACCAATAAAGAAGCCATCTCATGTTGATGCTCAGAGCATGACATGGTCTATCTGTAAACATCAAATTTGCAGCCCAAGATGTTCAAGTAAACACCCCAACAATGTTAAAAGGCAAATCACAGTTAGAACCAGAAGATGTTGTTAAGGACAGAAGAATTGCTTCAAAAAGAATCCATGTTGAACGGATAATTGGTCTGAGTAAGACTTTCAAAATTCTGAAAAAACATCTCCCAGCAAGTAAAGTAGTACTTGGATCGCGGATTGTTTATGTTTGTTTTGCTGTTTCAAATTTCAGAAATTCCATTGTAAATGAATTTGCTTGAAGCATCTCTTCTTTGTTATATCTGTGACTGAAATTTGTAGTAGTTGTAGAATTTTATTCAGTAGTGTGAGTGATTGAGAATTGTTTTACTCCGCTTTTAGCAATATTCCAGCAATATCATGGCTGGGGACACCAGAAATGAGCTTCACCCATGGTACCCATGTCAGGAATAGAAACTGGGTCTTCAGTGTGACGAGCAAACACTTCAACCACAAGGCCACCCACTGCCTTATACAGTAGTAATATAATCGGTATGGTCACATGGCCTATAGTACAGTTTTCCGTAATAATAAGTGGTCATGTGAGAGCTCGTAATTTGAAAACATGTTTCATATACAGAGCAACAGATTTATGGAGATGTACATTTCTTGTATTTAGCTAATTGACCATTGAATGAGTGTTGTTAAAGCTATGAAAAGGTAAATACCTTATTCTAATCACAGAGTACCTAGGGCATATAAACCTAATATGATACTCATCTTCAACAAAATCTAAATAACAATATGTATATAAAGTGTTAGAGTTATCTACATTTTCACATTTATGGAGCTGAACTGAATTCATTAAGGCTTTAAAATGTGACTGGTGGTGTTGAAAATTCAATTTGTAAGGTAAAGTCTAACAATACCTAATATGATGTGTTTTATTGATAAACTAATAATTGAAATATCATTAGTCAAAAGGACTGATTAAGAAAAAATGAGTTGTATTGAATCATTGTATAATCAATGTGAGTGTTGTAGCAACTGTTGTGAAACTGTAACAATGAGTGTACACGATCAATACTATTGACAATCACTTCTGTGATATATATAGTCCTACATTGTCTGAAAAGTACTTCATTATTTGCACCAACATTTTTCAAAAGTTGAATCATTTAGATCAAACATGTCATTTTTAGTCAACCAGACAGTCTTTAACTACGAAGAACAACAACGGGCTCACAATATTTCAGTTATTTGAGGCTTATTCCACTGAAAACATATTCATACAAGGCTAACCTTACATTTGTACTGGCTTCTGGCTTTCAACTGAGTGTGAAAATCTCCTCACGACCCAAACAGTTTATAGCATGTAACTTGTGACACAAGCACGTCATATTAAAATGTGAATCTCTCTTGTGTCAAAGCAATTGCTTCTTTTCATTAGTTATTTATGCATATGGTAAACTTTGAAAGGCAAGATGAAGGTGACATGCTGTCATTTTTGTTTGGTGGTATTACTATATTTAGTCAAACAATTGATTGGCAAACCAAACCACAGTATTTTAACTTTGCCAATGACTTGTAATTGTCTCAAACCACAGCAGATTATTATTTCTAACCCTGTGTACCGTATTTACACCTGAGCTCAATGTACCACTCCACTGATGCTCTTACAATGTGTATGTACATCGTGGTAAAAGGTTGTAAACCTGTTCAGTGAAATCTGAAGGAAATCCAAAATCTCTCTTGAGTGTCTGAATAAACATATGTGTATATATGGAACATTATTTGAGTACTGTGTAGATTCTTCAAATGGAATCTTCATGAATCTTCAACTTGACACTAAACTGTCTTAATGGTAGCTAAATCATATTGGACATGTGCATGATTTACAATTCAAATTCATTGCAAATATAGATCAAGGCACAGAATATGCATGATGTATGCACAATATCATAATTTGTATTAATATAACATTTGATGTTGACTTGAGCATGTGAAACAAATTGATATTTGGAAAAGATGTAAACTTATTTGGGATTTACATCCAAGCATAAAATGATACTTTAGTTATAAAGACTGATGAACAGTCACCATTTGTCACAATAAATTTTCAAAATGTTGATTTGACCCTGGAGACCAATTACCGAATAAGAGAAAAGAACATCATCAACAAAAAATCCAGGGAATATTTCTATTAGATCTGGATATAACTGTATGACATTTTTAGATTTTGAGTTAATTTCAAGAATAAGTCAACCTGAATGTGCTTAATACACAAACACTACCATTGGGAATCAAACATACATGTACAGTTATTACCATTGCTACATACACAAGCTCGGACTCATAAATGCCTTAATGATGTTTCGAGGGGAACAAACATAATTTACAATGTAGAAGCAAAATATGGTCTTAGATGTTTGGTATAGAACAGTTCAAGTTTTGGAATTAATGAGTACTGACAGAAATCTGTATCAACACTGATCTTTTCTGCAAACATGTCACAGAATGTGTAAACAACAAAATAGCAAAATTGAGGCTTTGCTAAGTACACCTGTCCCTGTACCTGACAGTAGTAGTGACTACTGGGATTTAAACAAATCTGATTGTTTACATTGTAATGAAGATATGGAAAATGTTTACCAGGTCCTTCCAGCATATGGACATTTCACCTCCACCAAGTTATCAGCATTAATAATGGCATCTGGCGTAGCACCCAGATAGGGTTCAGAACAGGAAACAAATAGACCTGCCTTTTTTTTTAGATATTGAACATGGACTCAAATGTTGAAAGTGCTCTTTTCTCATACTGCTTTCCATGAATTACAGGCTTACATGAAAATAAATTTGTGGACACAATTGATTTGCATAACTTCTTATTTCTTCAGTTGGTCATTTTGGTCACTTCTCCAAACCTTGAGGCTGTGAGGTGCCACTTTCTTTCTGTGTGCCCCCCTGGGCTCCGAGACTGGTCTTGCGTTGCTGCCTCAATATCTTTTGCAGATTCCTCAGTTACCTGTAAAGATAAACAAAAGTCAAGACATACAAGAGATGCCCACTACAATATTTTTTCACATAGTTTGTTTTACATGTCAGTAATCTGAAAAATACCTAATATGCAAGTCTATTTTTCTGTTACAAGGGAACTTATCTGCTTGATCATGATTATGCATTTTCAAAATTAGTTAATTGCATTTTACAAATGACTCATTAACACACAACCCCAAACAGTAAGATGTTGCTATGTTTCATCACAAGCTATGATTTTAACTGTGTATTACAAAGATCAAATCTGGAAGACTTTAGGTTTTAAAGAAATTTACATGTACATGTATTATACAACAGAATTTCCAGTGTTGAGTACCGTCAGTGCCGTGTCAACCATGTACTCTGTAAATGGCTGTTTAAGGTAGTGATGGTCCTCAGCAGCTGTCTGGACATCAGCCTTTGGGTGCAGATATCTCAGAGCGATATTATGATATGACTTTGAGCAGTAGTTTGTCATCATGTTGCGCACATGATGATTGTAGCCACTCATCTGTCTGTATTTGTGTGGCCTTGGATCTTCCAGCATAAGCTGAGACCATTTTCTTTTAGACGGCAGTTCTGCAGCTGTTACAGTGATCCTGAATACAATATTTTGATACTACATTGGCATAATAATCCTGTTCAAAACAACACTTATACAAATATTTGAAAACTATTATCTCCCATAGACCACTACATTGAGTGTACATAAAGATGTAACATATTTTCCCCTTTGGAATAAAAGGCTTACTTACACATTGAACTAAAACAGCACAAACTTTTAAACGGCCTACAATCCTCTAGAGACATGCAAGTATAACTTTTAATGAAAATTTTCTTAACTACATAACTGTACTGGCAGTGTATTTCTAGGAAGTTTCTTAAACTGGTGTTTAGAGTCCATAATAGATTCTACTCTAGAAATACCGTACTCTAAAATACCTCTCCCTCAATGACACCTTCAGCTGAACTGTAACACATGTTGAAAGATATCTCGAAACTGCAACTAACTTGAAACTGATCACTTAAAGTTCAATTCAACATAAACAAGTTAACACACAATACCTTTCATGGGAACAGTTCCTATCAGATCATGAATTTCTTTCTCTTGTCGGCCGTCTTGGTTCCTGATTTGGTGTTTTATCACTGTCAATGTCTGGAGCTTCAGCCTGATGATTTACTGCAACTCTGGTGCCTGAGCTCGTGACTTTACACTTGACAGACGTGATGCATTCCACACCTGACTTCCCTGTTCAGTGATGAATGTGCAGGTCCTTTCTGCCAAGTTATTACTGTAGGACCTGAATATCTGTTTTCCCCTTTTGGAACATGACCAGGTCTCTTTATTCTTACTTCATCACCAAATGAGAAATGTGGAGTTTTTGCGCCTCGCAAGTTTTCTGCTCGCTTCTTGTACTCCAGCTGCTTTTCTCCTCTGAAAACTAAGCTGTTGCACCATGAAAGTTCATCTCAGACTTGAAAGAATGGTTTCATTTGTTCATCAAGTTTGTCTTTTCTGGGCCACTCAGACTGCAGAAATTGGGATATCTGAATCAGAACTGGCTCTTGACTTGTTGCTTGCTTTAATTCACTTGCTGTGATTGAAGGAACTCCATCGGACATAATCATGTTGATTATATCCTCCTCAACCGGATATTCAGTAATTTCTTCATGCACTGGAAGACGTGACACGGCGTCTGCAACATAGTTTTTTTTGCCTGGCCGATAGGCGATTGTGTAGTCATAGTTCAGAAGTCGTGCATTCCATCTTGCAATGTGCATATGCTGATGTCTTGTCCCTGTAAGTCAGGAGTGTAGTTAGTGCTTGATGATCTGTGATCAACTGGAACTTTCGTCCCCACAGGTAAGTGTGCCACTTTTCACATGCCCATACACAGGCTAAAGTTTCTTTCTCTCCCACTGAGTATTTCCTCTCAGCTTCTGATAGGGTACGTGATGCAAATGCATCTGTTCTTTCACCAGTGCTATCTTTCTGTGAAAGAACGGCCCCCAGACCATATCCCGAGGTATCTGTTGTAACAAATGTATCCACGTCTGGATCAAAGCGACCTAAGTCAGTACTGGACTGGATAAATGCCTTCACTTTCTCAAAACTAGCTTGAGCTTCTGGAGACCACACAAACTTAGCATCCCCTCCTCATCGGTTCAACTTGAGTGGAAAAGGATGGAACAAACTTGGAGTAATATGATGCCAGGCCAAGGAATGATCTTTGGGTTGTAGCATCGGTGCGTGGCGGAGCATCTGTGAAAGCCTTCACATGCGATTGGTATGGTTCTACACCTGAAGCGCTGATCACATGACCAAGAACTTTGATTCTCGGAATTCACACTTGTCATTGAGTTTCAGACCGGACTCCTTGAGACGTTCAAGAACTTTGAAAAGATGTTCATCATGCTCTTTCTCAGACTTGCCGTGAATAATCATATCATCCATATGACATTCGACACCTTTCAGTTCCTTGAGAATAATCAACATCATTTTCTGGAATGCTGATGGTGCAGATGCAAGGCCAAAGCATACTCGTTTGAAGCGATAAAGTCCGTCATGAGTGATGAATGTTGTCAAATCTCTACTTTCTTCTGCCAGTTCCACTTGATGGTAAGCAGATTTGATATCCAACTTTGAGAATACTGTTGAACCATGCATCTTTTGAAATACCTCTTCTGTGTGAGCGAGTGGGAATTTGTCCACAACAATAGCCTCATTTGGCTTTCTCAAGTCAACACATACCCTTGGCTCTCCCGATTTTTTCCATGCAACATGAAATGGAGAAACCCATTCCGAAGCATCAACTTTTTCAATAACTCCTTCTTCTTACATACGAGATAATTCTTTGGATACTTTCTCTCTCACTGCAAGCGGAAGGTGGCGTAACTTCTGTTGTATTGGTTTACAATCGGCCTTCATTTTCACTTTGTGTACGAATCCCTTGGCCAGACCTCTACCTTCAAACAGTGACTTGTACTCTTGAATAATGTCAGTACCCTGCTTATTGCCCAGGACAACAGAATCCACTTCGTTGCATTTCAGCTCTCTGCCAACAATAGAATGGTCAAGAGAATGTATCAGGTCAAGCCCTAGAATGCAACTTCCTTTTGCCACAATGTAAAAAGTCCCTTTAGTACGACTGTCCTTGTACTCAACCGTAGCTTTGAAGCAGCCTTTCACGTCGATGGGTTTGTGGGAATAGTCAGTCAGGTTGATCTTCGATGTCTGCCTCTTTAAGGAAATGCTTAGAATACATCTCTTCTGACAGAATAGATACTGCTGAGCCTGTATCTATGAGCAGCTTGACTGGCACACCACTGATTGCGACATCTGCAAAGGTTCCTTTTGTGCTTTTGACACTGTTCACTGTTAGAACCTGAACTTCTTCTAGTTCATAATATTATCCGCCTACAACATTGACTGAAAAGTTTCCAGCTTTCTTGCAAACTTTAGAAAAGTGTCCAATTTTACCACAATTCTTACACTTTTCTTTCCTTGCAAGACATTTGGAATCATGAATGTTTAGTTGAACCACATCGGAAACAGCGCTGCTGGCAAGAGGGGACTTTATCGTTATCATGGTGACCTTGAACCTTTTTTACCACACCTTTTGGTGACTTGCCCTGTTTATCTACAGGCCCGAATCCATGTTTCTTGACGTATCTGAAAGAAACATTCCTCGGCTGACTCAACGTACTGGTCCCCTGAAGAGTGCCCTCCAAGACATAACAAATATATCGATAGTTGATTTTGTCAGTCACAGTAGGCCTGACAGTGACAGAGATGGCGCTTATTTGACAGGCAAGAAAAGGGCCTAGCAGAAATTGCGGTGCATATCGCAGATTATCAATGTAAGAATACTTGATACATAAAAAATGGGTTACATACCTCTCGATCAGTTCAAGTTTCCTTCCAGCTGTCGAAGCTTTTCGTTGAAAGAGCGCACATTTGAGTTTGAGTTTTGGCACGGACCATTGCAGGTACTGGCTGGCCATGTTTACATGAACTTGGCTACGGCTCTACTTGAAATTCGCGCTTATTGATTCGCAGCGCATTCTAATCGCGGAACCGTCACAGAGTATGACCACTAGTACACGCACGTGCCTGGTGGATTAGTACGGCGGTACTCCTCATTGTCTGGTCCAGACTCGATTATTTACAGACCGCCGTCATATATATAGCTGGAATATTGCTGAGTGCAGGCAGGTGATATGGACTTAAAATCGTGCAACGAAATCGAAATCCGGTTCGTAAACTGTCATGCAGATTTCGGTCGATTGCAGGATTTGCAAAGCAACTCGTTGTCAACAGGTATGTTTTTAATAAAGGTGCTCACGTGATTTCATGCACTTCGCGACGTAAACCTCGTTTTATCACAATTTAGATCTTGATTATCGATCAGATTGTCTTGACTGGGGGCCGCCATTTTGTTTGAAGCAAATGCAAGTGATACGAGAGGTGGAATCTGATTGGTCCATAGGAGAGGCATAGAAGGGACCTAAATCGTAACAGCCACTAGTGGCGCTACGATCTAGCCCAGGAATTCCAAAATACCAGTCTAGTTCGGCAAGGTTGGAAACTGGACTTTTATAGTCAGTTAACTCTCTTGCCTCGGGAAGATGCCTGATGATCCTAACCCGGACCTTATGGGTGGTGTGGCTGCTTGTACTAGTCTGCACTAATGTCGAGTTTATAGTTCTAGCCCACAGAGAAATTAGATGTTGCGATTTATGAGGATCCACTTCCACAAAGCGACCTTTGCACTTTGACTTTTGTAAACATAATACATCAACACCAGAGTATAATCCGCCGATTCCATTCGGCGTAAACGCCGAAATAGCGGCGGAACTTGGCTGAATATTCACTGAAAATCAGTGATGACACCAGGTGAAAGCCATGTGTAAACCGTAACTAAAGTATGGGAGTTATAACAGTCTTTGTGCTAAGATCGCTTTGTGCATATCGATCCTGTTCGATGATGCGTCAGTCGATGTAATCACAGGCACGAGATCTCATATGACGCTGTCTATCTTCAGGATGTCGATTAAACGTCTGGCTGATGAAGCTGGGGACACCTTGACATTGTTGGATGTAGATGGTTTCCTCTTCGCCCCCGACCTGACTGAAGACGTCATCAAAGGCCTCAAAAAGTTTCCTTTCCGGGATGATGACGTCATGGTGTGTTCGTATCCCAAATCAGGTCAGTTAGTGACTTAACGTTATTGTGTTTATAATGTCACATTAAGGTTGCAAGACTTCACGGAATAACCCACGAGCAGAGCAATGATACTCACAAACATTTTGATGTTCGATTTTTTACAGCCGCTTTGAACTGTGGCAGTATTTCAGTTATTTTGCGCATGTCAGGCCGGGGGCTTACAAGTGTGCCGACGCGTGAAGATCCGGGAAGAATAGGTCTTCAGCAACCCATGCTTGCCGTTAAAGGCGACTATGCTGGTCGTAAGAGGCGACTAACGGGATCTGGCTCGCTGACTTGGTTGATGCATGCCATCGTATCCCAATTGCGTGGATCGATGCTAATGATGTCAATCACTGGATTGTCTGGTCCAGGCTCGATTATTTACAGACCGTCATCATACAGCTGGAATAGTGCTGAGTGCGGCGTTAAACAACAAATCAAACCAAAACCAAATGCAAGTGTGCCACTTTTGAGGAGAAAGAAAAACAAGCGAAAAAACCCTTTCCGTATTCATAAAACAATTCTGCTGACGATTCCGACTTTATCAGGAGCATGCGCAAAAAAGTACCTGTCACAAACACGCAAGCAAAATGTTCACCTGAAACAAAACGCGAGAACATCTGGTACAAGTCAAAAGAGGGAATTGCATTTGGCATCAATTTTGTCGGCGATGCGTCAAATTTGGAAATGTCTTTCACAAAACGTTTTGAAAGCTGTACTGTGGCCTTGAATGTTGTAACTCTGATCAAACAACTTGGGCCTATATTTTAGATCTACGATAGTTCTGTTAGTATTTACCTATATAACTTGTGCGTAATACCTCTTTGAAAGTACGATAAAGCTTATTCTCCCAACAGCCACGCAATAAAACATGCAAGTGGTAATCTCAATTATCGTAGCTACATCGCTGCTTATTTCACTCCTATGTCACGTGTACTACAAACTAGATTTACGAAATATAAAGCTCAATCTCATTAAAATCATATCTTAGTTCTTGCTACCGCTAAACAAAGATCTGAGAACATCCCATTAGGGGTCACGTCGAAACCACCTTTCATCCGACCAATCAGAGCGTCGCTTACCAGATTATGAAAGTAACAGTCGGAATGTGATTTCTGATCATGCAACCTCGAAGACTTTAACACCGGTTATTCCAAACGATAGTTACGGGCTTAACGAAAGAATCCATACACCCTAGACCATCTATTAGCCATTCCAGAATGTTGTTTTGTTCAGGTTTCAAAGTTTTAATCGGGAATTTGTAAAAATATGTTTCAAAGCGTAGTCGCCGATTTGACATTAGTGCTGTAAAGCACAAGAAAGCTGCCTTCTGATTGGCTGATGTCGACTCTTGTCAGTCATTCCATTGGTCGGTCAAAGTTCGCGCAAGGTCGTTCTGACGTGACCTGTAGTGGGATATCATCGGATCTTTGTTTAGCTGTAGCGAGAACTAAGATCAGATTTGAATGAGATTGTATATAGCTCTTCTTCGCCTTTGTCAGATTAACACAGAAAAACGTAATAAATAAGCTTCAGCACCATCAATGACCTTGATTACAAGCGGAGATAACTTTATTTCAGGTTGTCACTGGGTGTGGGAGATACTTCGCATGCTACAGGAAGGAACACTTGACGTGCCCCTACAAGAGAAGGAAGACCTAATGATGGAATGGAAGACACCAGAGTTCATGGACAAATTCCCGTCCCCACGGGTTCTAAATAACCACGTTCTACTGAAACATCTAAACCCAGAGCTCTTTGAGAAGAAGATCAAGATCGTCATGGTCATCCGCAACCCCAAGGACGTTGCTGTATCTTTTTATCATCACCACAAGAAGCTCGTGGAGTATGATTACAAGGGGAAGTTCGAAAATTACGTACCACACTATCTAGAGGGAAAGGGTAAGTTTCAGGTTCTTCGGAATATATTGATTTTATATTAAAGTGAGTGAGATACGGTTGTTACAACCTTGTTGAAAATATTTAGAGTGTTTGGCCAGACAGACCGGTAGCCTGAACAACGAACCCCGATTCCGGGTGACACATAATCAATCAGATCACACATTGTGACCACCCGATTATCGTATGAAGGACCGACCGGGATATTATCGAAACAAGAAAATTGTCCCCGTAAATTCTTGAAAAAATATTTATGCTCCAGGGTGTTGAAAAAAAGAAGAATTCACCAAAATTACATTGTTGCAAGGTGCTTTTAAGAAACAAACATCAGAGTTAATCAATAATATATCTGGTTTAATAGCTGTAATTGAAAAGAAATATCTTGTCTCCATACATTAGAAGTTTCAAATCACAATGACCACCTCGGTTTGAAACAGCGGCACGTTCGCTTACAAGTTCAATTTAGCGATTAAATCGACAGGTAACCAGCTCTACACCGAAAAAATGTGTATTTCCTAAATATACTCGCAAAAGTTCAACTGACACGATATAAAACAAGAACTTGATCAAAGTAGACGCACACATCTGAAAAAAATAATATTTTCAAACAGGTTTGGTTTGGTTTGTTGTTTTACGCCGCACTCAGCAATATTCCAGCTATATGACGGCGGTCTGTAAAAAAATCGAGTCTGGACCAGACAATCCAGTGATTTACATCATGAACATCAATCCACGCAATTGGAATCGATGACATGCATGAACCAAGTCAGCGAGCCTGACCACCCGATCCCGTTAGTCGCCTTTTACGACAAGCATAGTCGCCTTTTAAGGCAAGCATGGGTTGCTGAAGACCTATTCTACCCCGGATCTTCACGGGTCATTTTCAAACAGACAATGGACCAGTATGTTGTTTGTTGTTTAACTCAGCATTATTCCAGCTTTATGACGGCGATCTGTAAAAATCGAGTCTGCAACAGAAAATCCAGTGATTGACATCAGGAACATCGATCCACGCAATTGGGATCGACGACATGCATCAACCAAGTCAAGGAGCCTGACCACCCGATCCCGTTGGTCGCCTCTTAAGACAAGCATAGTCCAGTAAACAATTTTACACATTTAATGAAACATGTCGAGCTCAGAAATGACGTTTTGACAAGACAAAGATGCAAGAAGATGCAGCTTCACGCTGCGACGGTCCTGACTGGAGCATACCGATGGCTCTCAAGCGGTCATTTTCAGATAGGGATGGCATCTTCAAACTTCAAATATTGATTAAGATTTGATGTTTTTCCAAGTTATAGTTGACAAGACAAGCAGAACCAATGCATACCGAATCCCTACAACACCCATCAGATCATGCTTTTCTGCTGAGATTGTGTTTGTGCTACATGTTTTCATATTTTCGTATCCGATTTGGACACCAGAAAGTGTTTTCTTGTATGCAACCGATTGGAAAGGAGTGTCACAGGAACTTTTGTCGCTGAGTATATATTACAGTGAAACCTCTGTTCGTCCGATCCTACCTTCAAGGCGATCTTGTTTGATACGCGGATTTATGTCTAAAGGAATATTACCTCGTATCCATTATTCGTTACCATGAATGATTTCACTGGGTAAAGTGTCGTCCCGATTAACGAGGTCTCACTGTACGTGATTAATGAAGAAACGCCCATATGCTGTTCTATGTTGTAGTTGATGGGTGTTGTGTTTTCGACTATACACGGGAATGGGAGAGGGAGGTCGCTGATCACCCCGAACATCCAATACTTGTCCTCTCATACGAGGACATGAAAGAGGTTAGTGCATGCATCGGCTTAGCCTTAACGGTCATTGCTTGATTGTTTGTGGTTTTACGCCGCACTCAGCAATATTCCAGCTATATGACGGCGGTCTGTAAATAATCGAGTCTGGACCAGACAATCCAGTGATTGACATCACGTGCATCGATCCACGCAATTGGGATACGATGACATGCATCAACCAAGTCAGCGAGCCTGACCACCCGATCCCGTTAGCCTTCAAGGTCAATCTAGATCTGAAGGTTGTATTTACTTGTCTCTCAGTCTCTCAGTAACTGTTTTGACCCGTGAAGATTCCGGGGTAAATAGGTCTTCAGCAACCCATACTTGCCGTAAAAGGCGACTATGCTTGTCGTAAAAGGCGACTAACGGGATCGGGTGGTCACGCTCGCTGACTTGGTTGATGCATGTCATCGATCCCAATTGCGAAGATCGATGCGCATGATGTCAATCACTGGATTGTCTGGTCCAGACTCGATTATTCGATCGGATTATTTACAGACCGCCGTCAAATAGGTGGAATAGTGCGGCGTTAAACAACGAACCAACCAACCTTTTTTATCTAAGTTACTGACTTGCTATTTGTAAATCCGACTACAAGACAGGGTCGCATAAACATGTAAGCTTCAGAAAAGCCGAAATTTCAAGGTGAAGAGACGTTGATCTATTGCGTAACTGGTGTGTATGAAACTGAATGTCGATACGTAGCCAATCCAAATGTCTAAAGGACGCGCTGCTCTTCTCACATCGTCCTTTATGTTATAGGATCTCGAGAGAGAGGTGAAGAAGATCGGAAAGTTTCTTGGGAAGTCTTATGAAGAAGCCTTCTACCAGAAGATAGCTGACAAGTGCACGTTTAAGAAAATGAGGGACAGAAAGGGTGCAGTCTATTCAGAATTGGGTGACAACATATTCTACAGAAAAGGTACGTTTCTTGCCCACAGTGTCTTTAAAAAATGTCATCACCTACGAAGAAGATTCTGCCTCAGCCACAATAAACAGTTACTTGTTTGTTTGTTGATTAAAGCAATATTCAAGCTATATGACGGCGGTCTGTAAAATAATCGAGTCTGGACTAGACAATCCAGTGAAAGACATCATGGGCATCGATCCACGCAATTGGGATCGATGACATACATCAACCATGTCTGACCACCCGATCCCGTTGGTCGCATCTTACGGGTGGTCAGACTCGCCGACTTGGTTGATGCATGTCATCGATCCCAATTGCGTTGATCGATGCTCATGATATTAATCACTGGATTGTCTGGTCCAGACTCGGATTATTTACAGACCGCCGTCATATAGCTGGAATATTGCTGAGTGCGGCGTTAAACAACAAACCAACCAACCAACGATGACATGCATCAACCAAGTCAGGGAGCCTAAAACCTGATCCCATTAGTTGCCTCTTACGACAAGCATAGTCGCCTTTTTTTGACCCGTGAAGATTCCGTGGTAGAACAGGTCTTCAGCAACCCATGCATGCCTTATAAGGTGACTATTCTTTTTCGTATAAGGCGACTAACGGGATCGGGTGGTCAGGCTCGCTGACTTGGTTGATGCATGTCATCGATCCCAATTGCATGGGTCGATGCTCATGATATCAATCACTGGATTGTCTGGTCCAGACTCGATTATTTACAGACCGCCGTCATATAGCTGGAATATTGCTGGGTGCGGCGTTAAACAAAAAACAAACCAAACAAACAACATAGTCGCCTTTTACGTCACGCATGGGTTGACAGTACTGGTCCGCGCTTGACATAACATAGTTTGGCGGGCCGGTCGGCTAACGTGCTTATGGTCCGTCCTAATGGTGCTCATGGCAAGGGTTTACTACGTTTTGGACTTTGGTTCTTCTTCCTAAATGAAGCTAAAGCGCTGTTTTTGCAAGTGTTCAAATCCAAACTCGCTCACTTACACTCGTTTGCTTTCCCTGTGCCTTGCAGGTGAGGTCGGTGACTGGAAGAACTGGTTCACAGTAGCCCACAGTGAAATGTGTGACCGGATATGTGATGAGAAAATGGCAGGCTCCAAAATAAGCTTCCGGTATACATTAAACAACACGGAAACGAACAACAACAATGCTGGGTCTTGAACAAATTAATCGTCATCTCAGTGCCTGATAAATAAAGAGAGAAGAGCTTTAGCAATTGTGACAATTACAATATCCTTTGCAAATGAGAATTGTTGTGGTAGTTTTACTTGACAGAAATAGTTTGTAAATTTTACTTGAATGTCACTGTCCACTCAGACAATAAGATGTTAGTAGACTTTTCCAATCTGTTAGCATTAATAATTTTCACTAGGTGGCAAGGGATCATTAGTAATCAAATATACTTTCATTGTCCCCTTCCTGAATGAGAGAAATACTATTTGGCATACAGCAACAACACACTGATGAACACAAAGAATTTTAAAGCTCGGTGGGATTCGCACCTCCAACCACCTTATTTGTAGGTCCCGAAGCTACCACCTGTCCTACGGAGACTGTTTGCTCACAAGTGTTAATGTTCCTAGTCACCAATAGCTTGGTTCATTTGTAAATATTAATGGTAATGGTGTACAAAGTTCGCTGCACGTTTAGGTGGTATATGTGCTATGCAAGTGCCCATGAATATGATTTGCACGTCTAATTTCAATATATATTATACATCTCACCAATATTTGATTTATAGCCTGATGATATGCACTTTATTAAACATGTTTATACAATCTTTACACAATCTTGTGTTGAGTCCCTCAAGGATCTGTTCTTGGTCCCATCCTATTCATGCTCTCACACGATCTCTCAGCAGCATTGTCAGTAAGCACGAAATTGATCAACATCGGTATGCAGAAGACAATCAACTGTAACCTGTTTTACACAAGATTCGGCCGACATATATATGACAAGAATTGAGAGCAGTGGATGACATCTCAGAAAGAATTCATCTCGATCGGATCCAAGCACCAACTTCAGCATTGTACAGAGTTTCATCATCTTGATATCGACAATACATCATCTGCCAGTCAGAGAGTAAACAACTTGGGTGTGGTTCTCGACCAACAACTTGCCATGTTACATGGGTGTGTCAGACAGCAAATTATCACCTCAGAAATATCGGATAGCCAAGACATTATCTCACACGACCGTCAACTCTAAAGCTAGTTCTCTCTCTAGTTATTTCCAGAATAGACTTGCAACTGCCCCCTTGTGAATGTCTCCAAAGAGCAGATATGGAGACTCCAGAAACTCAAGAATCGTTAACAGAAAAGCTAAATTCAACCACATCACTCACACACTGAGAGAACTCCAATGGCACCCTGCGGCATATCGCACTGAGTACATGATCGTTCTTGGTGCCTACAAATGTTTCAACAACATTGCCCCAAAATATCTCCCTGAACGTACCACACTACTCTCCACACAAAACTCTCCGATCGCAACAACGAAAACTATTTTCTATTCTATGGAGCTCTCTTCCAGATAATGTGAAATTGTCTCCTTCAATTCCTGCTCATAAAACCCATCTTTTTAACAAAAGCTATTAATGCTAAGCGTACCGAACACAAAGTTTTGTGCTCTTATAATGCACTATATAAATACAAGCATTATTTTATTATTATTACTTAAAGGTGTTTGGATCATGGGAATTTTTTGCTTACAGGTGTTGTTTAGGCTATGACGCGATAGCCCATTTCTGTTTAGACCCTAAACGTGTTTAGATAGAACACACCAACTGTGCATACCGTTTAGGATTGAAACTATTCCTGAACATGTGTTGTATGTGTTCACATTCTCAACACATTTTTACAGTGTGGTTTAAGTAGTGAATGATACTAATTTAATACGTGATATTTACTAATCTTCAGCATCTTCGTGCAATCTACCAGTCATGAGAGTAAATTCGCTGTTTACTAATCTTCTGGCCGCTGTGATAAATAAAGTTAGAAGAATTCTCGAGACGTTTTTACTCAGAGGTGCACCTGTTCAAAGTTGTATTAAAATAACTAATCACCGTCATTTTTAAGCGAAACTTTTCATCAGACAAGCATATACTGGCTGAAAAAAAGTTAAATATTAATAATAATAATAATAATAATAATAATAATAATAATAATAGTTCTTTAAAGGGAACCAAGAGCTGAGGAGAATAATGTGATGATTATAGGTGATGGTGTCTAAAAATCAAGCAAACAAGAAATGATTATTCGATTTGAAGTATCTGATTTAAGAAATAAACGTCGAGTAAGACAATGAAACGTACAATAAAACCGTGAAGGGAGAATCAACCATGAGGAACGCAGGCCTGAGTTTTTTTCTTGTTGTGTTTTATTGTACGATAAACAACGACCAAGACTCGTTTATTTCTTACATGAGATACTAACACTATCTACAACCTCTTTAAACATATTAACCCGTTTTTAAATATTGATGACTCCCAGAATAGAATCCGACCTCGGCAATATCGGACAAGTTCATTTTAAGAACGGGGGTTAAATTTGATATTCTCACAATTAGCACGTCGATTATCTGTACGTTTTCTCCCAATATTTTCACGGGTTGTATTAGCTCGCATGTATATTATTTGCAGACTGCTGTCATATAGCTGGAATATTGCTGAGTGCGGCGTCAAACAAACAAACAAACCAAGCATGCTGATACAGATTATGTAGTAAAGGTGATTTGCTGTAACCCTTTGAACTACGTGTTTTTTTATTATACTTGTTGTTTCGACACATTTTGGAAAATATTCTTGTTTTCATACTACGTTGTACACGTTGGATGCTATTGTTATTTCGTTACTGCTTAATATAATACATGTTGGAAGTATTGTTATTTTAATACGACTTTGTAGATGTTGGAAACTATTGTTACATGAATGCTACATTGTATAGTGTTGGAAACTATTGGTATATAGTTACTACATTGTACATGTTGGAAACTATTGTTACATGGATGCTACGTTGTACATGTTGAAAACTATTGGTATACCTATGCTGCATTGTACAAGTTTGAAACTATTGGTATATCGATACTACATTGTACATGTTGGAAACTATTGGTATATCGATACTTCATTGTACATGTTGGACACTATTGGTATATCGATACTACATTGTACATGTTGGACACTATTGGTATACTATGCTACATTGTACATGTTGGAAACTATTCGTATATTGATGCTACATGTTATGATGTTGGAATGTTGGATTATATTGTTACGGAAATTGTACCCATTAGCGTTCAATAAATCGAAACATTTATGACTACCCATTATATGTATGGACTCCATATCACTGGACACATTTTTGTTGTTTGTTTGCTGTTTAACACCGCACTCCAGCAATATGACGAGGACCCGTGAAGATCCGGATTATAATTGATCTTCAGCAACCCATGCTTGTCGTAAGTGGGAACCGATGGGATCGTGTGGTCAGATTGGCCGAAAGACCGCCGTCATAAAGCTGGAATATTGTCGAGTGCGTAAAACAACGAACGAACAAACAAAACGGCCTGTAAATAATCGAGTTTGGACAGATAATTCAGTGGCTGACGTCATGAGCATCGGGGTCACGGGTGGCCCAGTCGTCTTAGGCGCCGCGATTCGCTGTGCACAGTTGCGTCCCGAATCTCGGTTCGTGGTTTGTCACTGGTTTGTCTGGACGAGACTCGATTATTCATCGTCATATAGCTGGAATATTGCTGAGTGCGGCGTTAAACAACAAACAAACACGCACTCATGTGCATCGAACCACACAGTTGGGAGACGATGAGATGCAATCAACCGAATCAACGAGCCTGACCAAACGATACATTTACCTGCCTCTTGCTACAATCGTAAAGTGTTGCACGGATTCTATATCCTTACTCGGAATCGCCGCAGGAATCGCTAACCCGGATTCGTCACGAGACTACCATAATAATGAAAAGTATCATGACGTATGTAAGACAACTAGCTTTTTCTCATTCCCTCACTAATCAAGTGTGCACAATGAGATTTAAATCGATGGAAAAGGCTGAATTCTTTGATAAAAAGAATACATTTAATCAAGTGTATTGTCATTTACGATAAACGTTACACAGTAATTACAACGTGCACAATACACCACACCAAACAATGTTGTTGTTTTTAAAAATGAGGAATTCCCTAACCAAAGTGTTCCAAATATACCGACCCTTTGCTAACTGTTGGACAACTCAGCACATATTCCACAGAACCAATTACATGTATCTTTCATGAACATACTTCATATATGAGGAGTTTGTAGATGAAAATTCCTTGAAATCGTTTCATATTTCTGAATCAATAACACCTATATCAAAGTGTCGACTCTCTCTCATGATTATTAAATATTTACAACCTCTCAGCTCAGACTGCGATCATTCATGCTCCGATTATAATGAAAACGGAACTAAATTTAGAACTTCACGTAGCAACAAGGTTATTATTCCGATGCAAGACGTTAATGCGTGAGGAGTGAGGTTTTGCACAGGTTTTTGCAAAGAATATTATAAATTTATATGTTGGGGACACTCAACAAATGCCTTCATACATTTTACCTTTTCCTGCAGACTAACCCGTGTCTTTGGCTTGAGCTAACGTTTAACCACCGCATTCTTAAGGTGACTGCGTATAATGACGCAACATCTTTCTCACACACCTATAAATGAGAAACCCATTTGAGATAACTGGTATCTAACATATGTGTTGAACTTTAAGGTTTTAAAGTGTTGGGATGCCACAGGGACATATTTGTCTTTACATCACGGACACTAATACGCTTCACAGTTAAGAAGAAATTAGGAAATTCCCCGTTCTGTGATATGATCCACTG
Organism: Haliotis rufescens; assembly: GCF_023055435.1. Classification (NCBI taxonomy): domain Eukaryota; kingdom Metazoa; phylum Mollusca; class Gastropoda; order Lepetellida; family Haliotidae; genus Haliotis; species Haliotis rufescens. The sequence continues at coordinate 5,066,573 of NW_025963835.1, read as the reverse complement.
TCATTTGGGGCAAAACAAATAAAAATTAGGTGCCTGATGTCCATTTTGTATTCTTCAGACGTTTAACGAGAAAGATCACCACAGAAACTACCTTAGAAAAACAACGAGTTGAAGTTGTGTCTGTTTGTCATGAATTGATGCAAGCTCCAGCTCTAAACCGTTATCCATCACCTTTGATGCACTCCACTGGCCTTTTCACCCACCAGGCAAGAGTGCTGCTGACTGTTTTATCTAGTCTTAGAATCGAAACACAGGTCCAAGGTGGTAGATTTTGTCAGTGGGTGTCTGATAACTTGGACTACAACGAGGACACTGCTACTGGACATAATTCAACTTATGTCACGGGTGTAACTGCTTGCCAAACCCCAACTTCTAGGCAAACAAATACTGTTCAGCATAAGAAGAAAACATCTGCTGATATTGCAATTTCTGGTGACTATGATCGTAAAATACAACCTTATAGGCAATCCAACAAAAACCTCATGTCCAAGATAGTGTTCCAGAAACTTGAACCAGTTGAGGTTGGTTCTTTAGAAGAGAATCTGAAGCTAGAGAATTTATGGATGCTGTCAAATGGCCGTTTCGAAGTAGGCTGTGGACTGGATAAAACTTGGGGTATTGTATGTGCCCGAAATTTCACCCCAAAAATGGTGGCAGGAAAGGCTTATACAAAGACACTTAGTGCATGTCTCCTCACTAGTGCTGCTTTGCATGTACTTCTTTTGATGCCTGAAGATGATATTGCTGAAGAAGATAATTCATCTGAAATGGAAGACAACAATGATAGTTCAGTCAGTCAGAATAAAGCACTGCAGAATTTCACTTTGTGTCTGTCTTCTGTATGTTCATCAGAGTTGTGCGCACTGGGAACTGGCAGCTTTATCTAAAAGCATCACAAGGTATGCTACATTGGTTTGCTGCTACGGGACATGACACTTATACAAAGTATTGCCGGCTGTATTTACAGGATTTGCCTTGAACGTCCCCTTCATAATGGTCTCTTCAGTCATTCGCAACAGCAACCTATTCTGGCGTGGCACGTGGAGTGACTATACAACTAGAACTATGGAATATTCACTGCTGGAATGACCAAAGGTGGATTTATCAACATCACTCAAAGGGAGGGTGCAAGAACAAAGTGGCTGCTGACAGCACATGTCACTGCTTAGAAACTGGCTTTTTGTGAGCCTTGACGAAAACAACCAACAGCCCATGGTCAGATCAGCATCGTGAAATGAATATAGTCAAGACTTCAAGGATTTGCATTTTATCCGAGGACTCAGAACTCATAACCCAATTCACAGCTGAGAAACACTGCCACAGACCTAATTAGCTGATAATCAAGACAACGTGGGCAATCTGATCAGAATTGGTAACTCCATTCAAGACAGCCTTACCGAGAAGGACTTTGGAGATGTCATAGTAAAGAAAGGCAACTAAGCTGTTACATTTGCTGTTAGGAAAAAAGGCAGTGAATTTTACAGATGGTGAAAAATTCATATGTCTTCTGCTGAGATGTACCAACGTCTGTTGTCGATCAATCATAAAATAGATACAATAATTCTAGCATGAACGGAGAAAACCAAAAGTTTGACAGTTGATGCAAGTATGTTTAAGGGGAGACAACTAAAGTCTGACAAATGACCTTGACCTTACTACCTTAACAATTATTCATTTTCTATCATTATAATCTGTATTTTGTTTGCCATTTCTGGTAAATAATCACCATTATGTGTTAAAAGGCATGATTAAAGCCATCACGAAGAAATCATTTTCGCCTTTTCTACCATCTTTGTCCGGATAAATAATATGGTGAAAAATATATTCGCCAGGGGTTGATTTGGGGTTTGGTTTGGTGTGAGAGAATATGTATTATAACTGATTTTAACATAAAAGTTGTCATGTCATAAATACATGTCTAAGTGTTTCAATATTTCTACTGGCCTGTGTTTTCAGGACAGTATAGGTGACTTGATATATTGTGTGTCACCGTACAGTGATGCTATCAGTTGTCGGGAAAAGACTCGATGATTTACAGACCGTCGTTATATGTCCTGCTCTACTGCTACACGCAATGAGACCCTTGGAGATCCAACAAGCCCGCAATTACTAACTCACCACCATGACATTCTACTACTCTTGTCCTCTATCTTCTGTAACAATGACAACCCCATCTATCTCCCGTATCTTTACCTTTGATCAAATGTGTGAAGTAACTTGGGATAATTCATGGATCTTATGGATTAGATTTATGTAAAAAAAATAATGATTTGTTATACTTCATACAGTCAAACCCAATTTAGGTATCGTAACGGTAATTCGTGACAATACGAATTCTGTTGTATGGACGTTTATCTACATGTAGACTAACATCGTCTATGAATTTTTTTATTACACAATAAATTCCTTTTGGAAATTTAGAAACAAACTATATTAATTTTCCTGATGCTGTGGAATAGAGCTGGCTGGACTTGCTTTTTATATAAATATAGATGGGTTTTTTATCATAAAATACACGAATTCCACAGTCATGGTGCAGGACTAACGTTTCGCTTAAATTGCTATCCACATGAATGCAGATACCTGTATGTTGAAAAAGCAATAGTGCATTAAATATTATTTTTAGACTCTGGCAAACGGGTACTGCTTTAAGAAAATTAAATAAAATTGCCGGGAATATGATAACATTTACCCAGCTAACTTTGAAAAAAATAAAACGCACATGTTTCAAACGTTTATTTAATCGACAGTGTCACATACAATAAGTTATCTTTATAAATTGAAGACGGAAATGGTGCGGAACCGAAGCTATTAGTTTTAGAATCAGCATTTCAGTTATGTTCAGACATGTTGTGGGTTGTCTTTATGTAGCACTGAAAGGCTTGATGTCAACATCTTTTCCCTTTAATTTCGATACAGGTTCTAGTACCTTTTCCATGCCAGTCACTCGTAAAGATTTGGGTTAGAACTGGTCTTCATCAACCCATGCTTGCCGCAAAAGGCGACTATGCTTGTCGTAAGGGGCAACTAATGGGATCGGGTGGTCAGGCTCGCTGACTTGGTTGATGCATATCATCGTGTCCCAAATGCGTGGACCGATGCTCATGATATCAATAACTGGATTGTCTGGTTCAGACTCGATCATTTGCAGACCGCCGTCATATAACTGGAATATTGCTGAGTGAGGCGTTAAACAAAAAATAAACAAACAAAACCAAGCAAGTGTTAGCAACGTGACAGGATAATATTATACAGCTAAGATAACACATACACAGTAACAAAAACAACAATCAGCGTGAGAAATGGCATATGTTACCAGGGTCCCGATAAGATTCCGGGTCGGAATAGGTCCCCAACAATCTATTATTGTCTTAAGAAGCGACCTAATGGATCGAGTTTTCAGGCTGATTGACTTGGCTGTTAATCGTACCCGGACGACGTGGCGAGGCATATGAATCACTGGATTGTCTGGCCCATACTCGACTACATACAGACCGCCATATCATATAGCTTGACTAATGTTGAGTGCAGCGTTCCTCTGTGTACTGCAACCTTATCTATTGTCTAAACAACCACCATCCGTATGTACATAGCCCAATACCTCCCCTTTATGTACAATCGTATCCCAATTGCGCGGATAGGTGCTCATGTCAATCACTGGATTGTCTGGTCCAGACTTGGTTATTTGCAACAAACAAGCACCTTTCTGTGCATTACTTCACACGGCCCGTGAAGATCCGGGGAAGAATAGGTCTTCAGCAACCCATGCTTTTATGCTTGTCGCAATAAAAGGCGACTAACGGGATCGGTTGGTCAGGCTCGCCGACTTGGTTGATGCATGTCATCGGTCCCAATTGCGTGGGTCGATGCTCATGATATTAATCAATGGTTTGTCTGGACAAGACGCGATTATTTACAGACCGCCGTCATATAGCTGGAATATTGCTGAGTGCGGCGTTAAACAACAAACAAACAAACAAACAAAACAGACCGTCATGTAGCTGGAGCATGGATAGACCGCCGTCATGTAGCTGGAGCATGGATAGACCGACGTCATGTAGCTGGAGCATGGATAGACCGCCGTCATGTAGCTGGAGCATGGATAGACCGCCGTCATGTAGCTGGAGTATAGGTAGCCCGCTGTCATGTAGCTGGAGTATAGATAGGCCGCTGTCATGTAGCTGGAGTATGGATAGGCCGCCGTCATGTAGCTGGAGCATGGATAGACCGCAGTCATGTACCTGGAGTATGGATAGACCGCTGTCATGTAGCTGGAGCATGGATAGACCGCCGTCATGTAGCTGGAGCATGGATAGACCGCAGTCATGTAGCTGGAGCATCGACAGACCGCCGTCATGTAGCTGGAGCATGGATAGACCGCCGTCATGTAGCTGGAGCATGGATAGACCGCAGTCATGTAGCTGGAGTATGGATAGACCGCTGTCATGTAGCTGGAGCATGGATAGACCGCCGTCATGTAGCTGGAGCATGGATAGACCGCCGTCATGTAGCTGGAGCATGGATAGACCGCCGTCATGTAGCTGGAGCATGGATAGACCGCCGTCATGTACCTGGAGCATGGATAGACCGCCGTCATGTAGCTGGAGCATGGATAGACCGCCGTCATGTAGCTGGAGCATGGATAGACCGACGTCATGTGCTGGAGCATCGATAGACCGCCGTCATGTAGCTGGAGCATGGATAGACCGCCGTCATGTAGCTGGAGCATGGATAGACCGCAGTCATGTAGCTGGAGCATCGATAGACCGCCGTCATGTAGCTGGAGCAAGGATAGACCGCAGTCATGTAGCTGGAGCATGGATAGACCGTAGTCATGAAGCTGGAGCATGGATAGACCGCCGTCATGTAGCTGGAGCCTGGATAGACCGCCGTCATGTAGCTGGAGCATGGATAGACCGCCGTCATGTAGCTGGAGCATGGATAGACCGCCGTCATGTACCTGGAGCATGGATAGACCGCCGTCATGTAGCTGGAGCATGGATAGACCGCCGTCATGTAGCTGGAGCATGGATAGACCGACGTAATGTGCTGGAGCATCGATAGACCGCCGTCATGTAGCTGGAGCATCGATAGACCGCCGTCATGTAGCTGGAGCATTGATAGACCGCCGTCATGTAGCTGGAGCATGGATAGACCGACGTCATGAAGCTGGAGCATGGATAGACCGCCGTCATGTAGCTGGAGCATGGATAGACCGCCGTCATGTGCTGGAGCATGGATAGACCGCCGTCATGTAGCTGGAGCATGGATAGACCGCCGTCATGTAGCTGGAGCATGGATAGACCGCAGTCATGTAGCTGGAGCATCGATAGACCGCCGTCATGTAGCTGGAGCAAGGATAGACCGCAGTCATGTAGCTGGAGCATGGATAGACCGCAGTCATGAAGCTGGAGCATGGATAGACCACCGTCATGTAGCTGGAGCATGGATAGACCGACGTCATGTGCTGGAGCATCGATAGACCGCCGTCATGTAGCTGGAGCATGGATAGACCGCCGTCATGTAGCTGGAGCATGGATAGACCGACGTCATGTAGCTGGAGCATGGATAGACCGCCGTCATGTAGCTGGAGCATGGATAGACCGCCGTCATGTAGCTGGAGCATGGATAGACCGCCGTCATGTAGCTGGAGCATGGATAGACCGCCGTCCGCCGTCATGTAGCTAGAGCATGGATAGACCGCAGTCATGAAGCTGGAGCATGGATAGACCGCCGTCATGTAGCTGGAGCATGGATCGACCGCCGTCATGTAGCTGGAGCATGGATAGACCGACGTCATGTAGCTGGAGCATGGATAGACCGCCGTCATGTAGCTGGAGCATGGATAGACCGCCGCCATGTAGCTGGAGCATGGATAGACCGCCGTCATGTAGCTGGAGCATGGATAGACCGCAGTCATGTAGCTGGAGCATGGATATACCGCCGTCATGTAGCTGGAGCATGGATAGACCGCCGTCATGTAGCTGGAGCATGGATAGACCGCCGTCATGTAGCTGGAGCATGGATAGACCGCCGTCATGTGCTGGAGCATGGATAGACCGCTGTTATGTAGCTTGAGTATGGATAGACCGCCGTCATGTAGCTGGAGCATGGATAAACCGCCGTCATGTAGCTGGAGCATGGGTAGACCGCCGTCATGTAGCTGGAGCATGGATAGACCGCCGTCATGTAGCTGGAGCATGGATAGACCGCCGTCAAGTAGCTGGAGCATGGATAGACCGCCGTCATGTAGCTGGAGCATGGATAGACCGCCGTCATGAAGCTGGAGTAACGCTGAGACCGGCGTTAAACAACAAACATATACACCCAAACGTCGCCTCGGTAATAATGAAGTTGTCTATACAGATGAATGTGTCATGTTTGCAACAAATGAAATGTTATAAGGGCCAGGCAAACAATGACGAGGCGGCACTGTAATGCTTATATATTATAAAATAAAGCTGACTGTTCACAATCTAGTGATCTGTCAATCCAGAAAGATTTCGCAGTAATAACGCTGGTAGCCAAAACATGCAACTTCCTCCCATAAATACTTCCCGTGTTTCCAAGTGTATGCAATGCAGTTTTTAGCGAGCAGTGAGCAAGGACATCCGGGATGCCACCTTGTCTTTGAATCTTCTATGTCAAATTTGTTATCCCAACTCCATGGTCCACCGCAAGTTATCCCGCAGTCGTTCCTTATTCCACTGGTGTAACATGTAGCGTGGTTCACTGGAAACACAACGAATATGCAATGAAACATCGTAAATCAGGTCGGTGCCATACCAGCGAAACATTTCCATTGATCACATTTCCGCTTTAATTAATCTCAGTGATGAATTGAAGAGGGGGACGGGGTGTGATATGGGGCTTAACGTCGCGTTTAAGATTATTCCACTTATATAGCGCGTACATGCACCTATGTGTGAGTGCTTTTTACTAGTCCGTTTGTTTGTTTGTTTGTTTGTTTGTTTGTTGTTTAACGCCGCACTCAGCAATATTCCAGCTATATGACGGCGGTCTGTAACATAATCGAGTCTAGACCAAACAATCCAGTGAAAGACATCATGAGCATCGATCCACGCAATTGGGATCGATGACATGCATCAACCAAGTCAGCGAGCCTGACCATCCGATCCCGTTAGTCGCCTTTTACGACAAGCATAGTCGCCTTTTACGGCAAGTATGGGTTGCTGAAGACCTTTTCTACCCCGGATTCTTCACGGGTCTACTAGTCCGGGCTATGCCGTTTTATGGTGCTAGCCAACTGAGATACGAAAGCCGCAGTTTAACATGGGTATCCTCAGACACCCACATGTACTCGTTGCAGGTAGACTCGTGAAGATCCGGGGAGGAAAGGTCTTCACCACCCCATGCTTGCCGTAAAAGGCGATTATGCTTGTCGTAAGAGGCGACTAACGGGATCGGGTGGTCAGGCTTGCTAAGCAAGACTTGGTTGATGCAAGTCATCGATCCCAATTGCGTGGATCGATGCTCATGATGTCAATCACGGCGTTAAACAACAAACAAACAAACAAACAAACTGATTGCATATATTGGCAGCTTTTGTGAAATGGCTGGGATACTGCCGATTCGACCTTTAATCGTTTACATTATAATTCATTATAATAACTTACGTTCTTTGGCTACGACCTTGACGAAGAACAAATGTTGTTGCTCAGAGTTGATATCAAACAAGCCGCCCCTGAGATTTAGGCAGACCTTGTCTGCATAATGACGCTGTTGTTTTCTGGGCATTTTCTTGTAACAGATATCCCCCTGGTACCAGTAGGTAAATCCTTTATCTTGACAGAGGTTAGCTACAATTTAAAGAAAAGACAGCTTATTTACACACCTCTGTCTAAATACAGCTGGTAATATGGGTGCTTATCATCAATGTTAACAAAATCAGAAGTATGGTGAGTGACTGACCATTTGATGGTCAGGGATTGCCTGGGATTTATTTCTAAAACAACAACACTTGTTCCAGAAATACTGTTCGTTGGACTCGCTGATGTCATAAATAATTATATTGTTTGGCTCCACGGTTATATCCCATTAGTTTCACGTCTCATTTGTCACACACATCTATAATCACAGTTGTTACAGTTTGGGAGGAGGACCGGAAAGGATTGATTAAGACAACACCTACTCAGTAATGGACCAGCCCTAAATGGAGTACCACAAAGACCAAGGTAAAGATACTAATTGCCAAGCCCGAGTGGTATTGTGAAATGTTATGATCTATGATGCTATTGATATTGTGCTAAACTTAGCAAACAAAGACATTTTAGACATACAGTGCTATTGATATTGTACTAAATATTTCTACCAGTGTTAATAAAGAATTTTTATATGTCACGGTAATGAATTGCTTGTTCTGAAGTACAAAAAGGTCTCAGCAACCCCCAAAGTCAAGTAGCGTTTTACATATATCCCCAGCAATCTCATCTTCACGTTCCTGAGTAAAGTTCTAACTAACCCTCAGTGGAATTTGAATTCTTTAATTTTACCATATACATTTTGTTTCGTTTATATGCCTATGCTTTATGTTACCTCTCAGAGTTTGATTGCGTATGCCCGTTTCTCCTGAAAGGGTTTTCTTCATACTGATTCGTTCCAAACGTTTCTGCTCCAAATGGGAGTAATTACCGCACAATCCGTCTGAAATAGAATTGACAAGACTTAATAATGGCAGATACCCGTGAAGATCCGGGTTAGAATAGGTCTTTAACAACCCATGCTTGCCGTATAAGGCGACGATGCTTGTCGTAAAAGGCGACTAACGGGGTCGGGTGGTCAGGCTCGCTGACTTGGTTGATGCATGTCATCGATCCGAATTGCGTAGATCGATGCTCATGATATCAATCACTGTATTGTCTGGTCCAGACTCGATTATTTACAAACCGCCGTCATATAGCTGGAATATTGCTGAGTGCGACGTTAAACAACAAACCAACCAACCAACTAACTAATAATGGCAGATGGGTAGAACAACTTCATGCGCTGCCCATATGTTAATACTGTCTATGGTAACACAACATTATCAAGAGTGCATTTATTTGTTTGTTGTTTAACGCCACTAAGCAAAATATCTGCACAATAATTATCAAACTGTTTGAAATAAAACATCTGAAATGAAGTGTGGAATAGACCATGAAAATATGTTACGTGGTGACTTCATATCTATCAATAAATGTACTCGACCCGTGAAGATCCGGGGTGGAATAGGTCTTCAGCAACCCAAAGGTGACTAAATGCTTGTCGTAAAAGGCGACTAACGGGATCGGGTGGTCAGGCTCGCTGACTTGGTTGATGCGTGTCATCGTATCCGAATTGCGTGGATTGATGCTCATGATATTAATCACTGGATTTTCTGGTCCAGACTCGATTATTTACACAGACCGCCGTCATATAGCTGTAATATTGCTGAGTGTGGCGTTAAACAACAAATAAACAAACAAACAAAACGATATCACTGGATTGTCTGGTCGAGTATTTACAGATCGCCGTCAAAAATAGCTGGAATATTGCTTAGTGCGGCGTTAAACAAACAAAACTTTGACTGCACATGTACCATATTTCATTACATTTCGTTCAAAAAGTACATGGTATTGACCATACATTGGTTTTTCATTATGGCTGTCGAAGCGGATATACTCAAAAAACAGATTCAAACAAAGTGGCGTCCCACCATGGTTGAGAACAAGTTACATGTATGTGCAATTTCAGCTTCATTGGTTCAGGTGAGCTGAGGAGAGGAATCGAAATATAATAAATAAGGCTACCTTTGCTGTTCAGATAATACATAATGCCATCAAGCTTCTTGAGGATGGTGCTGGTTTTGTTGAGGATACTGGAGTAGGAGTAGCATTGCCTGGTGTTGACGTCATGAAAGAAGGAGATGCAGGTCTTGTCTTCATGACACCACTGTCCGCATCGCACCGTGGACATTGTATAAGGCAGCGGTTGTAGGTCGTTGATGATCAAACTTCTGAATGCCAAAACAAATCGAAACACGTCCATAGCATGTTGCATTTTAAATTATCTACGTATTCTTTGTCAAAGCAAAGTAACCATTATTTGAGGAACCGTCTTCAGCTTGAAGGACAATCGTACCAGCAAAGGCTTTGAGACCGTGTGCTAAAAGGTTGTAAGACATATGCGAACTGTGTGCCCTTTAATCTGAAATATTTATCAATTGTCTCGGATTGCGAACAATGTTCTCAGGCGACATATTCAGAAACATATCAGCAGAATGTATCTAGAAACTTCTAAACGATCTGATAATCAGTAGAGTAGTATTATTCTAAAATGAAAAACACATATTCCCTGGATACATGCCAAAAATATGAGTATTTCTCTGCATATGTCAACTTTCAAGCAGGCCTAATTGTATTTACAATCACTGTTTTCTGCTTAACAAAGGGACACAACTTCTTGAAGTTTAATTTAGTGCCTTGGGCAACTGGTTCACCAGTGTTCTACATGCACAAGAGTTTATGTAAACACCGCAACTCCAAAATGCAGCTTCTATGACATATGGAAAATGTGAAGACAAATAAACAATGAGTCACAATGGAGACTTGAAATGTCGTAGTATTCAATTATTCAAATGCATCAATGGAATGGATATGGGGATTTAATCTTTTATTTGTCCATTGCGAGGTCGTCGTTTGCTGATGGGTCCTTAGAATATTGTATGGGAAGCTTTCCGACAGTGTACTGTAGGCCACATCAACCTCCGACTGTCATGCATCATCGCGGAATGTTTGAAGGTTATCGCTTATAATCTAATCACTGTATTTCAGAATACTGACTGGCTTATTAGATCCACATAGTATTAATAGTGATGTGGTGAAGTGGTTGTCAAGGATTTGTGTTACAGTTCAGTTCTTTCTTACAAACATTGCAAAGTTGCAAAGCATAAACGTCTCATCATTAGACATTAAAGCTTTGAATATTTAGATTTATAATTCATTTATTTAAGAGGGTAAGATATTTTGAAGACAACTAATTTACAACAAGAAACAATATCTGTTCTGCATAAGTACATATACAAGTACTTATGCAGAACAGATATTGTTTCTTGGTGTAAATTAGTCTTCAAAATATCTTACCCTCTTAAAAGAAATGAATTATAAATCTAAGTACATATACAAGTGACCCGTGAAGATTCCGGGGTAGAACAGGTCTTCAGCAACCCATACTTGCCATAAAAGGCGACGATGCTTGTCGTAAAAGGCGACTAACGGGATCGGGGGGTCAGGCTCGCTGACTTGGTTGATACATGTCATCGATCCCAATTGCGTGGATCGATGCTCATGATATCAATCACTGGATTGTCTGGTCCAGACTCGATTATTTACAGACCGCCGTCATATAGCTGTAATATTGCTGAGTGCAGCGTTAAACAACAAACCAACCAACCAACCAACAAAACCAATGATAAGAACCTGTACCCATGTCTATAAATTATTTTTGTGGTTTATTTTTGTTACATTATGTAACATACCAATTAATTTAAAATAGAAGCCCACGTTTTCGAATAGTAGCCTGGGCTTCTATTTGGTGCCACATGTGTTGCCAGGACCTCTATTTTCAATATAGAAGCCCCAAACCATCAAAAGAATAGAAAGTATCACTTGTCAGGAAAGACAAGATGGTTGAAAAGTAAGGATAAGTATTTATGGATGAACAACTTCTTTATTAAAGTAAGGATAAGAACTTATGGATGAACAACTTCTTTATTACAATTAAGGGCGACGTTTCGGTGTAGGTTTTAACACCGTTATCAAACAACCTACCCCGAAACGTCGCTGTTAATTGTAATAAAGAAGTTGTTCATTATAAATTCGTATCCTTACTTAGTACTCCAACTTCTAAATGCCTATCAAAGAAGATGGTTGAAGTCGGCGTTGGACTGGATATGTACCTTTTTGCAACATTGGTTCCGATGGTAAAGGGATTGCTCAAGTCCTAGCTATTTTTTAACTAACTTTATTCACCAGATTGTCAGCTTCAACATGTATTTCAACAAACACCAATTAAATAGGTTGAACCTGTTCACCAATCCCATTCCTTTTTCTTGGAAATAAATATTGTTTAAATCAAACCCCAATTCATCGCCAGAACAGGCTACACCCTCAGGATAAATCCCACGTTTAACAATCCCCGTGCATACATTAAATTTGAATCCTGGAATCCCCACAAGTTTCGAACAACTCTAAAGGTGAGAGTCACATTCACGAACTTCTTGTAAGCATTCATCCTAAACTGTGGGTGTTCCTTTTGCTGTTACTGTTTCCTCAATGATGTGTGTTTCCTCAATGATGTGTGTTTCCTCAATGGTGTGTGTTCTGTTGCCATCCATACAAGTTTGGATTTTGTCTCTGAAATCGAGAAGATTATAGTGGCGGTTGTTCCCAGAACACAACCCAAAAACTACTGGGGATATTGTTATGAAACGTAGTACACACATACCACAGTAACTGATGTGCCGTTTGCCAATATTAATTCCTAAATGTGTGCATTTTGGGTGTGAATGGTTGGTTGACGCTTTTGGCGCAGAAATTAAACACATGTACAAACATTCAGACAAACTGTAGTTGTGCTACAGTTGAGCCTTTTCCTATTTGTAATAGTTTTCGATTTGGTCTCTGTGTATACAATATGGGCCCTGAGTAGGCTACATATGTATCTTGGACTCGGCGATTCCTCTCGGTGGGCAGTGTGACAATGTGAAAACACCCAAATAATAACATAATATGATTTCTTCATGCAACTTTGTATTCACTTCAACTGAGCGTTAAACTGGTGCCTCTTGTTCATCAGAATTGTTTTTGTCTTACGTTCCACAAACACCATGAAAGACTTGCGTTCAAAATGAATGTAGGGGTTCGTTTCCAGAGCAAAATACAGCGGGACATGCTTCTGTGCGTGTAACATTCGCATGATGTTTTGAGGTGTTTAGCTCACCTGACTGGCTTGCTCGATTCGTCGTCTTACATCATCTTCGCAAAAAGCACTGGACCAATGAAGCTGAACCTTCACACACTGCTTCCAACCAATGATGACACCTGAACGTGTTCGAGAGGTTCAGGCCAGCTACGAACCTATGTATGGCCACTGCTCAGCCATTTATGATCAAAATATGACGTAACGATCTTAAATACCTTCAAAATGCATTTTTGGCTCTGTGAACATCTCGGAAATTGAGTGACTTTGGTATGCATGTTTCTTCTTATGATGACATCGTTTTTTGTTCAAATCATTGTGATTTGAAGTATTTTTTTAAAGAATTGAGAATAGCATTTCAAACAGTCATTCTCCTTTGAAGGAGTTGAAAATTTGTAAACTCATTCTTGCAGGTTTTGAGACATTGTGGATATTTCGGCCACAATACTTATGCAGAAAATATTTGAATAGCAAAGTTTTATCAGTGGCTGTTTTTGTTAACGTTCAAACTGTTGACTGTATCCATGTGAGCTACAGTGCCGCCTCTGTACCTACCACCCTATTGTACACGTTATGCCAACGTCTGTGGTGGCTGGGTGGCTGACAAACGTGATCTTATCAGTTTGCATGCCAATAACACTGGCTCATGAATGAATCATAACCACAGCACATTTGTCAGAATATAGTCTTTCCTCTCACATAGAAACGGTTTAATTCTGAAAGTAGACCCCACTTCGTTATGTCCTCATTTGCCATCCTGTACAAAACCTTTAGTGCTACCACTGTCCCTGACTCCTTCCTTATCCCTATTAACTGCAGGCATTATGTTCGCCTTGCCTAAATTCAGATTTTCTGCCGCAACGTTACCGGGCATTTCATTGTCAGTTGTTTTTGCATTCCCTTTATGGGTGCTTGTTCGGAATTTCACCGAATTTGTCTTTGGTGTTTGATACAAGGACTGCAACTCACGTCTTTGAATAAAACTGTAACCAAGTGAAATCTCGTAGCCACCAGTGGTGGACATGTATGTGTTTAAACTGACAGGAACATCCATCTCTCTCTCTCTCTCTCTCTCTCTCTCTCTCTCTCTCGATCGGATCGGATCATATAGCAGGAATTTGTTGAGAGCGGCATTAAACATATATATATATGTCCGTGCCAAATGACATGTTAAATATTTATATTTATTCCCCATCAATAAAGGAATACAGTTGCCCCTGGAAACCTGATGATGCCAATCGCCAATTAAAGTAATGTCTTTAGGCCACAAGGTCTTCTGTGCCCTGGGGGACCAACCGATTGCTTATTTTACTAATCAGGATATTTGTTATGTCAAGCCAACACTTGAGTTTTGTAATGCAAACGTATTTGTAATCCATAAATTTAACAGATATACAACAATGTTTGAAATAAATTGTTTGTTGAGAGATTCAACTGAAAATAGACCACGTTCAACACAAACAGAATCCATCACAATGATATCGAAGCCACCACTACATCCCCACATCACTCCAGGATCATACCCCACGCGGAGCCCCGGTCAGAATAGGTCCCCAGCAACCACATGGATCGTGTGGTCAGGCATCGTAAGCGATCAGGTGATCATTTAATGCATCACCGGCTGCAGGAAGAGATCAAGAACAGCTGTGTTATCAAGGAACACATAGACACTGTGATCACTTGCCAAGTATGATGCCCTTCTGACAATGACAAGGCCTGCGTCTCCCTCATCTCCAGCATGTTCAACACGAATTCATGCATTCACCAATAGTTTGCAATGTAGAAAAATGTGGGTTTGCTTATTGTAATTGTTTGATTGGAACCCTGGATGCATGTCCAGTCTTCACTAATGGTGGAAGCTACTGATGATCGTTGTTGTCTGTGTCGTGTCTGTTCTGGTTGTATACGTGTCAAAAGAAGCAGCAGGAGAGTAACCTTGTCCGCTTAGTTGAACAAGGCCAACACCATTATGTTCATCTCAAATCATGGATCGTTCCTGAGGTTGGCCCTGCATTTATGGCAGCACAGCACTGGGTGAATCTGTGCTGACAATGCTTGGAGGGATTTTCATGATGTGCTTTGCTAACCGTGACTTCTGGTACTTGCCCATCGTTCCATCATTATGGGAAAGGATTGGTGAAAACTGCTGCCAACTCGTGTGAAAATACAATTGGCTTACGATACGCATGCCGGGAATAGTTCTAAGGATTTCTTCATTAGTGTTGAGCGTAATGTTCAGCATCCCGCATTACAGCTATTAAAACAGTCTCCAAAAGTTTATTTGATAATTTTGTGCACTGTTTCCCCTCTAGGCTTAATATGTTTTTGGCTTGGTTTGTTGTTAAACGCCGCACTCAGCAATATTCCAACTTTATGACGGCGGTCTGTAAATAATCGAGTCTGGACCAGACGAACCAGTGATTTACATCATGAGCATCGATCCACGCAATTGGGATACGATGACATGCATCAACCAAGTCAGCGAGCCTTGACCACCCGATCCAGCTAGTCGCCCGAACAAAAGCGTACTATGTAGAGCTGTACCGGTTAATTTTGCACGGTTAAGTCTGTAGCTCTAATTTATCTCCATTCTACCATGACACAATTAACATGTGCAATATATGACATTATCTTGTTTTCTCTTCTTTCCATGAATAGGACAATACAGACATATTTAACTCATTTTGCACCTGATGTTTGTTCAATAAAAGCTAAATGCTATATGAGGAACAAAAATATTGGGGCCCTTGTGGGGAGTATATATTTGAGTAACAATTCTAAAACCATAAAATCACACATATTAATGAAAGACGATTAGAAACACAAAATAATAATACAAATTCAAATCTTCCACAACACTACATGATTTTAATATTCAAATTGTAAATGAAGGTATCCCCGGCACCATAAATAACATTGGATTTATTTCCGCTTGTTTGAGTAAATTAAGTGTCGCAGTAGCCGTTCATACCATGTCTATAAACGTACTGAAAAAAACACTAGGTGTCCATTAATGAAGTTCTAAAGTTAAAATGAATACAAATATCAGAGTCTGTGTGCATTGCTCTATCCATACTTATAAAACAGCAATTACAAATGTTATAGTTTTGAATAGTTTTGACATAGAGTTGCGTCTGTTAAATTTCAAAGTAGTTTCTGTGTCCAGTAACTGATTATGTATGTGATCTGTGTATGTTCAGGGTCCAATGTCTTGAACATGCTGACTCCGTGTCAGTGGGTCAGTGGGAGACAAGGTGAGATATCGACAACTACAGAAACAATGATGTCGTCATGGAAATATTCATCGCAGTGTTTACAATTCACATTGTTTACAAAAAGACTGCATGTTACGGGAAATGGCGAGTGATGACGACTGCGCAACGTTTTCTTTCATGACCAACTCGTGTCAGACAAGCTGAAAAGCTTCATGCTGGTTACGGAAATGGGCGAGTGGTGACGAATGCAACGTTTTGAAGTGACGTTCCGAAAGTGTCCGATTGACGCTGAATCAAGCTCCCCACAGCGATAGCCCGTTCGCGGAGCTCTCTATACAACGAAGGTGTCACGCGCTGGGAAGGAGCTTGACGCTGAACGTTCTAGGGGAGGCAACTCATCGAGTACGGCAGAAGAGATTGTTGAGGTAAGATTGTTCTTTTAATTCATACCAAGTATCATACATGTTTAATTTAATCAGAATATGTGGATGTATTTCTTATCCAAACTGTTCTGTTGAACGGAACTTACTGAATGTCCGATTCCCCAGCTGAGCTGGTGATTCATCATTAAACAGACAACACTTAGCCACGGACACCTTATAGGGTCCAGTTACTTACATGTAGGCCTAGCTCAAGTCAGTTTTGGGAAATACATGTTGATTTGGATGTTAAGGTTAAATTGCTTAAATTACATATCATGTTTCAGAAGGCACAACAACTGGCCCAAGTGGACCCCCCTCTAAATAATAGATCATATCTATCGAAGGTGAAGCAACATCTGTCAAGTGGGCCACCTTATTAATTATTGACACCTGTCTCGGGTATTTACACCACGGAACATGCAAGTTAGTATACTCTGATTGTTCCTAAAGCATGTTATATTGTGACAAGCTTGTTTAGAGAGCATGCACAGATTTGGAAGTTTCTGGAAACTCCCCTTTTAATTGTGGTTATGAGCTGTTGTCATGGCTCTTTGTCTTCATGTCTGTCAGCATTAGACTTGAGGAAATGCTCCCACTTCAAAGAATGTAAATAATAAATAATCAAATCTGGTCTTACTTCTAGCCTTGAAAGTTCTGATCTATATTATGAAATTGTAGGCCATTTTCACTATCAAACAGCCCACTCTAAATATGGAGTGTCATACAATTTTATTATTATATCAGAACTTGGATCCCATTAAAGTAAAAGATTTGATTTTATGGAGATTGAAAGTACTCTCAGACTAGGAAACCCTTGCATGTTTCAGAGAGGTCAACATGGTGGCCCCTCCCGTCCTACGCCAACCCCCATCTTTAACCACAGGAAAAGACAGAGACAGGCTATGTTTGCTGATCCCAGCAGTAACCATAGCAACACCCCATCCATGCCTACAGCAGCCCAGGCAAGCTATCCAGGTAGCACAGTGACAAACATTTCAGTGGTATTTGCAACTCAGAATTTCAGTCATTTTGGAAATAGAGATACTTTCATCAGTTTCAGCCAAGCATTTATTATTATTATTATTTGAGGCTTGTAGGCTTGTGGTTAAAATGTTCCCTTGTCACGCCAAAGACCTGGGATTGAATCCCGATATGGGTACAATGTGTGAAGCCCATTTCTGCTGTCCCCCACCATGATATTGCTGGAATATTGCTAATGCAGCGTAAAACCATACTCACTCACTCTCTCACTCAATTTGTCAGGGCTTTATTGATAGCAAGACAATAGGCGGGAAGTTGTTGATCTATCTGTTACCTGCCTCTTTTCTTGATTAGTTTGTTTATGAATTATTAAAACAATAAGAACAATTTGTCAGTGGTCAAAATGAAATTAAAATGAGCCTCTTCAAAAAAAATCTGTTTTTGTAAGAATATGATTGGTGTGATGAGGACAAATTATTTCAAATGTTTTATTTCATTTTTGGCATTTTTGTGAAATGGGGCTCAGACAGCATATATATATAGCACTAGTTCACTGGGGAACAAAGTCACACATGCATGGCTTGGAGTACCTTTAAGCTTGGAATAGCATTGTGGCAAACTATTATGGATCAGAGAACATATCTGCCCATCTTAGTCAGACCAGGAAACAATGTGTTATATTTTTCTTTCGGGGGTGGCGTCTGTCTGGACTTGAAGGTGTGACCAGTGATGACATAAGTGAGTAGAACTCTTGTCTTGACTCCAGCTGTGACAATTCACAGGATGTAATTAGTGTTTAAATGACATTGTTTATGAACTTGTTACAAGTGCTGCTCACGAAACAGTGATGTGGAATACATAGCTGTTTGTTTTCAACATATGTTTAAGTTGGTATTTCTGCTATCCAAAATGTCTTATTGTTGGTATAAATGCGATGTTTAATAATGCATTTTTCGCATTTAATTCACGCTTGCGTTAATTTCAAGATTCACAGTATGTCTTACTTTAAAAAGAACCTGGATAAAATCATGAGTCTAAAATGCTTTGGAATAATTGAAAGGACCAGTTGTCCAAAGATTTGTGATCCAAATTTGCCTCAGATGTGCCCAAATCCAATGATCATGTGTCCAGATCATATATTTGTCTTGATTATCAGATGGTTCTTGGTTTGTAGGCACTACCCATGCTTGTGGGTTTCACCAAAGTGCTAAACATATTAGGCCTTCATAATGTAAGGTGTTCCGTACCAAATAAGGTGACTCTATGACATAGCTGAAATACTTAGTCAGTCATGGTTCAGTGACATTACTTCAACTATAATCTGAATTATCTAATTATGGGTTTTGAGTCATGGCTGGCCCAGTTGTACGCAACATTGACATTTACTGTGCACAGTTGTTCCCCTTAGTAGTGATATAATCTGATGATTTTTAGTTTGAATCCCAGATTTGCCCAGAAAATGATCTCTGCTCTCATGGGCTTCCGTGGAGTAGTAAATATACTGGATTACTTTGGGCTATCCCTTTCATTTAGCTAACATGTCGTGCCATGACTGAAATACTGTTCAAGCTACACTAACCCTATCTCACTCACCATTCATGTTTGTCTCCCAGAGTTAATGCCTGTAGGGGGGTTCCAAGCTCAAGGAAGAAGACTGCAGACCCCGTCAACAAGTGCCTATGGTGATTCTTACTCGCCTGCTCAAAAGCAGAGAAACTGTGTTTCATCAGGTGCTGGAGGTAGGAACATTGCAGGAATAGCAAGATAGGGGACAAAGTTGTAACTAATTTGGAGGATTGCCTAGCCCACACATGATTTTTTACAGGCTCTCAGGATATACCTGGGATATTGCTGACTGACATTGCGACAATATTCACTGACTTCCAATGCCTTGAAAAAGTAGGTTGTGCTCTGGTGGTTCAAAATCTCTGCATTTCATCATTTCCTGTGTTGCTTGTGGTGCCATTGCAATATTGCCAAAAGTAAGATGTTATCAGAGTTAGAAATTGGCATCCGTCCTGTAGTCCTATCATAAGGACTAGTAGAAATTTGTCATTTTTAAGGGTTTTGCTATATGTTAATAATTATCATATATAGGACTAGTGTACTTAAAATATTAGTTTCTACCGCTGGTTATATGTTTGCTTTATTTGTGGATGGCAATAGCCATTGGTTCATTATAGATATGTTTAGCAATAAAACAAAACTTTATATCTCCTTCATTACAGCTAAATGCAAAAACAAGAGTAAACTGTAATTTTGCTTCTAGGTACATTTTACTTTGAAGGGTAAAACATTTAGTAATTTTGTTTTTCCTCAAGGTGCAGGTGGTGGTAGAGGAAGTATTGCACCATCATCAGTCCCCACTCCAAGCTACCACAACAACAGCAACAACAACTACAGCAACAGCAACTACAGCAACAATAACAACATCACAAACAACACTGTGAAAGTAGGTTGGGGACACCAAGGCAGTCAGCAAGCAGTTCCACCCAAAGATCAGACAAACAGGTAAATGAGAATAATATCATTACTGCCTCTTAGAAACCTATTATGTGGGTATCGCCATTATGAAAAGATGTGTTTTCTGCCAATGGTAAAACCTGGGAAGAGGTTTTACATTTTTACCAAAACCCTGGGATGAGGTTTTTGTAAATTTAGTAAAACCTCATCCCAGGGTCTTTGTAAAAAGGTAAGACCTCCATACCAGGTCTCGCCACTGAAAGAAATACATTCCCGATACACAATGATTTTTCATCACAGGGTCTTACTTAAAGGCACATACCCGGACTTCTGCACAAAGACAACAGAAAACAACAGCCAGTAACATCCTTTAATGAAAGTTAGATGTAAAGTAGAGAGACCCTTTTTGGGATAGAACTTCCAGACTTGCCTCAGTCGTTGAGTCTACAGAGGTACCTGCAGAAGTACCTGTAGAAGTAGCCGTCTCAGTTGCGGAAGTAGTTGTCTCAGTCACTGAAGTTGGTGGTGCACAAGACACTGTCTCCGTCTTTTTAGGAATCTTCCTTCCGATAATGTCTGAAGCCTTGGACTTTAGATCGTCGCTGGTGCGTTTGTAGATGCGGACAGCACTACTCCGGTGCCCTAAAAAATATTTGTTATAGTTAATAACAACAAAGTATACAACCGTATGTTCTAAACATCTATAAAGCATTAAGCCACTTTAGAAAATATGGCTACATCAAAATACATTTTTATAGTAAAAATTAACCATTTCTATACGCTTGTTAAGAGCGTTTCATTTTATTCACAGATAATATTCGAAACAGTGATAATCATAAAATATTGGTAAAGGACTGTCCTATACATTGAACTAAACATACCAGTTTGTTCGCAAATCTTTTGTTCGCAAATCTGCTGCCCGCCACCTTTTAAATACGCCAATGGCCTAGTTTATTGTATTCGGTCTTTTTGGGAACACATACGTCCAGTTTCTTCTGAAGTTCTTCAGACAATGGAGATGCAAAACGAAAGTGAAAATCATCTGCGTCGTCACTAACATCCTTAGTTTCCACAAACTCACTTTGAGTTAGAAATAGGTCTCCGCCTTCCTCCTCGCTCGACATCTCGAACTCAACTGAGAAAGACAACCAAGTGTTCTTACCGCATGCATCGCACGTGCACGGTTCGAGTTCTTTCTATACGCTTATCCTGGCAATAGCGAGGTAGTAAATCCCTGTTATAGTGCCCTAAATGGGAGACAATTAAATTTGCAGTAATTCTAAACGTTTAACGGTTTCTAAGCCGGATAAAACACTCCTCGGTTTTGGTAGAGAATGTTAAACCTCGGGAGTCGGGAAATCTCCTCCTCCTGAGGTTTTACATTCTCTACCAAAACCTCTGAGTCGTGTTTTCTCCATTACTTAGACAGTGTTGTTTACTATGTACAATGAGTGAATTGGAAGATGTTCTTACAAGCAGAAGCATATTTAACAGGATTAGAAAATAGTTTTTCACTTGTCCACATCATTATTTGCTACAGAGTTGCCATCTACCTAATGGTAAGAGAGGTCGTCCATGGGAAAATGTAGCTAGTCTTTTCCTGTATTTGAATAGTCTCAGACTTGCAGACTTGTGTCATATTATCATGTTGATACCAGCATCATGTAAGGTCCAGGTACAAATCTTGATGGGCAGTTACATTCCTTAAGTCAGCTGATTGGCCATCTTTGTGTAATAGTCATAATGTTTAATGTCTAATAAAGTCAATTAGAAAATACAGGCAATAATAAAATAAAACTACAAATTGTCCTGGTATGTGATACCAAAAATGTTTTGTTTCTTTATTACATTTTGTTTGTACACAAGGCATATGTTTGGGCACCAACATATATTGTGTGTGTTCCAGGAGAAAGTTGGGTATCTTAAAACTGTGTTAGGTGTATTATATTGCAGTGTTAATAACAGTCACCAAATATAGCAAAGGAATATTAGCCCACCTCTCAAATTGCAACTATATGTCCCATATATGTCTTGGTCCCAACATTGGAAACTTACCTACATTCAAATATATTGTTTAATGCCTACAATGTCATATTTATATCATTTTGAAAGGACTGGTAGAGGTGGAAGTAGTTCCTTCTCCAGGAACACTCAGCAAAACTCAACCAACAGCCAACTCCAGTTCCAGGCTAACCAGCAGCCATCCAGAGGCAATTATAGCCAGCAGCCCTCCACCAGAGGCAATTATAACCAGCAACAGAACAGGAACCCAAACCCAGTAAGGGGGCAAAATCCCCAGCCCGGAGGGGGTGGTGTGTGGAATGGAGGAGCAAGCAACTGTAACTATGACCAAAGCCCTCACCAGTACAACCATCAAGCAGCTTTGGCCAGCATGGGTTATTCCAAGGGTTGGGGAGGCGTGCCACCCACGCCCACTGCACTCCAGGCTGCATCCCCTCCTCATCCTGGGAGTCTGTTGACGGATTCAAGAGGTGGTGTCCACACAGGGTTTGGTCAGGAGTTGGCCTGTACAAGTTCAAGATCAAAGGATGTTTCAAAGGTAGTCACCCTGATAAGTAATGTTTATATTTTATCAGGCAAACTTGCATGAAGGGAATATCTTCGTTAACCTCTGATTTATTGAAAGTTAGCTCCTGGGAATAGTTGTAATTTTTAACAATATATTATCATCATTCTTGAAATGAAAAGGGGCTAATTGCATGTTGAGGTTCATGGTAAGGCCACTATTTTTTACTTGCTTTACAAATCTGCTAATCGACTGTTAATCTTGTTGAAATGTTGAAAACAAATATGTCTATCCTACCGATAAGCTGATAGCATATAGTACCAAAAAAATATTTTCTAAACAATAAAGTCCATGTAATACACATAAATTTACCGAAACTTATTCTAAGAGCCAAGTCCGTACTAGTAGAATTAAAGGTTTTGGGCACTGAATAAACTTATTTATTGTAAAGTACTACTTTCTCCAGGATGTACTCAAGTCTACTGCTATCCAACACTCACTGTTCATGAGCATGACAAGTGTAGCTTGTTCACATGTATAATGAACTATTGTTGCTGCCTTGTTGCAATGTAGCCACGGCTTATTGCAATATGTTGGAGGCAGTGAAATTCCTTCTGTTAGTGTGCCAGTGACATGGTTACTACGAGGGGTGTTCATTAAAGATTTCCCCTGACCCACTTCCGATGGACCTAGTGGAATGAAACTTGGCATAGGTATTAGTCTTTCTCCACATAGGAACCACCAAGTGTTACACACTTCTCCCATCGTTTTATGCAACTATGGAGACCTCGCTTGTAAAAGCCCTTAATTTGCGTCTCAAACCAGGACTTGGCTTCAGAAATCAGTGTTTCATCATCTGTGAAACGTTTTCCCTTCAAAAATGACTTCATGGTTGGAAAGAGGTGGAAGTCAGATGGTGCAAGGTCAGGAGGGTAAGGAGGATGCGGAAGGATTTCATAGCCACAGGACCGCGCTTCTGTTTGGGCAACATGAGAGTTGTGTACTGGAGCATTGTCTTGCAGGAGACGGACACCCTTGGTCAGCATGCCACGCCAGCTTGATAGCGTCCCACCATTTCCGCAGCAGTGAAGCATAATAAGCTCCTGTAATTGTGGTACCCTTTGCCAAGAAATCCATCATCACTACTCCCTGCTGGTCCCAAAACACTGTGAGCATGACCTTGCCTGCAGAGGGTTGGACACGTGCCTTCTTTGGGGATGGTGACTCCACATGCTTCCATTGCATCGACTGAACTTTAGTCTCAGGATCATAGTGATGGACCCATGTTTCATCCTGTGTGATAAGTCTGTCAAAAAAGTTTGCCTGGTTTTTTTGGCACATGTCCAAAAGATCCTTTGAGCAATTGACTCGTTCCTGCTTTATGAAAGGTGTGAGCAACCTGGGAATCCATCCTGCAGACACCATATGCATGTTCAAATTGTCATGGATGATTTTTTCCACAGACTCTACACTGATCTTGACATCTTGTGCTAACCGGCGAACAGTTATAAGTCGGTCTGCCAAAATGGCAGTCTCCGCTTGATGGATAGTGTCCTCATCAATGGCTGAATGGGGGCGACCAGGAATGGCAGCTGTTTCCACAGATGTCCGACCACACTTGAACTGGCGATGCCAGTGTTTAACAACGTCATATGATGGGGCATCTTCCCCATAAGTTGCTTTCATTTCATCGAAAGTTTCTTTTGGTGTGCGACCTTTCAAATATACAAACCTAATCACTGCTCGGTATTCTACTGGCTCCATTGTCACACCCTACTCGATCATAACACCTGTAAAAGTGGTAAGATTAATAGTTCGGTGCTGCAAATTCAGACATAACCCATAGATACATGTATCATTACACATGTGAAATTTCAACCAAATATGATAACCCTAAGTGGTTTAGGGGAAATCTTTAATGAACACCCCACGTACCATAATGGCACTGTTAAAATAATTTTGTAGGACATCATTTATAGCCAGTGATAATTATTTCTCAAGTAATCTTGCTAAACATGCAAACTGAACTTATGGAACCAGCTTGATGCGCAGTGTAAAATGTGGATTCATAGATTGAATAGGGTGTTATTAAATTCAAGGAAAAACTGTGTATTAGTTTAGAGATGTCACAAGTCACCAATACATGATGCATTAATAATATTCACAAACAATGCAATATACTATACATATCTGTATCGATTCATAATTTAATCCTGTATTGATTCATATTTTAGTCACATGTCATTTCACACAGGAACCCATTCATTCATATTTCGTTTATCTAAGTTCAGGCACACGTTTGAGGTATTTCAAGAACAGGGCAGTTGCTAGCTATAGTTTATATAATAATAGAAAATACTTATGATGTCACTACAGTTTAATATTGAAAGTATTGATTGAAATGAGACATTTTTGTATCAAATATGATAGCAGATATTGAGGAAGTTTCAAGCCTTGTTAATAGTGCTTATGCCTAATTTTATACCTAATGGTGCAATGGCATTCACTGAGGTGTAAAATGTCTTGTTGACACTCTCCTACTACAAAGTGCACTCCTGGACATTGTTGTTAGTGCCCCATGGCACACTGGGAAACATTGTTCTACCTGTATTGCCATGTATGTTGTATCTGGAAGTACTCATCCCTGTTGTGTGATTGTGCAAATCAATTTCAGTTCCATCAGGCCTCAAGCAGCAAGCCTTCAAGACTGGCTGACACAAAGGGTAAAAACCAGGCAGGTTTGAGGGTGCTGTCTTCAAGTGTGGCCATGGTAAAGAGGTCTGCCCTGCACACTGATCAGTTGGGCCCTCACATGCTGGAAGTGTTTGGTGAGACATCCTAAAATGGATATTTTTCCAGGACAAGTCGCATGGGGATTCCAGTTTAGAATAGCTCCCCTGTAACCTATGGAGGTTTTATTAGGCAACTTAAAACTTGGGAGGTCAGGCTGAGTGACTTGGACCAGACAATCCAGTGATCAATATTTTGAACAATGATCCACGCCTTCAGGGTACGATGGATCACTATCAACCATGGTCACCATGTCTGACAAATTCTCGCCTCTTAAGGGGCTGTTGGGTAGCCTAGCGGTTATAGCGTTCGCTTGTCACGCCAAAGACACAGGTTCGATTCCCAACATTGGTACAATGTGTGAAGCCCATTTCTGGTGTCCCCGCCATGATATTGGTGGAATATTGCTAAAAGCAGCGTAAAATTACTCACTCACTCACTCACTCACTCACTCACTCACTCACTCACTCTCAAGTAACTCACTCACTCACTCACTCAAGAATTTAAGTTGTTACTTGTAGGACCATGTAGGGTGTTATGGTCAAATACAGACTAGCATTTACATTCGGTAAACAGGTATAGATTACGACACTGAGCTAAAACTCTACTTGATTTTCCGAAACTACATTCAGTTTAGTCTCCATTTTGATAATATACAAAAAGTTTTAAAATGTATTAAAGTAGTTATACTAATCTCCAGTTTCACAACAATATATATATGTACCCATTAAACTCTCATTATAAAATATTGTGTTTTGAACTTTTCATTCCTTTTGTATTATTTACAAATGTGGGGCAGTTGGGTAGCCTAGTGGTTAAAGCGTTCGCTTGTCACGCCAAAGACCCAGATTCTATTCCCAACATGCATGGGTACAATGTGTGAAGCCCATTTCTGGTGTCCTCCGCCGTGATATTGTTGGAATATTGCTAAAAGCGGCGTAAAACCCTACCCATCCACTATTTACAAATGTATTGCTATCAAATCAAGATAGCTAATGCTTCATTGACAACCACACAATATATTCAGTTTCATACTTCACTAGACTTTGACATGATATATGGTGTTTCAAAGTGGACGTGTAACTATTGACAGAAGAGAAGGCTGAATATCCACGTTGTTCAATGGGTAATCTGGTATGTGTCACCTGAGCTGAGGTTTTAAATCAATAGGCATGTATACCAAATGATAGTGTTATAACACTGTGTATAGATATACCTTTCTCAGATATTACTCTAGGATACAAATTAAATGTCTACCATCAGTCACAACAGCACTGATATTTTTTTTCACAAGTGCTGTAAGAATGATGCATGCCTATGCATTATTAGGTAGTTTATGTGGGTCAATTTCAAATACACATAAGAACAGGGAAAGTATCACATGAACCAACCAGACTGATGTACATTGCAGCAGTGTTATACAATAGTACATTCATTCTTGCAGATTTAGAAACATGGAAATTTAGCTACTTGTTTCATATTTGTAAGTGTTTTGTCCCCAGTATATATACAGAAAACATTTGAATAACTCTTTTTTAGATGCTGACCTTATTGACATGTACACTGTTGACTAACTATCAAGGTGTATCTACAGTGCAGTGGCATTAATTTCACTGAGCTTTGAAAATTAAGAGTTTGTTTGTCTTTAATATTCAAGTTTTAAATTGTGAAGAAATCAGTATGTCTATTCTTACTAAGCAACAAAATTCACATAAATTTCTGCTAAAAGCAGAGTTGATTGTAAAATTCCAACTATGTCATGAGCATATCTTTAGGAATTATTATGAAATTGTGATGACACACATCTTTGTATTATAATTTACTTATTTTCATCTAATTTTATCTAAACAAATAATAATTTGCAAACAAAAGATTATCATTAAACATGCGTAGAATTATGTTTATTGTTCTTGTTTGAGTGAGTGAGTTGGGTTTAACGCCGCTTTTAACAGTATTCCAGTTATATCGCGGCGGCGTTCTTGTTTGAAGTGGTTTTCCTGTTCATACACTAGCCAATATGGAATTTGACGAGAGGGGCACATTTCGTCTACATTTGACTTGTCCCTGAATGGCACGAGTTGGTCATGCATTGTATGATTTGGACTACATGAATGTTGTATCTTTGTTGCAGGAATTTTTTCTGCAAAATGTATACTGTATTTTTGGTGCTACATGTATGTTTTGAGACATATTGTTATTTATGATCAAATTTAAATTTTTACATACATGGCCATTTTGTCTGTATTGCATTACATATATGTTTTGCGTTGCGTGTATCATTGCATGTCATGTGTTACAGGCATCTTTTCTGCAATCTCATTAAAATCAGATCTAGGTTCACGCTGCCGCTAAACAAAGATTACATTACATCCCATTACAGGTCACATCAGAGCAAATTTTGACGACCACGGAAACGATTAACAAGAAGTCAACATCAGCCAATTAGAAAGCGGCTTTCTCCAGCTTTACAGCACTTACAAATTTTGAAAACTGAACAAACGAACATTTCGGAATGTCTAATATATGGCTGCAATTGTATGGCAGTGCTTCCCATGTTCTGTTTAACGCCTCCTCCGTTCAAATGTTTATCCCACGGAAGCGAGAGATAGACGATAATTTTGATGGAATCAGTCGTACAGACCGTAACTGTCATTCGAAATAACCCGTCTTAACGTTTTCGAGGTTGCATGATTAGAAATTACATTCACTTTCATGATCTGGTAAGCGATACTTTGAATGGTTGGATGAAAGGTCGTTCTGAAGTGACCCTTAATGGGATGTCCTCAGATCTTTGTTTAGCGATAGCGAGAACTAAGATCTGATTTTAATGAGATTGCTCTCTTCTGTGACATAGTTGTTGTCTGTTTCGCATGACAGGCATGTGTCCTTCGGTGTTGCAGGTGTGCTGGACTCAGCTGTCGTGACTGACAAGTCTGGAACAGGGAAGGAGTTTGTTCTGAGAGATGAGACTGATACAGTCCACTGCATTTTCTATGAAATTGTAAGTTTTCTTTGTCGTTTAAGCGGCACTGACCAGGGAATCTAGATGTTGCTGGCATGAGCATTGGCCCATGTCATCAGTGTGCTAGGTAAACACTCAATCCTCATTTGTGTGTTCCTAGCATAAGCATGAGGTAGTGGAACTATTCTGCCTTGGAATTCCTATAGGGTTGGTTGGATCCATCGGTGTTTGGCTGAAATCTGGTCATTGTCACAGATTGTTGAAGCTGATTGAGACAAAAAACTTTTGTGTCTTCTTGCCTTAACTTATGCAATTTCAGTAGATTTTAGTGGTAGTACAAGTCAAACCACGCTTATCCAGACACTTGCATCTTCTCAAATATTGTCTGGACAAACAAATTTCCGAAAAGCTGAATTGTCATCTGATAAGAGTTACCTCCCTTACCCAAATTTTACAGAAGCAGAAAAGACATGTTATATAATGCATATGATTTTCCTCAAGCAAATTCATATGTGCGTAGAGGTAATAACAAACTTGGTCAATAAATTTGTGATTTTTATGATAAAACATCACGCACTATGATGATTTACCATTAAATTGCATGTCCCCTACTGCTAAGCATTGTTATATATGCAATGATTGAGAAAAGACGTGTGCAGTTTCTCATAAACTAAGCTGGAAATAGCAATCAGCTGTATACACATTTTCTGCAACCAAATTTTGATAATTCTGCACACAATTCTGCAAACTTTACATTTACTGTTCATGCATTTTGTAGTGTTTGACTTTGTTTGACTTGTGGCAGGCATTTTTATGATGGATGTATCCATGGTTAGAATAGCTTACTGGAGTGAATTTGGAGATCGCTAGTGTAAACATAAGAGATCTACACTTTCAGTACGCAGTGATGCATAAGTCAGCTTCTTTTCAAAACAAAATCAGGATTTCGATTTCATTTAACCGTTCCTCAAAATGTAGAATATTAAAAAGATTGTTTGTCAATTTGTTTTTCTCTTTTTCCATATAACGTAAATGCCTCAAATAATTATTTTGAATGATTTAATTTATTCAATGCTTGATTCAAATAATGACTATTTGTTTCAATAAACCTATGCAAGTTTTACATGTTTCAAACCAGCATTTCACAGTTCTGCAAAATATTCTGCGACCGTGGAATCACAGAATACAGAAGGGACTGATTTACATGATAAAACCTACATTGTACCTGGCCTTAAACTCACTCACTCACTTGCTTTATTTACAGGATAGAAGCCTTCCTCGACTGATAAGGGGACAATGGCAGAGGTATGTTACATATGGGCTTGGACTATGTGATCACCATTAAACTCCTAGTAGCTACAGTTGTTAGAAAACAATAAGCAGGCACATGGAAAGGATGTTCCAATGTTCTTTTGTACATATTGTGCAGTTATGTTTGTGCAGTTGATTGCTTAATGGCAATTTTATGTCATGTTTAACCCAATCACTTGATCACAAACCAATTAGGATTAACAGAAATGAATGGACCAGTAATAGAAATATAGGTGTAGGTGACAATTATTGTCCAGAAACTGACAGTCAGTAATAGAACTATAGGACCAGATGTCCCATATTGCCCTGAAACAGATGGGCCAGTATTAGATATATTTGACCAGGTGTCACGTATTGCCCTGAAACTGATGGGCTAGGATTAGAAATATTGGACCAGGTGTCACGTATTGCCTTGAAACAGATGGGCCAAGAATAGATATAGGACCAGGTGTCATGCATTGCCCTGAAACAGATGGGTCAGGAATAGATAGATATATAGGACCAGGTGTCACATATTGCCCTGAAACTGATTGTGACCGATAGCATATGGGACCAGGTGTCATGTATTGCCCCGAACAGATTGGCCAGGAATAGATAGATATATAGGACCAGGTGTCACATATTCCCCTGAAATAGATGTGCCAGTAATAGAAATATAGGACCAGGTGTCACATATTGCCCTGAAACTGATTGTGAGTGATAGAATATAGGACCAGGTGTCACGTATTGCCCTGAAACAGATGGGCCAGTAATAGAAATAGTTGACCAAGCGTCACATATTGCCCTGAAAAAGATTGGCCAGTAATAGAAATATAGGACCAGGTGTCACATATTCCCCTGAAACAGATGGGCGAGTAATAGAAATATAGGACCAGGTGTCATGTATTACCCTGAAACTGATTGTGTGTAATAGAATATAGGACCAGGTGTCATGTATTGCCCTGAAACAGATGGGCCAGTAATAGAAATATTGGACCAGGTGTCATGCATTGTTCTGAAACAGATGGGCCAGGAATAGATAGATATGTAGGACCAGGTGTCACATATTTCCCTGAAACAGAAGGGCCAGTAATAGAAATATAGGACCAGGTGTCCTGCATTGCCCTGAAACTGATGGGCCAGGATTAGAAATATAGGACCAAGTGTCACATATTGCCCTGAAACCTACAGCCAGTAATAGAAATAGACCCCTGTTTTTCTACAGCATTTGTGTTTGCTATTATTGTCATATCATTTGCTGAGTCCATATTCTCTAAGTGAAAATGTATCTTTTAGACTCTTATCATGTTTATCATTGGTCAAAGTTGTTCTCAAGGTCACATTCTAATTTTGTTTATAAAGTTTGTTCACCCAAGATGTGAAGTAGCAAGGACTGTAAAACATATACTAGTATATCATCACCAGGCTAACATTATGACTGAGGTCCAGGTCAGTAATGATCACATTCTGTGTTGCCATGTTAGTTAAGGAGCTATCACTGCTTTTCTATCAACTCTAGATGTGTAGGCTCAGTGGAACACAAGAGTGGCAGACTCAAGTGTGTGTCTGTTAGGGCAGCTGGAGCTGAAGAAAAACATCTGGCCAAACTCGGTGAGCATCACATGGAACAACAGATGACCACAGGCAACAGGCGGCCCACCGAGGAGTGAACGTGTCACATGAACAGGTGTGAACATGATGTCATACATTCAAGTTTGAACAAAGTCTCTACTACAAGGCAGCTGATGCAAAACTGTGTTATTGTATTTGTAAACATTCAAATGCCTGTTAGAAAAGCAAACTCTTTCAATGAGGAATCTGAGTAGTCGTTGTCAGCACGGGTACTACAGATATGTACCCATGGTGCGTTTCTGTATACAGAAAGGTACCCTTGCCCAAATCAGAATACAGAAGGGTAGCCTAGGCTGAGTCCATTCCACTGCATTGCCCAAGCGCTTGACCGATTCCTTGAACGCTTATGTATGCGACACATCTTGAATGCCAAACTGAGGTAAAACTCAAAATGGCAGTAGGCATTCCAGCATGTTCTACAAAAACAGGCATACACAGTGATGGACATACTTTCTCTAATATTCCGCGCAGCATTATCCAGCTTTTATCAGATGAACTGGACCTACAGCATGTTTTGGTTTCGGGTTAAGTAATATTGATTTGCCAGCTGTTAGGTGTCGTGGGTATCTATGTGTATTATGATTTTGGCTAGGGTACATATCTGTGTGCAGGGATGTTCATGGCCTAAATAGCTGAAGTACCAATGCCGACAACGACCTCTTCAGCTTTTATCCATGACAGGATCACTTCATTGAACTACTAATTCTCAAAGAACTAAGTTTGCTTATTGTATAAAGGTTGTCTTTATTGAACTGCCTGAACAATACTTTGAGAAGTTTTTGTGTTTTGCCAAATTTATATAAGGATGTAAATGTCATGAGGTCAAAGTCCATGACAAGCCATGACAGTCAAAGTAGAACCATCAATGGTCACATGACATGAACAAACTACATGTACAACAGTTCCCAGTGGTCTAAGGTGATACAGTTCACTGTACAGAATTGCATCCCTTCGTCACTCCAGGATCTGCTGTGTTAGAGGGTTCCATTTGCAGATTCTCCATGATTGTGATCATTGGTCAGTCAGCATCATACACATTGGGGTTTCACAAAGGGAAAAACACCAGTACCTGAATCACTTCCGACTTCTCCCACACAAATATTGATCAAAGAAGAGTAAGCCCAACTACTCACTCACTCACTCTGTGTATAAGCAGCTCCTGGTGTTCAACTTCAGATTTTCGTTAATTACATTTTTCATTTCTGTGTTATTTGAAATAATATGTTGTATTTATTTGTAAACTGTGATGATCTTCTCTGCCAAAAACAAATATTGTCATGTCATGTGTGACTCATCACCTATTGTTATTTATTGTTATTTATTATTCACCAGATAATAAATTTGTTGTACCAAATGGTTTGGAAATGTTTTACTTTATTTATGTGACCATATATTTAGGGATGTTAAATGTACATATATTCAAAGGTTTATGGCTTATGTAAAGTCCAGATTTGCAAAAGACCAAATAATGACTAATATGACAAACTTTTGTTCTTACTTTAGAAATGTTGAAGATTCTAATCAGAGATTGGCTGGGCCTTCACATTTTTGATATGCTGCATTGCAACACAATGGGCCTCAAATGACAGCAAATTCTGCAAAATTTGCAGATATTAAAACTTTGAATTTTTTAATAATATTTGTCTCTCAAACCAAAAGGGCTGAAACATTTCTGACAATATGTAGAGGACCATAATATGGCTTGTATATATGCAGGGCATGAAAACGAAAAATTACTTGTTTTGTTTTTAAAATTAAATATTTCATTCAAATTATATACCATGCAAAAGCAGCTACTTAGACACCTCACCTTTTGTGTGATTCACTGCGATTCTTTCCAAATTCATTTTAAGCCTCCTCTACAAGCCACGTATGATGATCTTATCCTTACAAAATATAAACACATGCAAAGACCATATCCAGCCATTTGTGCAAATGTGAACATAGAAAGTAAGGTAACAGGGTAAGCGGTGCAAGGGACGTAACTCTTGATACCTTGTATGCTTTCCCACAGTACAGGACCAAGCAACTAATGACAATAAAACTCTCGGAGTGTGAAAATATGCGAAGAAGTCCGCGAAAGTCCTGCTATATCATGGCGGCATGTGAATAATCTGTGCCAGGTAAACCAGTGGTAGATAACGAGCAATTATCCACGCAGCCCAGATTGGATGGTGCGCTATCAGGAGGTTCATTCACCGTGTAACCGTCAGATCCTCATCACTGACTTCTATGTCAGGAATGAGGTACTGTTTGTTTATTTGTTGTTTAACGCCGCACTCATCAATATTCCAGCGGCGGTCTGTAAATAATCGAGTCTGGATCAGACAATCCAGTGATTGACACCATGAGCATAGATCCAGGCAATTGGGATCGATGGCATGCATCAACCAAGTCAGCGAGCCTGACCACCCGATCCCGTTAGTTGCCTCTTACGACAAGCATCGTCGCCTTTTATGGCAAGCATGGGTTGCTGAAGATCTTTTCCACCCGCATCTTCACGGGTCGAATGAGGTTATGAGAATGGAGACCTATACTTCCCCGGGATACCACCGCAATGAGGCTGCTTTCATCAGGCCGCACACCAGTGCCCTTAGGTTAATGTTGGTAAATCTAGATCGATTGTAACACTGTCTTGTGCAATGGACCACTGTCTGCAGTTACCTACGGAATGTTTATGGGTAGTCCTACAAAGCCTGAAGTGTGTAGAACGTAAAGAAAAATTAGTGCCGATATATTAAACAAGTCAGTTGGTATAATTACACTATGGATGCTTATTGTTTGTTTGTTGTTTAACGCTGCGCTCAACAACATTCGAACTATGTGACGGCGGTCTGTAAATAATCGAGTCTGGACCAGACAATCCAGTGATCGATATCACGAGCTTCCAATCCACGTAATTTAGGATTCGATGACATGCATCTACTAAGTCACCCAATCCCGTTATTCGCCTCTTACGACAAGCATAGTCGACTTTTACGGCAAGCATGGGTTGCTGGAGACCTACTCTACCCCGGATATTCAGGATTTGATTATTTATTGCAGTCCAATACGTGTTTGAGTGAGCTTTTGCGCCTTTATACCACCAACCAGGACAGGCGGAACCAAGCAAAGGCTACATTCATGTTGAGATCGAACCCGGCCCTAGCTCCGTCTGAGGACATGTGTTCCCCTTTGACATTATCTGAGCCGATAATCCTTAAAACAATCTTATGGTAGAGCACCGGCTTTGTCGCAAGGCCGGTATAACCTTGTATGATCGATAATGCATGAGGTCACCTTGGTTTAGAGTGCTGACTGGGGAGTTTACCCCATCGAAGGTCCAATGTCCAGTCCCATATATCAGTCCTTGAAATGGCTGTTTTCCAAAACCTGTTTTAGGTCAAAGCTTTACCCTGATAAGAAAATGCTTTTGTAGCGTAGACCGGTTTCTTTTGTTTCAAGCATTCACCCAATACTTCATTTTGAAGTTAGTCCCGTTCACTCTTGAGTTCCCACATTTCACCTCTGACCAGCAGCCATGTAAGACGCTGAAGACAACAGAATGGTCAACCCACACTTGTGTCTTGTTCTGCTTGTGTTGGTGTCCTGTGCTGCAGGTTCGCCGTTTGAAGATGGGCACAGGCATTACTTCACCTACTTCTCCAAGTCTCAAGTTCTCGGTCTGCACAACTTGTCAACGATCATAAAGGTAGATTATCAAAGGCATTTTACCAAAGATGAAAAAATCAGAGAACGAGTCCGATACAGTGAAACCCCGTTAAACCGGTCGTTACCGTTCCAAGCGTAATCGAGAAATGGTCTTCAGCAACCTATGCTTGTCGTAAGAGGCGACTAACGGGATCGGGTGATCAGGCTTGCTGACTTGGTTGATGCATGTCATCGTATCCCAGTTGCGTGGATCGATGCTCGTGATGTCAATCACTGGATTGTCTAATCCAGACTCGATTATTTACAGACCGCCGTCATATGGCTGGAATATTACTGAGTGCGGCGTTAAACAACAAACATCATTACAAGGGCAATCTGTGATCTACAGGACTTGGTGGGGGCATAAGTCTAATACGCCGCAATTCACAAAGCAAAATTGATATTTTTAGACGTGCCAGAAACGTATGATTGATGGATCGAATACCAGCTCGCTTAGATGTCGTGTCAAGGTTTGACAGCTCTATAGCACTACACCGGTGCTTGAGTGTTTAAACCAAAGCGGCAAACATCTAAAACCTCCCTTTTCTCCCACATTTACCTGACACTGTTTGATCTTACTGAAATACTTCTCAAAGCGGCGAAAAATCAAACTCACCCTCTCACAAATACCATTTTCTATGTTTTAGTTTTGTGAATAGTTATAAGAATAATAACATATTTTCATTATTTATGTGTTTGTTTTAATTTTAAGTTCAGGTTCACGAGTCCGCGGACCCTACTTTCGCTTGTGTGGAATACAATATATTCTATTTATAAGATCCAACCGAAGCTATTTATTAGCGATCACGTGATGAAAACAAGTAATATTTGTATTCAGTTTTATTCCGTGCACCAACCCTTTGGTGTTTCAGAACAAAAGCCGTACCAAAGTCTTTTTGATTTTCTTCAACTTGATCTGGAATTCAGTAAATGCCAATGCTCTTTCAAAGAAATGTTTCCCTTTCTAGGGATATTTTATATATACACAGGGCCACGTATACGTTGTGTTATAGTGATCAATCAATATCGGGTGCTTTCACCATGTGGCCTGAATTGTGGCATCGGACCCGACTATGTAAATTGTTGTTCATGCTATCAACAAATGGTTTGCCTGATTCAGGCTCTGTTATGAATTTTGTTGCTTAAATCGAGGTGGAACGAGCGTAAATCCCCAACTCCGTTGTAAACGCTCCCGTTGTGACCTGGGTTAGAAAAGGCCCTCACCACTCTATCATCGTATCCCGACTACGTAGGGCGTTGCTCATAACGTTGACCACTGGTGTATCTGTCCCAGAGTCGATGCAGGCGTGACATTGCCGGAATATTTCTGACTGCGGCGTAAAACAACAAACTATCATCTATTCCTCAGGTAAAGCAGTGTTGTAGCCAGTAATCTCAGTCACTGTGAGTGAATGTCAGCCATATTCCTGCATAATCACGGCGAGGGACTCCAGAAATGGCCCACAGACATTGTATCCATGTGAGGAATCGAAATCGGGCCTTTATTGTGACGAGCGAACGCTACCCCACCGCCCCTCAGTAATGATTATTGTAATGCAGCTGTTATAATGTCTTATTGCTATGCCTGATATGTCCATTGAGTCATACAATTCTGAACTGAATATATCTCTGAATTTATTCTTCGTAGACGAAAAGGTAACCTAATATTCGTTTTGTTATGTCCATTACGTATTTGCTGTACAGACCACCGAATTGGTATCAGTGCGGCTTTAGAATTATGACATTATTTTGAGTCCTTCAAAACCTAGCCTGGGTACATTTAAATTATCCCCCCCCCCCCCCCCCCCCCGTCCACCATCGCGAATATGCATAAATGTCAACTCATTCTGACGCCCTTAGCTTGTGACGTCACAGATGACTACGGTGTTGCCCATTTTGTCAGATAACAGTGAGCGTGGTAAACATTTGTTACAATTCTGGAGAAAAGAAAATGCTGTGATGCCCTGAGCCCAGTTCCATGAAACAATCCTGATCCTGACCCTTGACCATCACTTAGCATCTGCTGAAGCGTTATGAAACTATTAAAAGCTTGCTTTATTAATGCGTGTAGAATACACACGCTGACATTGTACAACATCATATATTATTCAGTTCCACGTGACGCCCGTGAACCAATCAGAAGATGGCAGCATGAACCTCCTGATGATTGACAGCTTCGTACAACATTCCGATCAAGGATATGGTGAAATATGTTTTCAATTGTTAATAGTGCCTGTAAAACGTTTTTAGTTTTTTCGTCGGTCTTTGACCTCTCCTTCATTTTAACACAACGGAAGAATTATCCATTAGGTCTAATCCTAACCCTGTAACAGTATCGATTACGAAACTGGTAAACTGCGTCCAGACGATGATTGCTAATGTCATGATGATGTTATTTTCAGTGGACAATAACCCAAAGCACTGGGACCTGACACGGAAGTAAGTTCTCCATAAACACGTTTAACCATCGCTCAGAACCAATATATATCTATATATACTCCCATTCTATTTCGCATCTTAACTGGTGTCGTTTTTCTAAATTTTCGTTCTAAATTCTGCCTTAGTCGCAAACAATTCTAGACTTCGTTTGAGCAATAACCCTCAAACGTAGGGTTTGTTTCCGGGCCATAAAAACATTAAAAAAACTTTCAGCATTTTGCAACGAAACGTGGCATATACATTGCACATCAGCGTAGCTGGTGCCTTTTATATTTTGAATTTTTTATAAACTGTATTTCTTACGTTACCATGGAAACAATTTAGACTTAGTCTCAAACAGTTATAGGCTAATACATAGGTTTGCATGACACTAAACATGTTAAAGGACCACATACTCAACTTGTGCCTTTTCATATTTTTCAATTTTTTATTACTTTAATTTCTTGTGTTTCAATGGAAACAAGTTGGACTTGTCTCAAACAAGTAGCCTTTGTTTCCCGCCAAGACTCTACACCTGATGCATATTTCTTCATGAAACCATTATCTTTCAAGTCTATAATTTTCTATTTTTGTTTTTCGGATTTGCAAACACATTTACAGTAACAACTTGAACTAATGTATAAAAAAAAGCAGGGGAGACATATGATTTTGTTTGAGTGAAAACAAATTCTAGTTTAGAATGATTTCACTTGGAACGGTATCGTCCCGATGAACGGTCATTGACCTGGGGATACCAATCACAAATATTAACTATATTTGGAACAATAAATGCTTGGGACACCTGGGTGCCTCAGTGCTTGCAGACGCAGTGTTATGCCGTCTTGATATAAGCAAGTTGCAGGTTCGAATCCTACATTCACTCCCATGATGATCCATGGTGTATGTATCGTGGGACACGGTCGCCCAGTCGTGATTCCCTGACCAAAGCCCCCCTCCAATTCCCTCTCCCTTCATTGTGTATAGGCACCATGCCATGCTAGTTGGATTCAGCAAAGTGGTACACCTCGATAAAA
This sequence comes from Haliotis rufescens, assembly GCF_023055435.1. Classification (NCBI taxonomy): domain Eukaryota; kingdom Metazoa; phylum Mollusca; class Gastropoda; order Lepetellida; family Haliotidae; genus Haliotis; species Haliotis rufescens. The sequence goes on along the minus strand of NW_025963835.1, from coordinate 5,028,192 downwards.
ATGTGCTTCGTTCCTTCCCACGTTAAATATAAATGCTTTAATATGGTAACTGTTGAAGCCGTCGTTAAACTTGACTCACTGGTAGAACATACGGATTTGTTAATGAAAAACTAAAAAATGTTCTTTCACAAATATTACTTAATTCTGATGTGTGTTGCAGCTTCCTGTTCCACGTGGGCGGGGCTGGAGCAGTGACACAGATCTTCCACCACCCGGAGGAGGTGCACGAGGTGGTGACCCTGAAGAAACTACTGGCCGGAACACTGTCCATGTATAACAAGGTGCGGTGCCACACGGGGGCTGCCATGACAGGAACAAAATTAGTTTTTAAAAATTGAGTGTAAAAAGTACAGAGAGCCGGTCGATGGGTGACCATGTTCGGCAGCCTGATTCTCGACAGTTTCTAGGGCTTCTGTCCTGCCCCACGCTGAGTGAGTGAGTGAGTGAGTTGGGTTTAACGCCGCTTTTAGCAGTATTCCAGTTATATCACGGCGTGTCAGCTTAATGTGTGAGGAAAGCCCGAAGTGATCCCCTGTTTGGTGCTGACAAACCTAATCGGGGCGAACCGGAATTCGAACCAACAATCATACTAGGCTTCTGGCATGCCCAAGGTACGCAACTCTGCACAGCAGATCGCGGCGCCTTAGACAACTGAGGCAGCCCCACAGTGAAGCACGTGTAGCACATGTGGTGTGTTCTCAGGCAAGTGACTTTGTTCACCCAGCAGTGAATGGGTGCCCCGTGAGATAAGATGATAACGTGACTCTAGCCTCTCATAGGCAGCTTGAGTTGTATACTACCTAGGGAGATGTGAAAGAAAATTGAATATATACTGATCCATTGACCAGAGTAATACTGGTGTCAGCGCTTTGAGCTTGCGTAAACGGATGGGATGTAACGCATTACAAATACAAATTTAATATTATTATGTACAGATTAAAATAATAGCACGTGAAGACCAACCAACAATGCAGCCTTTTGCATTACCCAGATTGCCAGAAGGCCAGAAGTATTCCTGGTACTATCCCAATGTCAGTCAACTGATTGGGAGGTACCAAACCTAAGGCACCGAGAATAATGGTGAGTCGGACAACTTGGTACTTGGGATACAAGCGTGACATTTCGAAATATTATTATTATTATTATTATTATTATTATTATTATTATTATTATCGCTTTGGCCAGTACTCCGGTACCAAAAAATGCACATATGAAAACCTTCTTATTTTCATTCTGTTGCATAAAATTTCAGTTTTTCTTTCAGCATTCCTCGAAGATTACGTGGAAATACAGTGATTGGGAGACGGATCAACATGGTAATGTATAAAGTTTTATTTAATATTACCTTCATTTAACGCTCAATAACATAAGAAAACATACGTAATTGTATTTGAGATTGGACTATTAAAGAACTGTTCACATTGTTGTATTAAAGGGAGGCTACTCCACTCGTATTCCGGCAAACGATTGTCAACCGGAAGTGTGGTGAGCAGACGACACGACAGCACAGCCGAAACCCACAGACATCATGAAAAGGTAGGTGTGTGTGTTTGTCTGTGTTTGTGAGTGAATGAATGTTCATTTACACCTCAGTTGGTTACATCAATATAGGCGAGGTCATGGTTCGATGTTAGATAAGTGTTCGCTCGTTACACCGAAGGTCCGGGTTCGACCCCCAACGCTACACACAATGGTTAAAGCCCATTTTGGCATCCGGCCCATCTGTGATGACAAGAAACAAAACAATACAACATTGCTGTTGAAATGTACATAAGTATACCTTTTGGTTGTCATGAGTTATTACTAACTTGCATATTTCTCCATTGTCTCAGACGATTGAATATGACCACAAAAGCCTCATCCAGCATGTCAAATGTACGGACACAATTACGCTTAGGAACGAGCCTGCCCCTTCTCAAAGGTAAAGAAATATGCTTATGTTGTAGAGTATCTGTGTATCTTCAGTCGTTTTATTTATGATACCCGTGAAGATACTAGTTCGGGTTGGTCTTCAGCAACCCATCCTCGTCGTAAGAGGCGTCTAAAGGGATTTGGTGGTGACGCTCGCTGACTTGTTTGATGCATGTCATTGTATCACAATTGCGTAAAACGATGCTTATGATGTCGATGACTGAATTATCTGGTCACTATATGTTCCCCCTTTTAGGTTACGCTACATGGCATTCTGGCCCCAGCAGATGGGCATAGATATATCAGACGTTGTCTTACAATTTCCGACAAAGAGAAAATGATGGACAAATACATTGTGATATAGGGGACATTCATGTATTTGAATCAGCCAGGGTCTGACGATTTACAGTATGACAGTATGGTAGCCAGGGGCCGCCGAAGGACAGTGTGGAAGTATAGTATCTTGGGTCCGTCAAAGGACAATGTGGAAGTGTGGTAGCCAGGGTACGCCGAAGGACAGTGTGGAAATGTGGTAGCCAAGGTACGCCGAAGGACAGTGTGGAAGTGTGGTAGCTAGGGTACGCCGAAGGACAGTGTGGAAGTGTGGTAGCCAAGGTACGCCGAAGGACAGTCTGGAAGTATGGTATCTGGGGTCCATCAAAGGACAATGTGGAAGTGTGGTAGCTAGGGTACGCCGAAGGACAGTGTGGAAGTGTGGTAGCCAAGGCACGCAGAAGGACAGTGTGAACGTATGGTAGCCAGGGTACGCCGAAGAACAGTGTGGAAGTATGGTAGCTAGGGTACGACGAAGGACGGTGTGAAAGTATGGTAGCTAGGGTACGCCAAAGGACCGTGTGGAAGTGTGGTAGCCAGGGTTTTGTCGAGGACAGTGTTAAAGTATGGTTACCAGGTTCTGTCGATAGATAGTATGAGGGTATAATTATGTTTCTTTGTGAACACATGTACGTCGTATTTTGCAGCTCCGAGCAAACAGAGGATGTCATCATAGTTTCACCAGACATTGGAGGTAAATATAATGATGTGTAATACATACTGTATGTTATGATTCATTCATTATATTAACATTCAACAAGCTTAATCTTAATATTCGAGACACACACGATATATACTAGCTTACAAGACTAATATGAAGAAAGAAAAACATATTTATTTTTATTTTGTGATTCAATGTCCACAGGAACAGTATGAATATTTAGAAATGAAATACGAATTATATTAACGTGATATATCTGTTTTGCTTGTAGCATTTCCTTCCCTGTCTTCTACTGCCAACAGCACCGTGAAGCTTACAGCTCGCAGGTAAACTCCCAAGACGCACGTACTTGTAGTGGCAGGTTCGTTGTTTGTACATTCTACTGATTCAAATATTCAGAACTTGAACTACAAAATCAACTAGAAAATATTGACACGTACATGTAAATGTTATCTTTCTACAAACCCAGGCGAATGACACCAGCAAGTGGAATACTGATGTCTGAGTTCAAGGCGGACACCCCCCAAGTTAAGACGGTCAGTCTCATGTATCAAATCAGGGTCAGAATGAGTCGCTATGTCAGCTACACTTGCACAAAACGTCGTAACGCTACAATCACCTTGTGCAACTTGGTTAAAGCCTACTGTGATTTATGATATGCCGACATCGTAGATCATTGCTCATGTTATCAAGCACTGTGTGTCTGGCCCACATGCGGTTATTTAAGGATATGCTGATTAAGCTGATTTCGGCCAAAACTACTCTTTCGCCAACTGTTATTTTAACCAAAATTTATGTCTAATTTTTAAAATTACTAAGGCATTGATGAACGCTGTTTCAGATTATTATTTATTAGAATTTTGTTATTAATCATTAGAAAATTATTGATAATAAATGCGCATAAGGTTTAAACATAAATATATTTACAATTAATTATTTAAACACTGTATATGCTTATAGGTGGAATAGCGGTGTAATACCAGTACTGGTTCATTTTCATGTGTGTCCCATGCAGCCAGTACCAAGGGAGCAAGCACTGAATGAAGTAAAAACAGAGTTTCATAATCTGCTGGACTGCATACAGTCATTCGACGACAAATGTAAGTTATCGAATGTACTATTCTTTTACACCGATGGCCCGGGGTCGATTCGCCACATGTGTGTGTGTGTGAAGCATATTTCTTGTGACCACCTCCGTGATAATGCTGCAATATTGCCAACAGAGGTGGAAACCATATTTACTCGCATAGATAACCGTGGTTGGGGGATGTGACCGAAACATGTGTTCATCCTGGGCTGTAATATATCTGCGTGCTCGTTACCTTCCACACGGATTCCCAGGTCATTAAGGTTTGATCACTTCAGATATTTACATTTTCTCTATCCGATGTAAAGTTTAGGTAGTAAATGAGTACAGTGCTTCTAGTTGCAAAAATAGGTGGAAACATTCCGTCAATTGATGTGATACACGTAGCAGTCACGGATGAACGGGACGCATCAATGTTTTATAGCTAATCACCAATATATCATCTGAAGTATAAAAATAGGGTGAATTAGGGTGCGTCAGCTGCTATTTCGAATGCAAAAAGCACTCGTGATGAATCCTCTATACGCTAATCTCCAGTGCTAATATCAGAGAATCTCAGAGAATGACTAATCTTTTGAATTTTTTTCAAACTTTTGACCTGATACAGACACTCACGTATGAGTCATGTTTCTGTCTGTTTTAGCGTCGTTTCAATCAAGTGTTACTTACAGGGCATTAACTGCACATATAAAGCCACTCGGGTTAAACATCTCTTGCTTGCAAATTCCAGTCACCGCTAACAGGACCGTGTGCGTTCAAGACCTGATGCGCCTCTTCAACAACCTGACACAGGTGGACAGAGTCGCCCTCGGTCACCAGTACCTTGCTAAGTGTGACACCAACGACACTGTGTGTAGAGATGAGAGGTACCTGTTCCTGGACATCCTGTGTCGGAGAGGTGACGAGGACTCGCAGAAACTGGTGTTGCAGTATGTCCTGAACGACCAGGACGCCACCGAGGACGACCTCAGACGCCCCCTATTCCACTACGTCGTTCTCAAGGAACCAATCCCGGTACACATTGGTCTTTTCTTATTACACTTTTTGAATCATTATATTAAGATCATCGTGATCCTGAAAACCCATCCGGAAAATGATTCATTGAGTTTGATGGAAATGTTTGTGAATTTGGATTCACGACTATCGGATCCAGGCAGCTAAGGTACCAACCTTTCTTCACAGCTAGTTGCAGTGCCCGTCCCACAGGGCCACCTGTATAAGGTGTACAGGTTAAGAAGATTTCACTTTGAAATACTACAGTTACAACTAGATGACGCACTTGTTATTTGCATTACATTGAGACTCTAATGTCTGTTAACAACCAGAAGGTGATACTGGGGTATTATTTCAGTATGTTGCCTTGAATGTTGTACCATCAGTAATGTAAATCTATATGATTCATTACAGGAAACTATCAAATCTGTTGAACGGCTCTGCTTTGTTGGTGACTATGACCACGTTCGTAAGTGTACTACTCTCTTTTTTGTAATCGTCATTTAACAGCTGGCTTGTGGGTCCAAATTGCTTTGCAATTGTCCTTCGTCCAAAAGTTATTTTGTCCCATTGGTATCACCTTGATGAATAGACCCCTGAATGTAAAATAATGACATGTAGTAGAATTTCGACTCTCCTCGTTTCTCGATCTAAGGATAAATTGTAATTATATTTTGTATATTATGATGAAATACATGTCTGAAAATATGACACTTTCTGCTGGTTGACTTTCATTCTGCCTCAATACTTTCAGCCTGCATCACAGAGTAAGATCATCAAGATAAATAAAAAAGTACAAAGAAAATAGAATATGACATGAAATGTCATGGTTATCTTATTTCATTACGTCAGAAAGTTGACTTTAGATGTCACTTGATGAGATAAACATAATATTTAACAATAAAAGCCAATTATCATTTTCAATAATTAAGTAACAAGTGACACCATGGCATATTATTGTTTAACCAAGCAATTAGTTTTTCCGTTTAGGTTTCCATAAACCGAACAAAATTAGGCCACTACATTTTGCAGACTACTGTTTCCTGATTAGCTGATACATGTACAAGTAGTAGGGTGGCGGGGTTTTGATTGTATTAATCAACTGAACGATGTAACTAATTTCGCACTGTTACATGTTTTGTGTTAATAATTACAAAATCTTCTGTGAAGTAATTATTATTTGACGTGTGAATTTATTACTATTGTCTTTGAAATGTTTTTACATTTATGGAGGTATGAACGTAAACAACGGTGTGCACACAATTCGTCTCTGGGATCTTAAGAGGCTTCATGGCATATCAATAAATAATCACAACAATTTTTTTGAGTAACTTACCTTGAAACTGACATACATTTTGTTCTTACCTTTCTTGTGAAATACGTAAATATCAGCATCACGTGAAACGAATACGCTGTGTCAACAATCCGTACTTGCAGCTACACTTGAGATGACCTTGACCCAAAAGCGAGCCTGTCTGACACTAGGGGCTCTCGCCAGATCCCTCTCTGATATGGGCAACAGCGCAGCCGCTGAGGATGTCCTGGAGAAGCTTGAAAATAAACTGGGCTTTTACAATCACAGTGAGCATCTATTCAAATATTAGGTTCTGATCATGATTAAAAAATATCTAATTTTTTAATTTTGATTCAGTGTTGAAAATAACACTGACCTTACCCTGTCCAGCATTGAAGCCCACTGTCCTACATGTTTGCTGGCGTGTAAGTTATGTGAATTGTTTGACCATTATATTATCAGCCGAAGCCAATGCTAGCATTGTAATACTAAATTTAGATCGGCAAGATAATAGATGCCGGAGATGATAAAATGGATCAAAATATCCTGTGCAAGGCATCGGATGATGCTACATTAGCAATGTTATATTTTGCTAGGTCTCTCTTTCCCTGTATTGGAGCGCAAAAAGCGGTCAATGGACGACTTTGACCACGAGCAGCACCATCATATCGTGTCAAAGATGGTTCTTCTACACAGTCTTGGGAATGCCGGAATGCCAAGGTCATTACGTCATATCCGTTCCTATCTCCAACCTAACCTAGGCTCCACAACATGGCGGAGGGCTGCAGCCAATAGTCTCCGTCAGTACACCTGTAACGAGGTAAAGAGCTTCAACCTACCCAAAGAAGTGTAATAAATGAAGCAGTATTATAACAATATAAAGTTGAATAAAGTATCATCATTGAAAAACGATTGAAGGGCACATATGAAGCCAATTCTAGTAAGCCATTGTTAAAACCTCAATAATTTGTAACTCTTTATTTTATTTACATTGGCACAAAAAATATTACATACTAAACAGTATTTACAAGAGGTGCAGAAGAGATCCTCTTTCGTTGATGAACAAGCTTGCATTTTGGTTGTCATGTATTATTTTCAGGTTGTGGAAGTAAAAAATGATATGCGCACCGGTAAAGAAATAAAAATAATAATCATTTATCCTAACAAAATAAATCAATTAACATCTCTCAGAGTGCACTAGCGCTGTTTGACATCCTCGCCCACGAGGAGAATGAGAAGGTCCACAAGGAGGCCAGAGAAGTGTACCAGAAACATCCTCAGAGACCCCACCTGGTCAAGGACAAGGAGAACATTCTTCTGAGGTAATGTTAACTTTGCTTCCTCCAGCTGCATGCAAAAAGCGAATCTGGACCTGACAGTTCAGTGATTGAGCAACGATCCACGCCGTCAGGGTATGATGAAATGTAAATTAACCGATCATGACCACCTGATTCATAAGTCACCTCTCACAACCAGCAACCAGCATATATTGCTGGGGACCAATTCTAACCAGGGTTTCTGAGGTAAAGGGTTATGAATCTGTGGGTATAGGTACATTTTATATATATAATACGTACATTGTGACCAATGTATTTTGTATCTTGTATTTTGTATCTTGTATTTTTGTACTACTTTTTTTTATATTTGTAGCAGTAGTAATATTGTGGTTGTATTGGTAGTAGCGTTACTAGTTAATGTTATGAAATTATATTTCACTTGTTTTGTTATTTTATTCGTTTTAAACTGGTACCTGGTAACGTTTTAAACTGGTAACCACTGTCTTCAACAGCCATGACTACACCTTCAACTCCGTGTCCCGTGTACGCCGTGAGATCTTTCACATCGACTTCAGCGACGGTATTCGTCTGACCATTAGGGTGCCTGGGTTTCAGTATGACAAGACCTACGGGAGCAAAAAAATCGGCGCGAGTCTTGGCCTTCGCATGATCAACATGCTGGACCTTAAGCTCCGTATGTATTGGCCCAATATCGGCCTTAGTCTTACACAGTTACAACAGTTACAGTGAAAACAAATTAGTATAAAATACATATATTCACAATGATGACCTATTTACATAGTGGATTAGGACTGGTTTTGATACACTCATAGCGTACGATGACATTTACGTAAGAAGTAAAAACAATTCAAATATGCCTTGATGTTTTTTTATTGCAACAATTTACATCAGTGATGAGCAAGCTTTCGGTAAATAGGCGACTGAATGGCACCCTGACTATAGTGCGATCTACGGTCAGCAAATAATGGCACAGGCATGTATTTATCATAAACCACCATTTATAATATATAATCATAATATTTGTCCGTCTTGTTTGGTAGATCCACTGCACAGTTTTTTCAAGATAGACGTGGATAATGCAGCATGGGTGACAGCAAACCTCGGCATTATTGGCAAACACGTGGACATCATCAGGGCGTCACTGTGTTATGCTGGACACATCAACTACGACCTCAACGTCTTAAAGGTTCATATCAGTAAAGTCGGATATGAATATGCGATGATAATGACAGGGATGTCGAATATCTTGGTAACATTACCCAAATGGAAGGATGTGATAACGTTCCGATATTTGCACATGTCCAATTTAGATGTTCTCAATGCTGATTGGTAATTTGAAGCCAGACTACGTCACAGTGCTTATTGTTGGAAAAAAATACTACATGACTTCATTAATTGTTCACGACGTCACAAATTGATTACGTGAAGTCATCTGAACAGTAGGCTACCGTCAGTAAAGTTTACCTGAAAGGTTGATTTTTCATTCTGTTTTCTTCGGCATGGTATCTCAGTGGGCAAGCACTATGAAATCGGCATTAGTCCAGACTGGTACAAGCAGTCACACACACACACACACACACACACACTCTCTCTCTCTCTCTCTCTCTCTCTCTCTCACACACACACACACACACACACACACACACACACACACCTCTGAATGGTAGATGTTATTGTGTACATGTGAATCAAGAAAACACATTTGCTTTCAGGATTTCGACATCAACCACTTCAAGGATCTCCTTCAGAAGCTGGACAATATATTCCACTCCATAGTAGATGGCATCAAGGACGCAATCGCCATGTTTAAGAAGATCACCCGGCCAGGCTACATTAAAGACATGCTGACAGAGATCATCAACTTTGTGAAGGGCCTTCCGGACCTGGTTGTCCAGTTTGTGAACGACTTTGTGATCCTTGTGAAGAAGGTGGCCAAATACCACACTGATCCCATCATGGAAAAGGTTAACTTGATCGCACAGAGGGTCAAGGCTTTTGCTGAGGAGATCAAACAGGACGCCCTTGAGTTCTATCACGTAAGGTCTTTAATCAGGATTAGATATTTGAAAGGGAATAGGATATTTTATATCACTCTTTGAATAAGTTGAAATAAACATACCACATTTCTTAGCGGGGGCTTGGCACAGCAGGTTGGAGCTAGTCTTGGTCTATTCTTCCAAATTGAGATACTGGTTCTATATTATATGTAGTAATTAGTTTGAATAAATGTTTTTTGCAAAATTGTACTAGATCATAAAGTAGGCCAGTAAAGTGTTGTTTGAATGACCCGATACAAACCTCTATGTTATTGCAGAGCATAGCTGACGCTGTAGTGATAACGCTGCCCGAAGTGGGCAAGATGCTGAAAGAAACTGGGGATGACATCGTTGCAATCTTCAAGAACTTCTTCAAGAGTCCAGCACAATCCTTCTCCAAACTTGGCATAGCTGTTTTGAAGTATTTATTGCTTTGTACTTTATTGTATCATTAATGCGATAATTTTGTATTTGTGTACAGAGGCCGCGAAATTACTAGTACTTAGTGGTCACGCGTGAACCCCGTTTGATTCCTGATATAGGTATATTGCATGATGCCAATCATTGTGTTCCTAGTGTTCATGATATTGCTAATATGTTAATGAACATATCTACATCATTGGAAGAACAAATGTCTTTTTCAGGGTCCGGCTTGCTGTAACAATGGTAATAGACGCCAAGAATCGGATAGTAGACGCCTGTTCATTTGTCAAAGGTATGGCTGACATGAGATACATACACAACCATACAACAAATAAGTAAATGATGCTGTGCTTAAACTGCATTCTCATCCTGCCTTGTTGCAATGAAGGAAAGTAGATTTTCGCTGTGATTGCCCCTTTAAGGAACAAGTCCATTCTGGATGCATGTCGATGAAGAGGTGACTGAAATAACAGATGACATCAAAGACCTGGTGGACATGGTGGAGGCCAAGATTAACATGACACTTCACCCCAAGTTCTCAGGACCTGATGGCATAATGGGACCTGTAAGTACACTCTCCTACTTTCTGTCACATGCTTTTATCGTGTTTGATAAGAACACGCCATTTACAGAGACACAGTTATATCGCCATGAGTCACATCCGTGATTTGCTCCTTTTTGTTACACATTTTAATAACCATAAAGTTTGTATTGATACCGATTATGTCCTGTTATAATCAAGGAGTAGATTATACATATGTTTCTTGTCAATGGAGAACTACATTGTAAGGAGAATGAACAGACGTGTCAGTGAAGCAATTTGTCTTACAGCTTACCTGCTCTTTCAGTACTCGATGAAGGAATGGTTTCACAACGAGTCACGTGTGCTGCTATCGAACGTCACACAAAGGTTATCAGGAGTGCGGACGATCGCAGATCCTTTCTTTAAGGCGTACACAGATGTCATGACTGTCGTTAAGGGCGTAAAGGAGGCATATGAAACTGTGAAAAGAGTGTAAGATTTTGTTCTAATGTTTCATAATATATTGTAGATGTAAATGTTAAAATATTGTTTACCCTGTTTTTAATGCTCGTCATTAACATTTACTGTTTTTGAATTGAAGTGTTATTCTGAAAATATGTATTAGTCTTGTTACAGATTTCAACGCCTTGATATTCTTCTAAGCCATTGTTTTGAGAAATACAATGTATTATATTTGCCTCACGTAACAGATATATGAAATGAACCATTCGGATGAGACTTCAATGCCTTGACATATTCGATATTCGCTTCAAACTTACTTTAAACTGATGTGACTTCAATGCCTTGACATATCCGATATTCAAACAGGATTAGCACAGGAAAAGCAGTGGTTCAGAAGATATTTGGAGGCAAGTTCCACCGTAAATTTCCAGCTGAGAGAGAATCCGGGTCCTGTACAGAAGCTGTCTGGCCTTCGACAGGCGGGAACAAGTATCACACTATCGGCGTTGATGTCAGTGCTAATAAAGGACAGGCTGTGCGTAATATGCATTTATATGTACTGTGTGGTCTTCAGTCCTATGTAAAGCATAACTTAGGGGTCATACATCTGAAAAGCACACACGGACACACATACGACAAAGCTGCAATCTTTCTGACATCAGCGTAAATTATTCCAGTGTCCAGTCCACGTGAACAGAAATGTTTCATGCCGCCTTTTATGAACTGGTGTGTGCATAGTATCATAATATTATTTTCTTTAACCACTTTATATTGTTTGTTTATTTTCCAGATCGTTAACCCCGTAGCAGGCCTCGTCAAATCAACGGGACATGATGAAATCACTATCACACCGACAGATGACAACTTTATGGAATACCAGATCGTTATCAACAACGTCATTCCAAACAGATACGTCAAAGTTTCAGGCGCCGTCATGGAGGCTGGGGACGCAATCGGAAATGCAGGAGACACTAGATGCGTTCCAAATTTCATTCACGTCGCTCTTCGTGTCATAGAAACTGGGGAATACGCTGACCCATCTAAGTATCTGGACAGACTTCTGCCCTTCCCACACTGGGTGCAAGAATGTAATGAACACGTCTTCAAATACATAGGAAAGACATACGAGGCCAACGGGATTACACATGGCGCCCCCAAGGTAACTGAAGACCACTACATGGGTTCACATTACACAAAGATGACTGCTGCAGCTCATGTCGAACCTGATACAGCTCCTCCTTTCAAACCAGAAGGAGCAGATCATCCTAAAGCAAAGGCTCTCGCACCGTCCTTCACCAAGCTTGTGTCGCCACTGAAGAACTTTGGTCTTATGTTAAAGTCTATCTCGTAAGTATCCAAGGTGTGGACCATTATTGTAACTCAATTTTAACTACAAATTATAGATATATACAATTTCCTTATTCTTGTGTGAGCTACCTAAATAAAATGGAAAGATTATGTGCAAGATATCAGTTACCTGAAGTCAATATGCTGTTTTACAAACTTGTTTATTTTCAAGTAGATATTTAATCAACAATACATATAATTTGATAAACATCACCGTCTGTAACTTTACTTCATTTTTGAAAAAGGAGTGTTCTCTTGGTTAAGCATTGATTAGAAAACAAATATTATATGCTCCCGTTGTCAAACTATTCTTTACACAAAGGCTTCCCTCGACACTTGAGTTCTCTTATTATTCTGTATTTATAAAACAAGATACTTGCTCTAAACTGGACGAGAACACAAACATGGCTTCAAGTATATTTGTGCCAGAATAAGCGACATCATATACAGTCACAATAGTTATATTGCAATTTATTCTATTATCAATGAAGATAACGACGTTCTCATAGATGTTTTCAATCCGTTTCAACTAAATGCCTTTGACCCAAATTATTATCCTGTTCCAACGACATAATCCGAAATATCCAGATGTATTTAACATAAAATAAAACGGTACAAACACTAAATGTTTTCCTCCTACAATAGGATTCCCAATATTGAGTCTGTCTTCAACATCAACACCATGACGGTATCAAAGCTCAAAGATATATTGAAAGCTAGGTCGGACATCGTGAAGGATATTGACGACTTCGTGTCCCAGGTTGCCCAATGTCTACGATCGAAACCTGTGGAGGAACCAATATCTTTTTCAACCTTTAAGATGCACATGCTTCTGTCCCTGAACAAAATACCTGCAATTGGAGACAAGATTGATATGTTGGAATCGCTGGTAACAAATAGCCTAAATGGTAATTACCTTTTGCAGTATATTTAATCATGTCAGCCACTATTGTAGATTTTCATCAATTATTTTAAATCCATATTTACTCACCGGTGCAATGGTGTGGCAAATAGTTAAAATCCTTACTTGTCACGTTAAATTCGTGTCCTACCGTCATGACATTGTTGGAATATCACTAAAATCATACTCACTTTGTTCATATTGCTTGCTGAAATCTTTGAGAAAGCTGAAATCAATATATAAACTCTTTATGTACGGTCATGCTTTGTACATTTAAAGTCTGCTTCTGGTAAAATACACGCTCAACGAACCCAAATACTGATTTGTTGGATAGTCTAAATATAAAATAAACTGCTTCTTGTTCACCACAGCTTGTCCAAACTTGAAACAAGGGCTAGCGTTTGCCTTCGGTCACCTGTGTACCCCTGATCCCGACTGCCAAGGCTTGACTTGTGGCCTTGTGTTTCCATACTCCCACTATGTGAAGTCTGTCAAGGTCCATATCAGAACGTGTGGGTCAAGCTTAAACCTAACTGCCCCTGGAATGAAGCACGTACAGGATACCCATGGTACGGTATTTACGAAATCGACCTTGCAATATTTCTAGTTGGACTTGAAGTGCAAGGGGTGCGATTATAGTTGCACGACCGAGTTTAATACCCTTTTGATTTTTTCAAGGTTTGCATTTTCAAGATTTCAAATTAGTCATTAAGATCATTTTGACCTCATTACGATCACATTGATCGCGGTACAGGAATTAATGGGGAAGATAATCAATAACTCCTTGCATCTTCTTGGTTGAAGTTTCTACTTAAGTCTTACTATTCGTACGAAAAGATATGTCATATTCGGGCAAAGTGTTAAAAATACGGCCAAATTCTCCTTTGACATCTGGAATGAATTATGTATTTACGATTTTGTTCAAGGTGGCGTTGAGATCCATGTGCCTCTGCTTGACGATGTAGTTGAAGGGATTCACATTGTTTTCCAACTGAGCACAGCTGAAATTGGAACCGACATGTTGGTGAACCTGACCGGCAGTCTATGCTCAACAGACTTTGGTTCCTGTTTGCCTGCTGTGGATATTATAAAAGGCGCAAAGTTCCACAACCCCCTGTGTTCACCAGGTAAAACTGAATTCTGACGATACCCCGTGACGATTCCAGATTAGAACTGTTCGTCCAGAGCCAGTGTTTGTCTTAAACTGATACATGTCGACTATATGTCCAGTCTCGTTGACTGGGTTCTTTTGTGTCATCATACCCCGACGGCGTGGATCGTTTCCATCCGATCATTTACAGGCGGCCGTCAACTAGCTGGAACAATGCTGAATGCGGGGGTTAACAACAAGAAACATAATTCTAACTCGAAGTGTTACATGCATGTCTAATACCACTACCACCATCTATTAATTTGTAATGGGGCGATATGGTAGCCTAGTGTTTAAGGCCGGGGTTTGATTCCACATATGGGTACAGCCCAGCACCCACACCGTGATATGGCTGGAATATTGAAACCCATTTTAATTTGGGAATATTTTCAGTCCAACGCATTTCATACAGTAGTCCTTTCTCTGATAAACTGTAAAGGTGATACAAGTATTTTAAACACCCTATGTTATATCCTTAGTGTTCCCTTCACTTGTTATACTGAATAATATTAACGAGTTTCATATGCAATCGTTAGATTATTACGGTACTCGTTATGTAAATTTACACGACTTTAACGTCGTCACTTGTTGAAGATGATAAAAAGTTTTGTTTGTTTTTTACCCTAGTCAATATAAATACCAGCTTTGAGTATCAAATCGAGTCCATGCCTGTCCGAATGTTGATGTCAAAAATGTCGCAGTGTAACCTGGACATTCCCAAAGCAGTGACGTTGCTCAACAATATCAGACAAGGCATCCTTCATGAGGTACGAACGGCTTTTACCCAGTTACTGGAAATGATGAATTGAACAAAATACGTAAATTGTTTGATAAATAAGGATTGAACATCATTGTATTGCACCCCTTTTCTTGTATTCAGTCCCAGAAAGTAAGTGCGAACTACATCGTTACGCGCCGACAAAGGGTACCTTGACACTCAGCTCGTTAATTCAATGTCAACTTGGCGAATATGATGAGAGTATCCTTGATATCATTGATAAATCGGTTTTCAATCGAAACAAAGTGTAGTTTTGTCCATAAGAGAAGTAAGCAACCTCCAATCTAATGATTTGCACACAAACACGAGACGGGCACTTGAAACAAGCGTGTAACAAGATGCGCTGGTGAATTTCAGTCCGCGTGAAATTAAAATGGAAGTGTTGGTCATTTTCATGACACATGTACAATACAGTGGTTTGCTATGTTATGTTCACATTAGTCTTTTGCTTATTTATTCATTAATATTGCCAAATATACCCTCATAACATTAAGAATTCCATTGATAACTTTCGCTACAATGTACATGTTGGTCCATGGGTGAGATCACTGTTGCTGAGGCGCGTGGGGTATGCCTAGTTGTCAAAGCGTTCGCTCGTCACGCGGAAGACTCCGGTTCAATTCCTGACATAGTTACACTGTTTGAATCCCATTTCTGGTGTCCCACGAAGGGATATTACTGGAATATTGCTAATAGCAAAACCTAGAGAACAAACACTCTCACTCACTTACTCATTATTGATTAAGTTCTTACAATACCAATTGTTGTGATAGATTTAGTCAGTCACATATGGAACATGTTTATTCAGTGACTAACATGTACAATGGAGATAATCGTACAAATTAATTTACTTTTTTATGTATTCAGGACGATACATTTGCCATGTCAGATAATATATTAAGTTGAAATACACTGGCTCATCTCTTGTGTTCGAAGGATGAGAGCGGTAGAATCACCAGCAACGAAAGTTAGGCCACCATACTAGGGACCATGGGGACTGACAGTACCTCTGCTACCTGCATGGTACACGATGCATATGGAAGTGTCATAGTCAGATAACATATTCCAAAGTTGGTTGCTTTGTTGTTTTACGCCGCACTCAGCAATAATCCAGCTATATGACGGCGGTCTGTTAATAATCGAGCCTGGACCAGACAATCCAGTGATTGATATCATGAGCATCGATCCACACAATTGGGATCGATGACATGCTTCCACAAAGTCAGCGAGCCTGACCACCCGATCCCGTTAGTCGCCTCTTACGACAAGCATAGTCACCTCTTACGAAATACACAAAGCTGCCTTTGCTCACATATAACTTTTGTTTGGTTCTTTTCTTGTTGAATTCTTCCAGTGATTTCTCTTTCTTTTAGTTGTTTGACACAAAAAAGATGGCCATGGAAGTATTGCAGGAGGAGTACCAGGCAAAGAAAGACAGCTGTGCCCGGAAAACTATTCCAGTAAAATCCATTGATATGCAATTCTTCGCTGTACATAATCTGTTCATGGTTGGGCCAATTCCGATGAGACTAGGTATGTATATAAATGTGTCCAATTATTACATGGGAATATGTGTAGAGCATACTTTACTCCAGGTGTAAAAGTCACAAGTACGGATAAATGGGCCTTTTGCCGTGATGATGCAGGTGACTTTCACTTATTTCACTCTCCCCCCTCCTTCCATGTCTGACCGCATGCTCACTACTTGTATCAAAGTAGGATTTCAAAGTAGATAAATTCTATAGTACCACTATCCGAAAACCAATCGCTTAGACCAGGCCCTAAGCACTCTCTTGTTGGTCGTTTGAAGTGACTAAATTGAATTGGGTGGTGAGTCTGAGTCTTGCCACCGTACCCTATTGTACATTGCCGTGAGTTAGCAGAGTAACAATATTATTTACATGTGTTTTCATGTTTACTGAACCGCAAAGTTAGATTCTCTGGATTTACTGGAGCGATGACTGTACTGATAAAGATGCTATTGTCAATAATTTCAGGGTTTGGTGCTGGTGGCTCTGTTGGAGTTGAGATTGAGCTTGGTGCTTGCTTCCTTAGCATGAGTCTGGAGGTAACAGTTTCAAATAGTTCTTAATAACTACAAATGTTTAGTGTATATCGCAATTGTCATGCTTTACATAAAGACATTCTTGGATTTGGAGACTGGAAGGTAAAGGTAACACAAAAATAATAATGATATTGTGTTAAACACCATTTATGTTTCATTTGGTTTCTTTCTCTTCATTGGCAAATTATATTATACATGCGTTGTCACAACAGAGGGTTTGTATCAATGATTTAGGCTGTATTCCATCTGAATTTTAGGCCAAGGTTACTCCTAGTGCTTCCCTGAATGTGTGGGGCAGTCTCGGGATTGACATAGGATTCGCCTATGGAGGAATTAAACTGACAGGTTACATCATGCAGACCAAGTTTCCAGTGACTGGCAGTATTAGGTTTTCGAAGTTCCCCCTGGATGTGACGTAAGATGTTGTTTGTTATTTTCCTTGAATTAGCAAAAGCTGCAAAGAGTTTGTTCAGTTAAAAAGTCCAATTATGGACTATAGTATTTGAAACCTTCTCCACATATCCAAAATCTGAATGTCAGCCTTTTCGGGAAAATTAGTCATCACAGCATGTATCACACTCCAGCGCAGTGGAGACTCAGCAGAACACCACTGCCACGGGCTAATTTGCATATCCCGTGACCGGACTTTTCTCTTGTTTGTAAACAAACGCGCTTTTTCAGAAATCAGTATAGAACGGACTAATGCAAGTATTTGGGGGCGCTCTACATATTGTTTTGCATAATTATATAGATATGCTACTACAACTGCGTCAGTGAGTTGCATGGCAATATATATTTATACATCAAAGTGACCGTATCGCTAGCTCTCCGTTGGGCTTCGATGACAGCACGTTGAGCCGTACAGCCAATGTAAACAAAGGATAACTACGCAAAAACAAGTAGATATTCACGTATTAGGATACTTTCTTAATGAAACGTAACCATTCTTTGACATTTGTTTATGAAAATGTGTAGACTTGTCAAACATGAAACGGATGAAAAGCATAAGCAAAGCATCTAGAATGGACTCAGTCTGTTAAACATGTGACGAATCGTCACATGGCGCTGGCCTGTGGCAGAGGTACTATGCTGGCTGGCTGCCGACCCGCATGGAACTCTTGGTAGGAGAGTGAGCATGTATGCATTAAGAAGGTACCACAGTGATATTCAAGGTTCAAGGTTTGTTGGTTTAGTCTTTCACGGGAAGTGTGCAGTTATTATATATATAAACTTCAATTAAACCACCCGAATTCTTGGAAATGTTCCTTCACGAAACACAGGTTAGCATTTGCTACAAGGTCTGATAAGAGTCGACATTATGTAGGTGAATTTAAAGGATTTATCTTTTCCCGGATAGTGGGTAACATGTCTCAAAAAAAATAACTTACTTCCAGCCTTAAAATGTATCCCTGAAGTCATGGAGCCAAATATATTTGGTTTCAGGAAAGCAATGACATGATTCCCAAGCTGTCCCAATTTTGTATTAGTCCTGCATACAGAAACTCTGTTACAACCAAACTCCGTATTTCACTTCATAGTCCTCCGAAATATTGATAAATCTGCTGTACAGTCTTATGCAGACTACTATTATTTCAGGGCAAGGATGGATATGGAGATGGTGCCACTGACCCTTCAACTGTCCGCATATGCAAAACTCAGACTGATATTTGTAACTGTCACAGTATATAGAGGGAATATATGGCACTATTCAACACCTACAATAAGAAAGAACATCTTCACACATCCATACAAAGGCAGTGACTCCTCACCACCAACATTTTCCAAAAACGCTGTTGGAACCAGAAACAGGAGATCTGCTGATTCTGGAGGTTGCGAAGTGAGGCAGCTTAAAGGACGGTCACCATCCGACACTGCATTTCTTCTGAAAGTTACGTCCTATGATGATGTCAGCGATGTCAAGATGGATTATGGTATAGGGACATATTCGGGTGGAACCAATGTCGTTGACTGGACCGAAATGGCTGGAAACACACTTACAATGCCTGTACAACTCTCATATGGTATACCCCTTTATTGGACCTTGAGGGCAAGAAATAGTGAGGGTGGCGAGGCGTTGACACAGTGCATGTTGCACACATATGACAACACTCCTCCAGATGGTAGGGTTGACGAAGATTTCAGGATATCAAGTAATCCATTTGAACTTGGTGGCACAGTGGTAGTTTTGGATGACAGTATAGTCGATCCTCAACAGGAAATAGCTCTTGGATTCGGCCCTGGAGCGCAGGGTTATGAGGTCATATCTTGGGGGCCAGTATCTCTCGAGAAAACAACCATGAGGTCAGAGGAAACAACGGATCTAAAATATTTCTCTCTGCCGAACACTGGAAGTTTGACTGCCAAACCACTAAAGAGTCTGACGACAGGATTTGATTATGAATGTGCGAAACAGTGCATTAGTTTTGGCCAGAATTGTGTGTCATTTGACTTTGAATACAATTTGCAAACCTGTGACCTTCATTCTGTCAGTGAAGGACCCAGTGCAGCACTCCGGCTAAATGGCAACTATAAATCCTTTGAGAGACTCGGCGTAGGTCAGAATCATTATAAGGTCTTCAAAAATCTTAACCTCACACACAAGGAGACATATTTCATGAACACCCACGTTACAAATGAGCTTGGGTATGAGAGCCATCTGTCCTCTCATGGAACGCTCATAGATCTGACACCTCCCAGTCCTGGACCTGTTGGTAACACCACGAGGGATGAAACCACATTCGATAACTGCACAGCATCCATCCTCCAACGTTGTAAGGCACTCTCAAAACTTCCTAATCACAGGTGTGTATTTGCAGGAATATGAGGTATACCTCTGGGGGCTTCCTTCACGGCAAAGACAAAACTGGTATCAGTAAGTTCATTATAACACCTGGCGGTCGGGTAGCCTAGTGGTTAAAGCGTTTGCTCATCACGCCAAAGACCCGGGTTCGATTCCTGACATGGGTACAATGTGTGAAGCACATTACTGGTGTCCCCCGCCGTGATATTGCTGGAATATTGCTATTGCGTAGAACCATACTCACTCACTCGCTCATTATAATTCCTACATTTTTAATTTCTATGATTTCATGATTGATTGTTAACCTCCATTGAACAGCCACATCAAATTGACAACATGATGTTAAAGATACCTTGATCAGGCGCTTCTAAGTGATTAAGTGAGTATTCAAGTTATATCACAGATTGTATGTGTTAGGAAATCCCGAATTGATGCTGGTCTTTGATGTTTACCACTTTCATGAAACCCAGGGGTAAGGTGCTGACAAACCTAGAAACATAAACTACGTATTTAACTTCTGATGCATTTTACTTGTTAACGTATTCAGGTTCTTTCGTTTTCTAGGAAAATAGTCGATGGAGCTGATGGTGATACTGTCTTCAATGGCAACAAGCGTCTGTTTGATGAAAAGTACACCCTCTCTAATAATCTTATCGGAGGTAAATAATTGTTTATATTTTACTGTTTGTTTACCAGCTTGACCAATGTTTATACTCTTCAAACACATTCCGTATGTAATACTTTTTCCATGAATCTTATCGTGCGAGTTAGGACTAGTGCACACAGAAATAAATACTTGCAAGATGTTTACTTACTGCTGTACATGGTCTTGTTGGTACAGAATGTGGTAGTTTCTGACATATGTATGGTGCCCCGGACTTTGCTGAAATATTGTGTCCGGATATTGCTAAAAGTGGCACAGAACAATACTTACACACTCTTGTTGGTGCTCATATACATTTCATGTCAAACAGGGAACTGGCATGGCTTTCATGACAACGAGACTGGCATCTATGGTTACACTTGGGCTGCTGGTACATCTGTATGTTCAAACGATGTGGTGGACTACAACGACCCTCATGCTGGAATACCAAGCAGGGATGAGTGGACCTACAGCGGCTTGACCTCAGGCCTTCATCTCTCTGATGGGCCCCATTACGTCACAGTTCAAGCTGTCAACAACATCATACATGGCGGGGCTCTTGTCACGACAGTGTGCCACTCAACACCCATCATAGTCGACACGACACCGCCCATCTTCAATGGCATTAATGAAGTATTCTTTGATGGCGATTTTGAGCTACTTGGACTGTACTACAATGGATCTGATCCTCTATCAAAAATTGCCCATGTTCACGTTGGGCTTGGATTAACACAGAATGATGTCAGCCTGCGACCCTATGAAGAATATAAAAGCTATGCTAACCCAAAAGAATATGTGTTAGTGGAAGATTGTGTCCTGAAACCTGGAGTTGCTACCTGGCCAAGAATCCGACTTACCAACAACGGTTTGTAGACCAAGTATCATACTGCGTTTCCAAAGATATTGTGGTAAACATTATAGGGGTGTATTTTTTAATTTATTTGAACTGTAGTTATACTATAAAACGCTCTTCAGACATATGTAAGACTATCCCTGCTTAGTCAGTTGTAAAGAAACTGTAGTAAAGAGTACAGAGCAGCCTTGAATGATAGTGAAGTAAAATAAACGTGTAATGAACACGTACGTAACTAATATTAGCTGTCCATTCTTCCCTGGGCGGGATTCTAGATAGACTTTGTCCCCAGCAGCCTTTGCTCGTCGTAAGAGGCAACCAATTGGATCGGGTTGTCCGCCTGGTTGATTTTTGTCTGATAGCATGGCATCGTACGAGACAGCATGGCTCATTTTCATAGCTTCAATAAATGAATTGTATGTCGAAAATATTTACTGGCCTCCATCTGAACTATGACAAGGTTGGGAGAATCTCATTAAATATCCATAGCCACTTTTCCATGTTCAACTTTGTCGTACCCAATGTTTATTCTTGCACACTGTGATTCACTCCTTTTTGTGTGTTAAAGTGGGGCTTTCTACAAGTGGTCATGCCAATGAACCCCTCGTTGTTGACAACACGCCTCCAGTAGCGGGCCTAATCAGAGATGGGGGAATGGTCAGCATAGATATGGACTACCAGGCAAAGGCGAATACTATTTGTGCACAGTGGGAAAATTTCTACGACCCGGAGTCAGGAATTAAGGAGCAAGTTTATATAAAATTGTTTTTAATTTGTAATAATACAAGGTTTAATAACTGTTTGATTGGCATCCTAGAAGTTGGTGAGTAAGTAACGAAATGTTCAACTTTATGCATAATAACTTCTTATATATTGCATATATCGACGTTTCGATGTAGATTCTTACACCGTTATCTAGCTGGAAGAATCTTCATTAAAACGTTGCTGAATGCAATAAATGTTGTTTTTGTTCATGTTTTTTAAATAGTTACCATAATTACATTTAACTTATGTGTGGTTTTCTATCTATACATATTTTTCCTTGGTATTTGTCCCTACTAATACCAAGGAAAAATATTTTCAAGCAAGATCCTGCTGCTAAAATGTTTCATTTAATACAATGTCCCTTGGTGTTCAAGCTGCTGATATGCTGTAACAGATGTGAACTTATATTTGAGTTCAGGTACATGTGGGGCGTTGGTACCAAGCCTGGCACAGACAACATTGTCAAGTTCAAAGTGGAGGACCGGATAATCCATGATGACTGCACCAATGTCTCTCTGACTCATAACACGACATATTACTCCACCATCATCGCATTTAATGGGGCCTTGAACATGATGAGAGTCAACTCTACTTCTAATGGAGGTATTAGAATAAATATGACAAAAATGAGTTTTAAGGGTTATGAAAGTATAAATATCGAGGGGTTAGTGCAACAACCACCTATTTCCTTTCTTTATTCCATAATTCCTTTATTCTGTACTGCAGAGAAAACAAGTTCAGCAGTTAATAAAGTATGTCCTAGCTTGTTCTCATATGAAAACTCTAAGCCCAGTTTGGTAATTCTCCCAGATGTTCAGGCACTAACCCCTCGATATCTATGATTCTGTGAAAAAGAAAGAATGTTATGT